>NC_088650.1:10569241-10919241 GCF_964019385.1 Sycon ciliatum | reverse complement strand
GTATAATTATCACATTGCTTGGAGCCTTGAACTACTGAACCTACATGTACATGTACATGTGCATGTATATCAACAGGGCCATAATTACACGGTTTCTGTATCCACTTCTTTGCTTAGCTTTTGATTCCCAATTAAAAAACGTATTTGAACCCCTCCACAAAGTCGTCAAAGACCGAAATCCCATTCACTGCTCACCTCCCACCGCTTAGGAGCTGCATCTGCGCCGTGATCCAAGAGGGTGGTGGCGTTCCTGCGGATGCGGAAAACTGGGCCTTTGGCCGAGTCTCACGCGAACCGTGATTTTTTTTGAACCCCTCAATAGGTGAAAAGCCTTTGGGGATTCATCAACCAATAAAGGAAATCATTGCGATGAGCTTTGTAGCCCCTATCAGAGACAGTACTCGCAGCTACACTGACGCACAATGTACGAGTCGTTTGTAGTCGTCAACAGAAGTAGCTGTGCTTGACGATGCCGTTGGCGAAATACATTTGCCGCAATGAACATTGAATCAGGTTGATGCCATCAGTAGTTAGTGGAGCTGGAGCCCTCGGCGAGATAGAATATTCATTGAGGTCGCCCGCTTGGAACGCTTCCGCATGCAGGCTCCAGTCCAGCACCCATCGCCCATAGAAAAAGAAAACGTATTTATACAAGTACATTGCATACTACAAAAGTGATAGGAGATCTCTGGAAAGACGCAAGCGGAAAACAGCCAGATCATTCAGATTAGACAACGCGTTTCCTTATTTCAGCTTCTCTGCCCTGCATCTTTTCCGTGAATCCGCGATAACTACTAAACCAAGTCGAACTAGCATAGATCTATAGCCTAATTGCCACTTACGTCCGAGGCTCACTGGGCAGGAATCAAGTATTATTTTAAAACGTTAGAATAGCGTTGATGGGTTTCAACAAAAAGGAGAAAAGAAGAGAACAGCACCATGCAAGGCCAAGGACTTGACATGTACCTGGAATCGCACTCTTCGGTCGAAAATAGACGCCGTGAAAGGCTATTTAGGTGCATTCTGCACCGCAGGGCAAGCACAAACTGATTAGGTGAGGATGTATTTGTCCAGGCACTAGTGATGTCGTACTAGAAATGCTAAGTGGTTTCACCCTTGTAGTTGGCACTTAGCACAGTCACCGTGGAAACATTTCTCCTGGTGTCTCACTAACCTAATGGCGGAGAAAGTGTAGTTGTAACACTGACAACGAAATGCAAACATGATTTCCCGGGGCGTGTGTGATCGACGCTACTACTGGTGAGAATGGGTTTATTCACAAAACCAATCGCGTGAAACCGTAAAGTGTAAACCAAAGCAAAAAGGCTACCCAAATTCCGCGCGGCTTCTGCTATAGTGTGAGAGTTATTATAACAAGAGACCGACACGCATTGCGTAAAGGTATGGATATGGACTATGCTATCGGTTTCGCAAGACGAAAAGCGTGACGCGTATCGTAGGTACCGTGGGCTAACCGTTATCCAAACAGTGGGATGTGGGTCGACGACATGAAATTCGAATATTAGTCGAAATCAGTTGCTTTGAAACTAACGTTACTTGGGCGAAGCATGCAACGATGACGCGTTCAACGCGCAAAGAGGTTACGCGTAGTGAACAAAGTAACATTAACTATAATCGTGTACTTGATGTTACCGCATCAATCCAAGCCGCAAGCTAGATCATGGTTTGACGCCACCATTCAGCGGTGTTCTAGGAGAGGCGCACCAATGCAATATCGCCAATGTCTCCTGGTGAAATGCAGTGGATTGGGGAAGCGGCAAACATGATTGTGCTCGGAGTGTCTGAAGCCATCGCAGAAACACACACTTGCGCGCTCACTCACAAACACACACACACGCACGCGCGCGGAGCACGCACGCGCACACGTACACGTGTACTAATTATGATGAGCTGGCGATTGGTCCACTTCCAGGGCCCGAAAGGAGGACGACTGAAGAAGGCATCACTGAAGCATGATGCCTTGACGCTCAGCCACAAAAGCCACTAGGGCCGGTTCGCAAAGCGTAAACAGGTACCCGATGCATTCCGTTCCACTGTCGCCAGTTTGACCCTTGCATTCACATCGCTAGCACAGTGGCAGCGCACCGAGCTGGAGAGTGGAGAGAGACAACGAATCAGATCTCGCTTTCTACACATGTACATGGCATCAGTGTGTAGTTACATGGTGAGTACTTCCTGCCGCTCAGAACTCACTAGCCAGGGAAGCAGTATCGGAAGGCGGCGGATGCGTAACGGCTAGTGGTAATACCCTCAAGGTGCCATGGCAGATCTGAGAGACGAGACCGTCGCGTTTGCAAGGCTTCGGAGCATAGGGCCTAACTCTAAGCGTGGCTTGGCCGTGCATGGTGCAAGGGGATTTCTGAGTTCCTGTCACGATTGCCTGATGGGAAGAATGCGACCGCGCGTTTCGCTTTGGATCACGAACGAGCACCTTCATCACGCGATTATGTTGTTCGGTGGCGTGTACCACGTTCACACAAAGCCTGTACGGAACCCTGAAGGTCTGAATACACGCTTTAACGTTTAGTAGCACCACAATCCCCTGGCGGATATGCTTAATGATCCATGCCAAATGTTGTTGGCTGCATCGTGTAATACACCAATCCTTTTCGAAGGCATCCTACGGCTTACCGCAGCGCGATAGCCCCAACACGAGCGTGTGCGTGTAAGGCTGCGTGCGGTGGTAGTTGATGGCGTCTCATGACGGCGATAATGGATGTTCATTGTTGAGCAATATTGGATGAAATCGAGTGTGACCTATAATGGAAAGCGATCCATAACGTCGTACGTGTACATGTATAGGTACTTCCGCATAGTCCCACAACATCCCTGTACGTCTTCATGTGCATGTAAGCATTTACTGAGTATACATGTATTACACACGTGCACAAAATCCATGTCATGGCCCGCATTAATTAAAGGTAATACATGTTGTATATCATGCACCAGAATGGTCGATACATTTAGTACGAACTACATGTACGTCATACATGTACATGTGCATGCAGTGTACTGTAGAATTGTGGCATGGTGAAATCGGACCAGTAACGTTGAATTAAGAGAATGCGCTGCTTTCATATCCACGTCCGTGTATGCACAAAAATTGCAAAGGCCGCGTGACTGTAATGAACATGTCCTGTCCGAACAAATCGCACCCATAATGAGACAAAACCATTCCTGCTCCTCTTCCTTCACTATGTTTTGGTAGGGTTGTGCGTGGCATGGCTTACATGTAGAATTGCAGTGTATATGAGCCGTCAGAAACAAAAGGTACATATACATGTACATTCCAATGTTACGTAAGCCTAGGGACCGGCGGATTATGCTCGAAAAGGTGGCAGATTCTGCTCGAAAAGCAGTGAAAGTGGCAGAACTATACAAACCTTATGGCGGGCAATTCCTCGAATTCTGCTCCATTTCTTTATCCACATACCAAACATGCATGAAGCTTACCAGAAAAAGTACCGAATTCTGCCAATTTTTCTGCCGACAGAATCCGCCGGACCCTACCGGTAAGCCTCATCTCACTTATTTGTTTGACTATGTTCACATACCCAGCTCGAAAGGAATACTGAAAGAAAATGGTACGGAGACTGCTACAAACGATTTGCAAGTTGAGATTGTCATCTTTCTACTTCGAAGTACTTATTCCCGCTTCTCGTCGGTGGCAATTGTTGAGTGGCTACGTTAGTCTGGAACATGAGCAGATTGAAGTTCACTTTGTGGAAACACTAGATTGTCAGCGGAGCCACTAGCCGAGCCAACATCTCATCAGTCTTGAAAGGTTAGATCAATTAGGATCTTTCTGTTGGACTTGCCTGGCTAAGTTTCATCATGTGAGGTGTAGCACTTGGCGAATATTCCAGATTCCTGTTGGATGTGAGGGTTCTTTTTCTGCATTGGACCGCAGTGCATCACAGTGTGATACTGAAAGCGGTGGCATGTTGAGCTGACAGTGCTACATGTGCAGTGTAGAGTCGACTAGTCGAAGATTGAGCTGCATGCTCTGGCTTGTGGGTGGCATGGGGTTGTGGGATAGGAACGCTCTGCGTACTGACATTGGCAGGCCCGGCCGGTGCTAACACTACGACTGCTGTATATCAATAATTATTGATTTACTGACAGCCATCGAAACTGCCAACAGCAGTGACAGTACAGTTGTTCGGCCTCGAGTGGCTCAACATGAGAAGCATCCAAACTCCAGCCAGTCCAGGCTCTCCACGTCCCAAATCTATTTCAGTGTCGATTCTGTAAAAAGTTAATTCTAATTCGCTCTACGCGTACACACACATGTGCATGTCTGTACAGTACATGGTACACACGTTAGTGACATGTAGGTCGATCACAGTGGTGGGGAACTTTGTATTGTTGTGGACCTGTGTCGCAGGCTCCTCTTCGTGGGCTGAGCACTTTCGCAAGTCAACCGCAATCTGTTTTGTGCATAGTACATGTTCATGTACATGTACATCATGTACATGTACATGTACGTGTGTATGACGGTCATGTACATGTACATGTACATGACCGTCATACACACGCATCATGTCACAGTGTCCTGTCCGAAATGTGACAACAAACATTAATTTTTTTAAATGTACACGTCCAATCGTTCATGGTTCCCCGCAGAAATGACGTATGAAGTGGACTACACCACAAAGCACCGTCGTTTTATGACGCAAGATCTTCGCTGGTTTACGTGTACTAGTTGTGTCTACAAGTGGGGTCTGCTTGGAAACTCAGAGTTGCGACACAGCTGCCAATCTCTCTTGTATACTTGGTCCTAATAACATCCCACCATTGCCATCTGCAAGCATCTATGACGTTGTGACACATACACTGTAATGCGAACGGTTCAAGATTGAGAAGCATCATCTACAAAAGCAGATCGATTAGATGGGCTGGCCATTCGATAGCAGCTCATACATGTACATGGCATGTATGCACTACATTAGCGGTATACATCTACACATCATGTACATGTACATGTACGTAAATGTCACGTGACCTTTGTTTTGGAAACTCCACGTTTCGTGCGTTCCCAGAGTATTCCGTGCTTGTGCGGGATAATCATTGGGCACAGGGATAGCTATCTTTGCCCCGATAACTACAACAATGTAGCCCTTGTTGGATAATGCTCGTATACTTGGCAAATTCTGCTCGAAAAGGTGGCAGATTCTGCTCGAAAAGCAAGGAAATTGGCAGAACCATACAAACCTTATGGCGGGCAATTCCAGTTCCATATACATTCCATATACATGTACATGTACATTGTACCAAACATGCATGAAACATACCAGAAAAAGCACCAAATTCTGTCTAGTTGTTTATGCCAGCGTTATCCTGCAATTTAGGGCTACCCTCCACCCTCAACGGCCTCTAGCCTACACGCTATGGTGCACAGACTTGTTGTCTCAATAGTCAGGTGTTCGCTCAATGCAGGTTGCACTCCACGTACCTACACTGTACATTTTACATGTAACGGTTACGTTACATGGTCTGGGTCCTGAGCTGACCGGTCGCATAACACAGAATACTGATGGTCTTTTATCACCAGTGGTTTAGTTCTATGGTATGGTATGGTATAGTAGGATGTAGCATGGTACAAGTGCTTGGAGTTTACTTCGGGAACTCACAATCAGTCATATCATCAAGCCCGTATGTACATGTATATATCTTGTAAGTTGTAGATTGCATGTGTCCTAGGTTCTTTGTATTATCGTAGTACAACACTCAACAGTTAAAAATAAAGTCTTGGCTCTCTGGTTGGTCTGGTTAGACGAAAGTACGAAACACTAGAATCAGTACTGATTGTGGGTGGACAAACCCAGGGCGAGATTTGCTGCAGCAGAAATGAATACTGCGTCTGGAGTGTACCGTAGTTAAACCCACGCGGAATTCTCGAAATCACACGCCGAATACATTTACAATTACATGGCCTATTTCTATCCTCTTAGCACTTGCGAAGCAGCGCCAAATTCTCGAAATCACACGCCGAATACATTTACAATTACATGGCCTATTTCTATCCTCTTAGCACTTGCGAAGCAGCGCCAAATAAGGCCAGGACGCCAGGCGCGACGTATCACCAAGTTAGCACCAGAACCGAATAGAACAAACTGCCAGAAAGGGTTCCGATTGCGCTGGCAATGGGAAGTGTATGATACGATATGGAGGGTGAATACCGGTGGATCCTATCACTATCGGTTCTAAGTACTGCGTTACATGGTGTTGGATAGACAGCACTCTTTCGATTGCATTACATGCCGAATTTAACCTACTTTGAAGGCTCCAGCTAACCTTACCTACATGTACATGTATATGTAGATTTCAGCTATGCAAACATGACTGCATTATGCCTTTATGGCGAGCCAGTTTGGGTACAAGTTCAACTACAACTACAAGTGCATTGCGGTAATAGCGACACAGTGCACTAGTGATATGGCGACAGGCTAGGTGATGTGGTTATGGGGAACGGCTACGCCAAATTTAGCATGGCTCGTGATGTTTGACATACATGTACAGTTTGTAGACCCATACTGGCCATAGAATTAGTTCTTCATTGCGTTCTATTCTATTTTGGCTCGAAATAGAACAAACGTTACGGCATTCAACCATCAGGATGCTGTACTATACACAGAACGAGGGTAGGCATAGCAATATCAACATCACAGCTTATCTTCAGGGATGTGCATTATTTTGTACATGCCATACTGGACACTGTACTGAACTAACTGGATGTGTACAAATGTATGTGGGATGCAGCACATCACAAATTCACAGACGATCGAGTGGGTGTATAATGTAGACAAACCAAGTACTAGTACAAAACCAGGGACCCCTTACTGGCCCTAGGCCCTACATACATGTATGATTGTGTACATATGTGTAGGGCGCCATTTACAAAACCACTCAGCTGCAAAGAACAATCCTCGGCCGGGCACGAGTACCGTACATAATCCCATTCAGCACTGCAGGGCATGTGTGACTGTGAGGTTTAGCGAGCTGAAGGGTTTCCTTTTTTGCATGAAATTCGAAACGAGCCTGAGAAGTAAAGTCATTGAGTCGTGCACAAGGGTCGGCCAGGCGAGGAGCAGTTGGCCTTTTGTTCCCTGGCTGAGCGCTAATTCAATTATTGCTCTCATAATAACTGTGCGTCCATGTGCTAGAGCCACTGGCACTGAGCTGGGCCATAATGACTCTCAGTACCCTACTGTCCCTAGTAGATCTACAGTAGAGATAGCTGTTATCTCTGCAGGGTCACCTGTCCACCAGAAGTGAACACTGCTGAGACCGCCTCTCAATGCACAGAATCAAGCAAGTGTCGTCCTAATCTCTTTACCCTATCTACATAGTATCTACATCTACAATGTACTGAGTACTTGGTCGCCTAGCCGATGGTCACCTCCATGCAATATCTGCCGCATCTACTTCGTCGCCAAGCCGATGATTCACCTGTCGATGAAGTGCATTGTCAAGCACAGACGCAGTAGATCTACTACTAGTACTAGCAATGGGGCTGACCATTGGCTTACCCTACACGGTCTACACTAGGCTACAGTCAGTTGTACAGCTCTTCGTAGACTACAACTACAACAAGTATTGTACTACTACTAGCCAGAAACCTGTCCTTCGTTGGACGTGTCCACCGGAGCAGCACATTACAGAACGATAATCAGTTTGCTAACATGTGAGGATCTAGGATGGCTTTGCCAGCACAACTACACGCTTTGCGGCTGTGCTAGAAGTTCGCAGATTGTTGTTACAGAACAGTACATAATCAGTTTGCTAACATGTGAGGATCTAGGAGAGCATTGCCTGCACATTTACAACAGTTACTAAACGGATCGCGGCAGTGCTATAGAAGTTCGCGGATTGTAGGTACTTCCCATTACACCTTGCTCGGTCACATAGACAACGGCCGGGCTAGCCCACTAACATGGTGACAATCTGATGGTGCTCGAACTCGTGTTCGTACCTGTCCTCATGGCGTTCCCCTAACACCCGGGGTTTGGTAAAGCACACCAAATAGAGTCGTGTGGATTGTTTTGCTCGTCCCTGTTCAATGTAGTGAGGCGGTCCATCTACGGGTCACTGCGTCCCGTTTTAGTGGTGAATGATAGTGGACTGACTTCACAGCCCGAGTGATGGGGCTTGTATAGCGCAATGACTGAACGCTCGAAATCCCGGGCCTCTGGTGTCGGTTCTGTGATCTGGGGGAAGTAACCTATTTCGCCCGGTCACCTCGTCACAGCAATGGTCACGCAGGACATCACACCAGTCATATGTTCACGTGTTAGACCACATCCACACTGGACACCTAGTTCAAGTAGTTGTGTGTTCGTCCAGCCCCGGCCCCTGCACACTACTCAGCACTGATTTGACCAAACGCAATCAATTTCTAATTGTCCCTGATAACGAATAAGTATCCTGAAACATTAGTGCTAATGGGCCAGTCCCAGCTTGCTAACCAAACTGCACGGGTGTTATTAGCTCATGCCAATTAGGTTAGCTTACAGCAAAGCTTCACACCATGAGAACCTACATGTATTGTACATGACATTGTATGGTTGACTCTGCTTCTCTTTGTCCGTATACCTATAAGTATGGACTATGGCCATATGGGTGTGAAACTATTGATTCTCGACATGTGCATTAATTGTGCTGGCCTGAACATCACACCCTCCGCTCACACGTTGAAGTGGCCCACTTGAAGCACAACAACGGACTGGCGCTAGGCTCCGGCGGATTATGCCGGTAGGAAAATTGGCAGAGTTCGGTACTTTTTCTGGTAAGTTTCATGCATTGCCCGCCATAAGGCTTGTATGGTTCTGCCATGTTCACTGCTTTTCGAGCAGAATCCGCCGGTGCCTAACTGGCGCCAGTGCATCCGAGTGCCGCGCACACTCACGCCCCTCAAGCCTTCAATTCTGATCGTAACAACCCTACCACTCATATGACTCGAGATATCATGCAATATGCTAGCTGCCTGAAGCCCCATCACATCAGCACCACTTGGACGATGCAATTGTTGGCATGATACGAGCTCTCGTATACACGCGAGTGGTGACCAAACAAGAAACAGTTCGTTTTTACCTGGGTTGGCCACGCGACATCTGTATCGCAAGGCCAAAACAACTCAGTACCGGTAGTACTGGGGTAGTAAACGGACTGCAGTCTGCACTTAGGCAAGGCCTAGGTTCTGGAGATTCTTCGAACAGTGGGCAAAGGCAGATGGGGGTCAGCGTTGTTATCTGGCCTACATGTACGTCATAAGCAGAAATGCAGGGACCAAGCGAGGCACTGGTGGGATATCTGGAAACCCTTTTACAAGTTTTGTTTGTACACGCACTTGTAATTGTACCTTGTAGCAAGCCTCCCTCTACAATGTATAAGGCCGCTATAGTGGATTTGTTGGGCTTGAGCCACTCCACGACTCGCATGCAATGTCGTTCAGCGATTGCATTAGGCGGATGTACCAAGCACTGTGCCGCGGATGCGGTATGTTCGAGCGATCAAGCTAACTATCCGAGCACAACCATGTACATTGTCGGACGGGGTATGTGGGGAGGATTGTTCTGGGCTGCCAATACCACTACAGTACCTTGTACCTGAACGGAAGACCGGGGGGGACATCAAGCTACAGCAGTACCGAGTACGTGCAATCAAAGTCGATACACATTAGAATGTACATGTACACAGATTGTGCAGGACCAAGCCGCAGGTCTTGACTTGATCGAGACTCGTCAGCCCAAAATGGCATTGTTACTTCAGAGTTCAGAAACCAAGCTCCTCTGTCAAATAGCCCCAGCTGAGAGCTATTAAAAAGGTGTGACGTGGCCCACTTTGAAGGCAAGATATCGATAATCGGCTACCCTGTTACAAGGATAAGAAAAAAAGGCTGTCCCTCTAAAACACTCAATTAGGAGTTCATGTACTTGTACATTAACGGTATTGTACTACAAGCAGTTGGCAAAGCCTAGTCCAGGCTGGTAGTTGGGAGGAGGTATTGGAGTTTCTTTTCCTTTCTCAGTTTCTGCATGCTGTACATGTACTGTATATCACAGCTACTCAGAAATATCTACAAGATAAAGTTAAGATAAAGTAACTTAGTTATAGATTCTAGGACTAGCACAAACAATGTACATGTGTATTCATGGTGGCACTACGATCGAATCAACGCAGAATCTGAACAACAACTGCAGATTGTATAGAGACGTTTCGGTACTCGAATTCGTAGTCAAGGCACTGTTCTAGGAGTCCCCGACGAGTTGGATGCACGCAATGACAACATACACATGATTGTATACATGTATGTCATGTACACACACAGTTCGGTTGCCACTGTCGGGCTAGTACAGATCTCCCAAGCAAAACGCTATGTGGAATAAAACCTTCCGTGTCGCGCATCGTAGTTACGCGTCTCTAACAAGAGATCTACATGTACATACACGTTGCAATCCTTGCGCCGTTCGTGTGGATGCTTTGGATAGGTGCTGTGTGCGAACATATGCGAACATGAGTTCCTCTGCTCACACAGTATAATAAAGGGCTCGCAGCTGATACATTTTACAACTACATATGCATGTACAATTATACACAATCTGCGGACAGCATGCTGTTTCGTTCTTTTTAGAACTCATCAGCGCAGCACAGAGAAAATGAGGCCGAACCTGATAGCAATGAAAATAAAATTTCCAAAGCCAGATTTAAACCAGGCCCGAACGTTCAATTATACAATCATGTACATGCACAAGTAATGCCCTTTCACATCAATCCAGTGTTGAGAAGTATGCTCTACACGCATCATGGCTTCTGCACCAGCCATCCGGCAAATCCTGAAGTATTGAAGGCAACGCTCTCTACAGCGATAGACCGGCTTCTTTCACGACCCAGCGCTCTGGCATTTTGGTGTTCAACGGTTTCAAGCATCGCCTTCTCTCTTCTTCTTTTCTTCTCTCTCTCTCTTCCTTCCTTTCTTTCTTTCTCTCTCTCTCTCTCTCTTTCTCTCTCTCTCTTTCTCTCTCTCTCTCTCTCTCTCTCTCTCTCTCTCTCTCTCTCTCTCTCTCTCTCTCTCTCTCTCTCTCTCTCTCTCTCTCTCTCTCTCTCTCTCTCACACTCTCTCTCTCTCTCTCTCTCTCACCACACACACACACACACACACACACACACACACACACACACACACACACGCGCACACACACACACACACACACATACACACTCTAGCAAAGTCTCGCCATATACATGTACATATACATCATATAAATGTACTCAATCTGCGGACAGAATATACAATGTAAGAACATCCACCAGACAGTACCAGCTAGTACCTGAACCAAGACAACCTGATCTAGGAGGGAACTCCACTGTATACACACGTGTCAGCAAAGGTCAACACTGTACTAGACGCCCACCCAGGCCTAGTGCAGCCCGCAGGCGACAGCTGTATCCTCCGTTGGTTCCTTCCTGCGGCGAACCATGCGCTATACCGCAGATGGTATCGGCTGGGGAGGCACCACATACACACAATGTTCATGCACGCGTGGGACCGGGACCGCCCCGATATCTGATGTCAGCGGTTGAAACAAAAACTTGATTTTGATAGCTGTGACCTTGAGTGTGACTCTGTGAGAGCGTGAAGTGAACCGGGAAAGAGCTGTCTATCAGGAGGCCACATACATCTACAATGTACATGTACAACACTGACCAATGAAATCCGATCGAGTGTCACGTCGGGTGCGGTGCAGCCCTAGACCTGCAAACACTGGGGTGTGAACTGGTACTAGTACATGGTGGAGGGCGCAAACGTGACTCACGCGAACGGATTTCGTTGAGCTGCACTGTAGGCTTTTAAACTGCCGGCGGTCATCTTTCACAGACCCACACACTACAGTACAGCACGAGGAGATTAGATTGCCCAGCTCAGTGGATTATGTACAGATATGGGAGGAAATGGTGATGGAGCTGAGACCGCCCGATCTGCCTGGAAGTGCGAAGTGGTGTGCTGTGTCGTCGCTCATGCCTCATTGAGCCAGGTATCCGGTGGTGCAACTGTAGTGAATAGCAGTGATGCAGTGCGAACACTCCACACTGCCACTGGACTACAGATAATTGATACTTCCACGGTAGTAGATGTTGTAGTGGGACCAGCTCGGTGAAGAGCTAGGACATACAGGTAGCTTCGTTTGTATTATAATGTGTGTGTGTGTGTGTGTGTGTGTGTGTGTGTGTGTGTGTGTGTGTGTGTGTGTGTGTGTGTGTGTGTGTGTGTGTGTGTGTGTGTGTGTGTGTGTGTGTGTGTGTGTGTGTGTGTGTGTGTGTGTGTGTGTGTGTGTGTGTGTGTGTGTGTGTGTGTGTGTGTGTGTGTGTGTGTGTGTGTGTGTGTGTGTGTGTGTGTGTGTGTGTGTGTGTGTGTGTGTGTGTGTGTGTGTGTGTGTGTGTGTGTGTGTGTGTGTGTGTGTGTGTGTGTGTGTGTGTGTGTGTGTGTGTGTGTGTGTGTGTGTGTGTGTGTGTGTGTGTGTGTGTGTGTGTGTGTGTGTGTGTGTGTGTGTGTGTGTGTGTGTGTGTGTGTGTGTGTGTGTGTGTGTGTGTGTGTGTGTGTGTGTGTGTGTGTGTGTGTGTGTGTGTGTGTGTGTGTGTGTGTGTGTGTGTGTGTGTGTGTGTGTGTGTGTGTGTGTGTGTGTGTGTGTGTGTGTGTGTGTGTGTGTGTGTGTGTGTGTGTGTGTGTGTGTGTGTGTGTGTGTGTGTGTGTGTGTGTGTGTGTGTGTGTGTGTGTGTGTGTGTGTGTGTGTGTGTGTGTGTGTGTGTGTGTGTGTGTGTGTGTGTGTGTGTGTGTGTGTGTGTGTGTGTGTGTGTGTGTGTGTGTGTGTGTGTGTGTGTGTGTGTGTGTGTGTGTGTGTGTGTGTGTGTGTGTGTGTGTGTGTGTGTGTGTGTGTGTGTGTGTGTGTGTGTGTGTGTGTGTGTGTGTGTGTGTGTGTGTGTGTGTGTGTGTGTGTGTGTGTGTGTGTGTGTGTGTGTGTGTGTGTGTGTGTGTGTGTGTGTGTGTGTGTGTGTGTGTGTGTGTGTGTGTGTGTGTGTGTGTGTGTGTGTGTGTGTGTGTGTGTGTGTGTGTGTGTGTGTGTGTGTGTGTGTGTGTGTGTGTGTGTGTGTGTGTGTGTGTGTGTGTGTGTGTGTGTGTGTGTGTGTGTGTGTGTGTGTGTGTGTGTGTGTGTGTGTGTGTGTGTGTGTGTGTGTGTGTGTGTGTGTGTGTGTGTGTGTGTGTGTGTGTGTGTGTGTGTGTGTGTGTGTGTGTGTGTGTGTGTGTGTGTGTGTGTGTGTGTGTGTGTGTGTGTGTGTGTGTGTGTGTGTGTGTGTGTGTGTGTGTGTGTGTGTGTGTGTGTGTGTGTGTGTGTGTGTGTGTGTGTGTGTGTGTGTGTGTGTGTGTGTGTGTGTGTGTGTGTGTGTGTGTGTGTGTGTGTGTGTGTGTGTGTGTGTGTGTGTGTGTGTGTGTGTGTGTGTGTGTGTGTGTGTGTGTGTGTGTGTGTGTGTGTGTGTGTGTGTGTGTGTGTGTGTGTGTGTGTGTGTGTGTGTGTGTGTGTGTGTGTGTGTGTGTGTGTGTGTGTGTGTGTGTGTGTGTGTGTGTGTGTGTGTGTGTGTGTGTGTGTGTGTGTGTGTGAAAGAGAGAGAGACAGAGAGAGAGACAGAGAGAGAGAGAAAGGGACAGACAGACAGACAGAGAAAAAGAAGTAGAAAGAGAGAGAGAGAGACACACACACACCCACATGCAGCCAGTATTCCCCAGTAAGCCAGCAAATGGACAACAGGATACTGTACTCCGCTGCTCGCTTCCCAGCTCATCAGCACGTCACTCATCGTCAACGGGAAGAGATCATATTGAAGAATTATTATCTATGGAGAAAGTAACGCATTGTGCTGCAGTGTAGTGTCTGAGATAGAGCTTGTCACGAAGCAAGAATTATTATCTATGGAGAAAGTAACGCATTGTGCTGCAGTGTAGTGTCTGAGATAGAGCTTGTCACGAAGCATACTACTAGCGCAACAGCTAATGAAAACAAACTATTACATGTATAACAATTGTGTGTAGGAAAGAGATGGGACATACATGGATAAAAAGAAGTCATAACTCGTGACATTTTGTCCTTTCTTTTCATCTATGTTTTTCAGTCTACCCAAGCCTCTTCTACGGGCAAAATAAGCACAAGCGCAACCTCAGCAGGAAGAAAATGAGCTAAAATAGAGGGAGGGAGCTAACATTTCTGTGAAAACAGTCTAATACCGGTATACCGAGGGAGCTAAACGGATGGTGAATGGCTAGCTAGCGTTCAAGGGCAGACATGACTTGTTCTGCATCAGAATAAGCTCCAGGGGCGAGGACCATCTGGAAGTAATGGCTGTCTGTGTAGTACAAGAGCTATTTGATGACCCCTGGCTCTTCAATTGTGTACCTGTAGTTTGCAAATACACGGGACTGATGTTCAATGTTTCATTTATGGCGACATGGATTTTCATTGAATTGCCTCTGCATGCGGTGGCTCCAGCGTAAAAGCCGCATCATGTGCTTCGCACAGCTGACCAGGTGTCCAAGGCCGACTGGGCCATTTTAATTCAAGTGGTTTGCCATTGCGGCTCACAGTTGTCCAACTGCACTCGGATGATATGAAAGCATTTCAAAGGTTCGCTGATAATTATGATGAAGTCACAGCAGTTTATGCAAAATGGGGTCGCGTATGGGTATCAGCTGCCGCCACTATTATGTTCACCGCATGCAATCAGGAGTGACTTTATTGCTTGTACATGATTGTACATGATTGTACACACTACATTCAGTCTACAATGTAGTGTGGCCATGCGCCTTTGCATAGGTCAAGTCGTGGTCCTTTACTAGCTTCATTTCTCCGCCATATTTGTACTCCATTCTATCGATAATGTTGCAGTATATTTTTACTTCATGTAATGGCGCCCAAGGTGGCTGGTTTTGCTCATGAAAATACTCTCCACTGTGAAATGTACAGGGTAGCATTTTCCTTCCTGTCCTGCTGGCTATGAATGACGATGTATCATAATCCATGGCATGAGCACAAGTCGCTTCCATTGCGTGACCTTCCTCCCATGACTGTACTTGAACTACATGTACATGTACATGTAAGTAATAGCAAGAGTATTTTTTTGCGGGGTAACGGCCTCTTTTACGGGCAAGATAAAGTCATGTAGACGTGAAAAAATAGAGATGCCATGAAAGGTAAAATATAAATATGAATATAATTAAAATAAATAAATAGCAAGAGTATCATTACATATACATGTACATGTACAGTGAAACCTGGTTAATGAAGAAGAGCGTTGGTAAAACAAACTTTCGCTTTAGAAGAACTACATTGTACATTAGACATGTAGTTATCAGAACTCTCAGTTATCAGACCATGACTGATCTGAGTGGGCTCAGAATGCGCGCTTTGGACAAGCAATCATGGAGGGAACTCTCAGCCTGAGCTGGTTTTGCTCGCGGCTGCAACGCACGGGGTAGTGAACCCAGGACAGAAGCGGACCAGGCATCATGACTTTGCACATCTATCGTTGTGCTGCTTCATTACGCGACCTGTTTTATTATTATTATTATTACTATCAGAACTCTATTGGATAAATCACTGTATTCACTGGGTGTAAAATATGGATAAGAAGAACTCCAGTTATTGCAAACAAACAATTGGTCCCCTGGTGTTCGTCCTAAAGAGGTTTGACTATACATGTACGAGCTCGTGTAATCTCCTGGGAGCTTACTGTACAGTTACTCTTGGTAATAGTAGTTAGTACATGTGGTGCGTGGTACGTGCAGCCACATGACTGTGTGTGGTGTTGTTCACACTCCTCTATCGTGCTTCACGCGTGTTCTCACAATGCATCGTGATTTTACTACCTACAATAGGCTACATTACTTTGTACATGTACATGTACAATGACTATAATAATAATAATATCTTTATTAAATATTAGGATGACCCAGAGGCTTGTCGCCTCATTATGAACGTGCGGCGGCTAGGTTGGGGTCCTGCTGTGGCGCAGACCAGTCCCAAAGGGATCATCCGTGGACTCCACCCCCGCGCCGTGTATGCACAACATGCAGGACTCCGTCGGTGGTGTATCATGTCGGGGTCGCCACTTTACAGGGTTTTACAATGTCTGTACAGGCACATGTACGTCGGCCCAGTCCCTAGTCGTTGGCTGCAATGGGCAACCGGACAAGAAAGAGGTTGAGGCCAAGGCCCAAACTCCCAAAGAGAAGGATTTATTTCTTCCGAATGATAGATGTGCATAAGGAATGAGTGACCTTGGCTAAGGCTAAGTAAGTGTCAGGTCGTTACAGCCAGGCACAGGACGGGGAAGCCAGGTACGGGTAGTTAACCTGCACAGTGATGTTCACCATGGTTCACTGCACTGTGCTATGGGCCGGCCTGGGCCCTGCTGGGGTCTCGTGCTCTCCGGACGGAGTGAGAATGGTTGCAGTTCTCTGTCTTCTGTTCTGTTGGAATTGTCTTTCTATGCTCACGCTGAGATCCAGTAAACCACAACACTACCCATCACATTGCCAGGTGCGGAGTAGCCCCCCAAAGACAAACGCATCGCAATTTTGTGTGTGTGCTAACATAATACTAGTTGAATGTTTGTTTGTAGGTAGGAAGAATACCTGATTGTACAATGTACGTAGCGAGGTGATCGTGTGGAGAAGTGAACAATGACATGCCAGCCATAACGACGTTCATCGTTACGGATCTGTGGAGCATTTCCATACTGAATTCGATTTCTTGAGACTTAATAATGAGACTGCGAGAGCTCGCAAAGGTGTTATGTGCTTGTGGGTCCGTTACCTCAATTTCCAGCCTGGTGTACTACACTGTACACATGTACATGTAGCTCCTATCTGCAGTGTAAAATTAAGAATCATAATATACATGTACATGTAGCGACGGGTAATCCTTCTAAAGATTGGGGCGAAAGCTAACCTGTACAATGCATATGTTTGGGTCCCACGCACACGCACACAAGTGCAAGCCTGCATGTACAATGTAAATGGTCAACAGTGACAACGCTTGACAGAATGGCGCGGCGGCAGCGATAAAAGCAAACCGCATGGTGTGGGTGGCAAGGATATCGCTCCTGCTCTTGTAGCAGTTGAGCACTCTTGCGTGGGGTAGTGCCTTTGCTGTTTGCTTTATGCAGAGCTCACTGACTTGTCAGTTTGAGCACTCTGGCAAGGTACGTTCGGGCCTGATTGGAAATTTTTATTTCCATTGCTATCAGGTTCAGCCTCATTTCCTCTGTATTTCGCTCCTGCTCTTGTAGCAGTTGAGCACTCTTGCGTGGGGTAGTGCCTTTGCTGTTTGCTTTATGCAGAGCTCACTGACTTGTCAGTTTGAGCACTCTGGCAAGGTACGTTCGGGCCTGATTGGAAATTTTTATTTCCATTGCTATCAGGTTCAGCCTCATTTCCTCTGTGCTGCGCTGACGAGTCCACAAAGGACGAAACAGTTCTGTCCGCAGATTGAGTATTTCGCTCCTGCTCTTGTAGCAGTTGAGCACTCTTGCGTGGGGTAGTGCCTTTGCTGTTTGCTTTATGCAGAGCTCACTGACTTGTCAGTTTGAGCACTCTGGCAAGGTACGTTCGGGCCTGATTGGAAATTTTTATTTCCATTGCTATCAGGTTCAGCCTCATTTCCTCTGTGCTGCGCTGACGAGTCCACAAAGGACGAAACAGTTCTGTCCGCAGATTGAGTATTTCGCTCCTGCTCTTGTAGCAGTTGAGCACTCTTGCGTGGGGTAGTGCCTTTGCTGTTTGCTTTATGCAGAGCTCACTGACTTGTCAGTTTGAGCACTCTGGCAAGGTACGTTCGGGCCTGATTGGAAATTTTTATTTCCATTGCTATCAGGTTCAGCCTCATTTCCTCTGTGCTGCGCTGACGAGTCCACAAAGGACGAAACAGTTCTGTCCGCAGATTGAGTATTTCGCTCCTGCTCTTGTAGCAGTTGAGCACTCTTGCGTGGGGTAGTGCCTTTGCTGTTTGCTTTATGCAGAGCTCACTGACTTGTCAGTTTGAGCACTCTGGCAAGGTACGTTCGGGCCTGATTGGAAATTTTTATTTCCATTGCTATCAGGTTCAGCCTCATTTCCTCTGTGCTGCGCTGACGAGTCCACAAAGGACGAAACAGTTCTGTCCGCAGATTGAGTATTTCGCTCCTGCTCTTGTAGCAGTTGAGCACTCTTGCGTGGGGTAGTGCCTTTGCTGTTTGCTTTATGCAGAGCTCACTGACTTGTCAGTTTGAGCACTCTGGCAAGGTACGTTCGGGCCTGATTGGAAATTTTTATTTCCATTGCTATCAGGTTCAGCCTCATTTCCTCTGTGCTGCGCTGACGAGTCCACAAAGGACGAAACAGTTCTGTCCGCAGATTGAGTATAGGATATTGTATATGGCCGTCACGAGTCCCTGAAGCCCACCAAATAGCAGTGACATG
This sequence comes from Sycon ciliatum, assembly GCF_964019385.1. Taxonomy (NCBI): domain Eukaryota; kingdom Metazoa; phylum Porifera; class Calcarea; order Leucosolenida; family Sycettidae; genus Sycon; species Sycon ciliatum. The sequence continues at coordinate 10,900,715 of NC_088650.1, read as the reverse complement.
TGCCTGTCGGAGAAGTCTGAAACCTTGTGAAAGAGACCTTTCGTGCAATGCTGGGCTCAATCATACTCCGTGACAGCGTGCACACAAGCATGCGATATTGGCATCTGGTTCTCACCTGGATATAATACGCCGACGCAATCATCGAAGAAAGAGTTCACCCGTCGAGTACACAGACTGTGAGGGCAGTCCGAGATATGTATGGACTTACTCCCTTTAATGGCTTTATGGTCCGTGCATGAGTCAGACGTACAAGTACATGTACATCCCTGTGCCTTGACTTACACCCACAACGGCACAAGACCTTAGGCTTAGGCTTAGTCGATATACCCTGTGCATTTGGCATTAGTTTAGTAAACTGACATGAAATGTACGGCAGATTGGTTACTGGGGAGAGTAGCTTGACCTTGCCGAAGGCAGACAATAATAATGAATAATCTTCATTTCATTCAAACACGAAATGCAGGATCACAGGACAAGATAAAACAACAGATCTTGATAGAGGGCAGCCCCTGGAGAAGTCCATACCGTAGCTGATGACTATGAATGACCAAATAATTAGCATCGATTCATCGTAATCAAATTGAAAACTGGCTGCTGACAACAATACAAGAGTCATGGTCATTGCTATTGTTCTTATGCAGGCGGCCATTCTATGAACATGTAGTTGGTGTCTGTAGCATGGTGTCCAGAGAGGCTCAATGAATTCAATTTCCGCTCGACGCTCACGACTGCCTGACGCTTAGCGGCTACTGCGCGTGCGGCCTCTACTACCATCCAAGTGCAGTTCCAGTATGAGCTATGAATACAAGTAGTCATTTTTCTTCTATCGCAAGACTAGAGCCCCTATACCGTTTGTCATTATAAAAGCTACATGACCTGAGACCTCAAACCTTCACAGATTCCTTCCTATGCCACTGTATACATGTATCATACTACATGTAGCTGTGAATCACTGTTACTACTAGTATCAGTTGTCTGAAGATCGCCATCTGGCATGAAACCTTTAGTTACAATAATCCAGAAGCGTGGTACTCTGTGACTCGTGCAAAAGCTACATGTAAATGTAGATGTAGATGTACTTGAGAAAACTTTATCAATATCTACATGTACATGTACGTGCTTATTATTCGGCCAAGCTATCGATCAGATTTCCGAAAGCAGCTACCTTCGCCATCGGCGGGAGATCAGACTGACGGTGACACTTCAATGCCAACCTTTTTGGAGAGCTATCAACTCTTCTCAAAGTCAAAGGATCCGCAACTTGCAGATAACAACTGGTTTCCAACATGGAAAGGTAAAGTAATTACATGTAGATAATATTGACGCATTTTTTGCCGATCGATGTACCGGATTCTCATGCGGTCTTGGGTCCGGAACGATCTGCACGTAACCATTGCACTCCAACAATTGTTTGCTTCATTCCCCACTGCCATTAGGCATTACCAGTCCATCCATCACGTCAAAACTGCCATAGCTAATTGAAGTAGTATTACATGTACTAGTAATGCCACATAAGAACTCAAGGACGGTGGGCAATGTTGTTGGGTATCCATCTGTATTACTTTCAGACCGGTGAGTGAGCTACGTTAGTTGGAGAGAGAGTTGTTGTAAAGGGAACAGCCAGTAATCAATGCGTGCCCCTTGTAGTACAGTTGTACTGTACTGTTGCAGCTTAGAATACAATGCTTCGTTAGGTAAAGTAGATGAAACAACATACGCCAAAGTGCCCCTCTAGTGTCCGTGAATGGAGCAAAAGTGTTGTGCCTCCTTGTGCTTGCCAGGGCACGGTGACAGCAGGCTGCATGTGCGCGTATTCTTCGGAAATGGCCGGATGACACTCTCAATCGCCTGGATCAATGGAAAGGAGACATGCGCACTGAGTGAGAGGAACACTACTATTACTAAAGAGGGGTTACAAAGATCGGAGTGCGCGCATGTGACGGCCATTTGTTTCTTTGGCGAGCAGGATTCCATCAGGTTCAGGATGAATAGAAAACCATGACATTGTTATGCTTCACTTTGCTACATGTATCTACAACAATGTAACTAACTTTCAGGGTCGACCATATCTATGGCTGTGCGGCACCTTTTTATTTCTGTCTTTGGTCATGACACCTTTGACCAAGGCAGGAACCCTGGCAGCCATGCGTATCAATAGCCTAGACTAGAGTAGAGTAGTATTGTACTAGTAGTAGTACTTAGTAGTAGGGAGGGTCGCACCCTCACGCCACCCTAGTGTACTGAGTCTAGATACTGACATTACTGTAGCAAGGTGTCGACGGCGAGGAAGACATCGGAAAGTTAGGTCGTGAAATACATGGCCTTGGCGGTTGAACAGCAGAGGCCAGTCCAAGGCGCTGGCCTTCTCTCCCACATTACCAGATTAATTAACTCACAGGCTCGGCGCAGTGAGCCAAGTGTGTGATTAGTTGATAACAATGTCCTCCACATACAGTCACGCGTCATTCGTGTGGTTCGCGTAGGCGCCTGTCCTTTTCTGGGCGTGCAAAGTGTGACAGTGCACGCGAAATTCGTGTGGGAGTACCGAACCGACTATAATGTCACTTGGTGACAGCAGGGATGTGGAGTCGATGTTGAGCTTGAGTAATCCATGACTTCCTGCCAGCATTGGCAGCAGCCTGCAAGCCCAATGAGCTATGAACCCAACAGCGAATATGCGTTCGCAGCTGTTCAGCGTTCATGATGTTGCGAATGGCCACGCCAGATCACCAACAGGTCGTGCACGACCAAATCTGGCAGTTGCTCCCACCTTTAAGAACTGAATCACCTTTTGCTGAGAGTGTTGCTTGGCGAGATTCTTAGCATGCTTGCTGCATGTTCGCGATCATCGACCATCAGGTAGCTAGTTGGAGACTCAACGATCCCCATGGCGTGGCAGCTGTAGTGAGGCGATGCGGAATGCTACATACAGACATGTACTCGTACACACTATAGGACCAGGCGGTAAGGGTAATTAGTATACCCCACCGTATTGCAAGATGTCCGTTCAAATGTCACCCTGGCCTGCGCATCTCGGCCAAGCCTGACGTGTGGAGATGTGTAGCTATGCTGACCAGTTAGACACTATGTCAGGGTACGAGATGAGGCGGACAGGCATGACTGAACGCCACGTCCTGATCGCTGTATTGGCACGCCATTTACAGCCCCAAATGGACTCAACCACGCAGAACTGGGCACACAATACGCCCAAGAAGCTCAACCATATTACTGCGTACTTCGTAGCGCCGGAGAATTTCCAGCATTCAGCCAGGCACAACCAGCCCAAGGTATAGTGTCAAAAGGCAATGTAGTTGAAGGACCCCTAACTGCCTCACCGCCCGGGATCAGCTGAGGCGATGGGAGACGGATGCGGCCCATCTCTGAGACTCTGGTGCGTTGCACGCAACCTCGAGGTACCCGTGTACTGTGGGCTGCCGCTGCAACGCTGATACATGACCGTACATAATCGGGAGAGGCAAAGGCATCACTGAACATGTCTGTAGACGACACACCATAACCGTGATCAAGTGGAATCTACGCCACCAAGGCTTGGAATTAGATTGGTGGGGACACTATTACTAGTGGCGCTCCTCAATGAACACGGGAAGATGGCCCCCAGGACCTTGTGAGATTTACTGCTTGAGTGACCATGCTTCTCAACTTGTTACTTGGCTCAAGTAAAGCAGCCATCACACGGCAGGCCAGGACGGCTCCAGTGCCAGTGGGAAGGCTATCTTTCCTGGCTCGCATTTATCTGACAGAGGCTGCCACCTTCCCAACATCAGCTGACCGCACACGTCACTCAGCTGCTAGAACGCCGTACTTGCACAGGTGTCTGGGCTGCAAATCCAATCTCCACGGACGGTCGACACTAGTGCTGAGTGAAAATTAATGGCTGATCATAGTATTATGCATGCTTCACTCCATTGGCATTGTACATGTACTGCAAAAGCATGACTACTGACTGTAAACACACGTCACACTACCGATGCAGTGCTGGTTATTACACATAGATATACATGTACAATCATGTACCTGATGGTCTATCGCCAGTATTGGCAATTTGGCACACTCCATTACACTAAGCTACTTAGTAATAATAGACTGTGCTTGGCTTACTGTATCGTCAAAATACTCTGTACAATCGTGTTCAATTTTATCTTCAGACTTTTCCCGTTTGCATCTTACTTCAAACCAATGAATACAATAATTGTGTACATGTCACAATATTATTGTTTTACTTTCTCTCTCTTTTCCTAATTCTCATCCTAAAAAATCTTGGCAGTATAATGAACGTTTCTTGGATCCATGGAAAAGATCTGTCCCTCCGGGCTCATCATACATGTACATATACAGTACATACATGTACACCATGGTTAACAGAAAAAACAGGGCAGGGTGAGCATCCAAATTTACGCTCAGTGTATTTTGCTGCTGAAAGGCTCATGAGGTGATTCGGGGTACGAGTACCCTGGTTTGGTTCGGGTGCAGTGAAATACTTCTTCAATGATTCTTGCTTGGTCTTTACTCGTCTGGAGAGCGGGCAAGAATGGTTTAGGATGCGTGGCAATGATCAGCTAACTTACCTACATGTAGACCTTTCATTTGTCTCGAAAATCTTTCATGGTGGATACACGTGTACATGACGTACATGTATTACGGTAATAGTGTTCAATTATGATAGTATTCTGGTCAGTGGCCTCCGTGACAGTTCACCAAGAAAAACAGCTAGAGACTCCATAAATAGCAGATCAGGACCACTCGCAAAGTGCACTAGTTGTCTGTACTCTAGCCATCATCAAGACATCATGCTTTACAAGTGTCCCGTATCGGTCCGTCGGCCTCTTCGGCCAACGAGCTTCCGATGAAGCCCAAAATGGCGGCCAGTGTTGCACAACGTCGACTGCCAGCAGGAGGCGAATGCGGCCCTGGTTCTTTTACAGTTTTAGCAGAGAGACGAGATACACGGTCAGTCACTGTGTTCTGGGTTGGCTCGCTGCGATCACCCATCCACCCACTGACCCAATGCCAGTGTTTATCTCGCCAAGCGTCCTCTTTAGCCGGTCCTACCGTGCGGTGCGGTGAAGCCCCACAACGACCAGCATTCAGCACTGCTGAAGTGCCATGGGATGTGCCGGCGCAAGAAAAGAGCGATTTAGCCCGTAAACACAGGTACTATCGGTGACAGTAGTCACAAGAAAAAGAAGGGAGAACAACGCCAGCGAAGCTTCTAAAACATACGCGAATATGCACTGACACACACACACACACACACACATACATGTACACACACACGTACGTACACACACACACACACACACACACATACACACACACACACACATACACACACACACACACACACACACACACACACACATACACACTGCAGGTCCCCGTACTCAATGCAGTTTTTGCGGTCCAGCTCGTAGCTGGCGATCAGCTGATGCGGGATGGTTCACAGTCCGTCGATCAGAATAATCAGACTTTCAGAGGTCAGATCAGTGCACCGCATGCATGCAGTTACGGCTGCACAAGTAAATTAGTTACGTAACGTCAGTTCCAACACCACAACAGAGTACATGACTGTACTACAATGTTGCTGTCTTCGGGGAACCCACACCACGTACTCAGTACCATGCAGTCACTGCAGACCGTGCAACGATGGAAATCCGTGCTTTTACTGACTGTTGCCAAAGTCACTAACGATTGTGTTCGCTTCTGAATGTTTCTCAATAATTATTATAATCAGAATGATTGCCTAGGCGCTAGGCTGAGCAGTTAGCAGTTAGCAGAGGCATTGAACATTCCAGTATGATAGTACATGTACCGCTGCCAATGCCAAGGTTGCTGTTGCACTCCCGACATAATCATTGGACAAACACTATGCATGGTGCGTGCCCAACACAGCACGTGAAAAAAAAACTACCCAAGTCGCAAGTCAAGACGTCTAGTGCAGTATAAGTGGGCAGAAGTCAAAGCAATTACTTTACTTTACCGAGACACTGCCTGGCGCGTGTGCCAAGAATCCCACTCCCAGTGACTGGGGGCTTTCTTCAAACCCTGTCACCAGTCGCAGGTACTGGTTGGCCGCACAGCCAAGGGTAGGGAGTTGTCATCACAGTCACACAGAATTTTTTAAGATCGTTTCTAGCGATCTCTGCGCTTTGGCAGCATCTCACTGCTCGGACTCCGTACACTAGCCTTGGTAGATCTACACGGCATGCACAGGGCAGCGTGGACTCTTTTTACAGGCCAAGGGCAGGTCAGAAACATGTGCATGCAGGTTGAAGCAAAAGTGACACTTTCCAGCAGGAGCGCTTGGCAGATTTCCGAGTCTTCACGTCACGGAATCTAACCCTACCACTGGACTGCAGGCTGGTAGTACCAGCCTGCAGTGCAGTGTGCACTAGACATGGCGGGCATTGGCCTCAGAGGTCAGAGTGAGACGAGTTGTTGTTCGTCGCCGAGAGTGAGGGCCTAGGGAAGTGAACCCGTTGCATCCACTGCTCTGTGCGGAACTATTACTATTAGTACTAGTAGTAGTAGTACTAGTAGTAGTACTAGAGCTGGCACCCCATCCACAAGATTCGTGTAGATTGTAGTGCGCAGTCGACTGGCTAGTCTCCAGCATGCAATGACATTATGTCTCTTCCGACATTAGCCTGGGGATGTATCTAGTGAAGCACAAGAAAACAAGTCACTGTAACTAGTGCATTAGCAGGATGCGCAGAACAAGCAACAACGGCCTGTGTGTGCTGCTCAGCAGAGGCGCAAAACCTGCCAGTGCTGGCACATGGTAGATACACTGACTTGGCCGTGGTGTTGTATCCCGATCATCGCCTGCAGGCATACAGACTGCATGCACTGCTATCGTTCGTTGGCCGCCGAGCCAGAGAGCTGCTGGCAGTGCTGCATGCTGCCAGCCTTGTTGGCCGTAGCCTAGGATCGGTGACACTGTTCTAGCTGGCCAATCAGATCGAGGTCACGTGCGAGAAAAGCTGTCAGCAGCAAACCGGTTTGGAGCATGAAAACAGCTCTTCTCCTTCACGTCAACGTTCAGTTGCTTGCAACCCCCGCACGGGAACGACATCTTCATCGCTCCCCTTTTGCCCTAGCAGTGCACCCAACCAAACCATTTCGCTGCACTTTCCTTCGCTTTTAGCTGCATTCTACTACCAGTCAGCAACGAGTAGCTCCGTATTTCGCAATATTCTTTACTTGTCTATAGTGCAGAAGTCGTGGTGTGCGCGCTTGCCAAATCCTCCGCAAGAAGTTGTCATAGTCTTCGCAACAGCGGAACCAAGTTTGAGTCAAGAGCCGTTCGTCGTTGATAAGGTAAGAAAGAGTAGGGAGTTATAATTCTATACAATGATCGACTTAGATTGGCGTATTTCGAACAGGGTTCGTATAAATAATTATGATGCTCGTCTCTAGAGGTACGTTTGAGCCCAGGCGCAGACTATTCAACTGCCAGGCAAGGTGTGGTGCCCGCTGTTCGTTCGTTCACCTCTGTTGTGATCTGGGTACCTGTCAGCTGCCAGCCTGCTTGGCAATGGTTGTTCGAAGAGCATCTGTTACGTCGTCTTCCTTCCTTGGCCATGGCCGCGCCTCGCGCGCGTCGTGTTCAATTTAAAAAAATTGTGCGACTGTAAAAATGTTGAATGGCTATGATTGTACATGTACTGCATGCAGTCTCCACTGTACTGGCATTATGGTCCATAATGCACTTCGCTAGACCGGCCTCTCACCACTGCAGCTGCCTACACAGCCAGGCTGCATTGCCTGCCACTTGTACCATGTGTACAGCGAAGCCTGGCTCCCGGCCTGACAAGTCAGTGGAGCGCATAGAGATACGAGTGATCAGCTGATTGGCATTGCCTGCTTTGTGGGGCTTCCCCGTGCAATGCACGACTCGAAGTGCACCGGTATTTTTCCCAGCTACAATCGGATTCGACGTGGAACCCCGGAGCTGACGCCTTGTCCTTGATCGTCCTGTCCGTCGTGGATCTCCCCTGCCCTGGCCCTGGCTCGCTGTGTATGACTCAGTGTGATGATAATATTATGTGTGTGTAGTCAAACACGTGATTATTGCGCGATCGTTGCACAAGCGCTGATCTCTCCACTGATTCAAGTGATTGCTTTTGCTTTTGGCTCGATCCGAGTCCTATCGACTTGTCCTTGACGTGGGTTCGGTGCAGTGCAGTGCTGATGATGCTAATGCTTATGATGTCAAGTCTTTCTTGAGCATTCTAGTCAGCGATACTGTCGTGCGTGATCCGATCGTGAGATATCCGTTTATCTTTAGGTTCGGAGTCAATAGACTTCAGTAACGTTGTCATCTCGAAACGAATAGTATTGGTTTCATTCGGAGTTATAGACAGGGGTGATGTGTGGTCGACCGTGTGCATCTCGAAAGTTTCGCGAAGCAAAGTGTTTAGCTCACCTCGTTTCTCATGCAATGCCGTTGTCGTGGCCAGCGACAGTGGTTTTCGCTCGTTCATCCTCTGCACCAGGTACAATTATTGTAGCGCGTGGCTGTCGTTTTCATTTTGCTTGGCATCTGCTTTCCCGAGTGCATGTAGTACTCGGCATAATAATTATGTGCCTATTCCCCGTCAAAGTAAACTGCTGGGGTAGCCAGGATACGGAACCCTACAGCAGCATCTCTTCACAACCCATTGAATTTGTTCTTGTTATTCCGTTTTCTTCTCCTCTGCAGTAATTGTTTTGTCCTGCCGGCTACTTGACGGAAAAGAAAGCATCAAGATGCTCCAAACTCTTAGTGTCACGCATCTTACTAACATTAGTTCAACTTCAAATCAAACGATTCGCCTGCAACAAAGTCACAACAAGTCGCCCTCTGCGAATGCTTCTCCAGCTCTACATAGTTCAGGTAAGATCGGTGCGAATGGATTTATTGATGCATGCGGCCCTGTTTCCACTTTTGTTTGTCCTTACTCTGGCAATGTCCAACCCGTTGGCGTTGTTGTGACCTCTGGTCTTGTTCCGATGTTTGATCCTCTGTTGTAAAATTAATTTTCGCGTGTATGGGGTTGGGCCTGACCTGGAGACCAGCTGATCGCTCAGCTGATGACGTTGGCGCAGGGCTGGTAGAAGGCGCACCAGAGCGCGTCAGGCGTGCCCATCGTGACATTAGCCTAGGGACGCACTTATCCTTTTCGAATGTTTGAATGGGGGTTCAGCGATCCGGTGGAGTGTGTGAGGTGCTTGTGGACAAGGTGTTAGAAGGCTTGAGTAGGATCGTATTTCGGGGCTGTGGTCCAGTAATTACCTGTCCGTTCTTGATCACTTTCTATGCTGCTGCTGAATACAACAGTGTTGCTTGATCAGTTGTTGTTGCTGCTGTTGGCAATCTCACTGATAATGATAATAATACTTCGAAGTAATAAAATACGTGCAGTCAATAGGATCCCTGGGACTGAGGATGCATCATGGGACATCTTAGATCTACCATTCAGTGCCTTCATGGCCCTTGGCTCTGTACGGAAGATGGCAAGCATTTGTACGGAAGATGGCAAGCATTGCACTGCAGACTGGGGCGCAAAGTGTTCGGCTGGGGGTGTCCTGGCCTGCCTCTCAGTGTCACGGAATGTACTAATGCACATCCAGGGTACTGCCTACTGGTGTCCTTGCTGGGTGGGTAGGATCACTGTTCGTCCTTCAAGTTCAAGCAGCCCTAGCGTTGTGTCCAGCAAGAGTCTGGTGTGTTGGCAGCATAGGTTCCGGTAGGCTGATCCTTCCTGGGTTGTGCCATGCTGCAATGTGGCCATGCAGCTGTGGACGTTCTGGCCGACATCATATCCTGCATGGTGTCCTGTGCATGAATCTGTCCACCAGTGTCAGCCCCTGTAGCACTTGGGCTGCTGCTGGCTGTTGTGCAGGACAGCTGTGTGGACATGTCTGCAAACTGTGTGAGCATCCAAAGACAGTCCACGCTGCCTGAACTGGTGTGCATATGAAATGGAGCAATTTCCTGTGCTGCCTGGCATAAAAAAGGTGCACTGCAACCTCTGTCTATGAGCTCCTGCGCTTGTGCGGTAGTCAACGTGCCATGTTTCTTAGCTGTTGCCTGCCTTCATGTTGCAGTTTAAGTCAAGTTGTCTGATTGCAATTGCCCGTGGGTAGGAGTGGTGCTCAGCCAGCGTAGATACGGGGAGATATGCACTCAGCCAGAAGTGGAATTGGTATGCTGAGTGCTAGTGAAAGTAGGCCGCTATCACAGCTGAATGCTAGAGCCCCTGGATGGGGGCGCGATGTGGGTGCAGCTACTGTTGCTGTGGTGCACTGCTTCGAACAGTCATTGCTGGCTGGGGCTGCTCATCCCCAGTGCTTATCGGGACATGAGAAATGGATTTGAAAGGCCCAGTGGTGGCTGCTTGAGGCGCAGGTCTGCCAGGATCGCTGCTGGCGTCCAGTTAGATTTTCGCCCGAAGTCTGTAGCCTTCTGTTTGAACTTGATAGTGGTTGTCTGCTGAGACGCACATTATGAGTGTGACTTCGATCGATTGCTCAGATCTGTGTACTGCGTAAATCTGTCATGGAGTACTGCTTCACAGGGTTGGCCTGGTCAGTAAATTGTGCACTCATCCCTGTTTTGTTTGATTTTGTTTGTTTGCTTTAGGATTCCATGGTTCAAGTCCTGGCGGCCTTCAAATGAAATTGCCCCAGTTTCCAGACTCTGACGATGAGAGCTCCGCCACGGAGTTTGCCTGTCCATCTGGTTTCACCGAGAGGCATATTTCAGTATCACAAACGGGAGATTCGCCCCGTCCCGAGCTTCTCCGCAGTGCTAAGCGACCAGCTGCGACGCAGTGTAAGTGAAGTACTGGGTATGATGCATACGCTCGGATGGTTCATGACGGTACTCGTGTGCTTGCAGTCACCTCTTGGCTTGTGCATCTGCATTTCTATGTGGTCTTCCGAGTTTCTATGTGGTCTTCCGAGTATCTGGAGCACTTTTCTTACTGTTTCCCCCATTCTCTTTCTGCCTGTTCTATCTGTGTAGCGCCCGGCGACTCAAGCTTGAGCGACAAGCGGAAGGCCAATCATATCCCGTCTGAAATCCAGTTGAGCCTTAAACTGCGGGAAGAGGAAAATGACCGAAAGGATGAAAAGATTGTTTCGTTGACAGAGGAATTGCAAAAGCTCCGCAATCAAATGGATAGCCTGAAGCAGGAGCGAGCGCGAGAGATCCGTAAGCTCAAAGAGGAGGTCCAGAGTCTGAGATACGAGAATGCTCAAGTGAAAGCCTTCAGCGAGGAAGTTGCTGCCCATCATGCCAACTCTGCGGCTGAGGACAAAGTGCGGACACTCGAAGCTGAGCTGGCCGTCGTTAAACGCGAGCGGGCCGAGAAGGAGCTGGAGAACCTGCGCCTGCGATCCAAGGTCGACAAGCTGAATGACGACTATGTCCGGCTATCTGAGGATCTAATCATGGACCCTGCCGACAGTTTCGGGTCCCGGCCAGTAGAGTGCACCTTTCGGCCGATCTCACCTCCTATTGATAACCACCAGTGCTTCAATCCCACATACAGTGAAAACTGCTCCGTGTCGAACAGAGATATTGCCACAACCGCGGCCATGTTCTTGAATACCACCGCCCCCGCCACACCACTCCCGACGGAACTGGAGAAGAAACTCAAGAGTGTGTCGGATGAGGAGCAGCGCAAGAAGAAAGATTCCGCCGTCCCAACATCCGGTCCCTGGTGGGCTAAAGCCCGGGCAAAGAAGCTGATGAAGGTAAGGAAAGCAAGAAACAGACGAGTCGTGTGGTGTGCATTCCATTAGATGAGTTAATATTGTAAAACCCTGTCTGTATATGCGCACAGCTGCAATATTGTCTCCGTTTGTTGCCCAACACTCAAAGAGAGTCTGGGCTACAATAGATGTATATGAGTGTGCTTGTAAATGCCAATTTAAGCTTTGGTTTAAGTTTCTGAAGATAGCCCTGGCCTGAAAATGGGAACAGTATTGATAGTAAAGTGGACATTTGGGCTGTGGGTAAATGAATTGCTACAATGGATTCCTGCTTTGGAATCTTTGCATGTTGTAGATTTGTCAGCATTGACCTTTAACAATGTCTTTTTGGCCATTTTTCTTGCATGAACTGCAGTGGGTGGAACAGCCGAGCCTTCCCGGAAACAGCATGAACCTGTGTGCGGCAACCGAGCATGTTGGTCGCCTGTACGTCGCGGACACCATTGTCGGCACCGAGCTTCGTTCGCATAGCCCAACGCCACTGCCAGAAATTTCCCTGTACGTTTTGAACGAGAAGGAGAAAAGATTTGTGAACGTCAATGTCCCATCACCGCCCGATGCCGTGTACCCAACTGGCCTGTTCTCTCACGAAAATCGCATGTACATGGTGACAGCTCAGGAAGGAGGCGATTCGATCTGGCGCCTAGATGTATCCACGAAGCAGTGGATCTTCTTGAGTGCCACAATCGGTGGTAAGTAACTGGGCTAGCTGTCTGATGTGAGATTAAAAAGTGTGCCCGATTACGTTGTGTCTCTTTCACTTTTGGTGTAGGGTTCTCGTGATGAGGAACCTTGCGTATTTTGGAAGGAGACTATAGTGTATTTGCTTCATTCTGCTCCTTCTTACGTTGAACATATTTTCTCCTTTCTCACTTGATGCTTTTTTTTACTTAGGTGAGACGTCTTGTGCGCCCTGTATGGTTGGTGAGCATATAATCCTGGCGGGTGGTGACATGAAGGACGAGACCGGCAGCTGCAGCTCGGTCAAGTCCTTCTCAGTCGCCTCGATGACATGGAATCACGGCTGGCCAGCCATGAGGAATCGACGCCATGCGGCACGCCTGCTCCACGCGAATGACTGCCTCTACACTGTTGGTGAGTACAGTATACTGTTGCGGATTGACTGCTATCTTGTTCATCCACCATGCAATCAGTCCATAGGTGTTGTATTCGGTATGGCAGCTAGTGTTTCTGCACTACAGTTTATGCTCTGTCAGAGCTGGTATTGAGCTGTCTCAGTATTAGTGGCCCTTGTTACCATGGCTGGTAGTTCTGTTTGATTTCGCATATATTTGCAGCAATAGGGCAACATTGGCCAACAAAAGTGCATTGTATGCAGTATTGAGTCAATACTGGGCTCAGCTGTGGTCGGCACATAGGTCTTTCAGTGAAGGCATTGCTTGTGATTAGCTGGGTGTTACCGATTACTTACGTGGATTTTGTGCTCTCGTGTTTGCTCCGCTGCTGCAGCCGGTGGCACTGGATCCAAGCTGATGGGATTTGACACGATGCAAACTGTGGAGTGCCTGCCTCTGAAAAATCTGATGGGCGGCTGGATCACCGTCTCGAGTGTGAAAGAGCTGGCGCCTGCTGCTATGTCGACCGGCTCTAGCCTGCTGCTTGTCGGCGGACTGTATCGCAAGCCGATGATGAAGCGCACTGGGTACGCGGCCACCGTGCGATTCACCGGCGGCGGACAAGAAGCGGACGAGCTGCCGTCGCTGAATGTTCCACGCTCGGCGGCCTGCCTGGTCAGCCTTGGCACTCGCCTGTTCTGCATCGGTGGCTGTGCTGAGAAGGGTTACTGCTCAGTCGTGGAGGAGTTGACCTCTGAGTACTAGCCTGTTCCCGAACTCATCTACACTTACCGGATACTAGTAATCCGTTAGACTGCTCCTGTCGTCTCGCTGATGGTTACAGAAACTTGAAATCCCTGCTCCGAATAGTCGTACCAGAACTACAAGAGCACGTGTTCTTTTTTTTTCAATTAGTGTGTATGCGGTCGAGACAATGCTGTGCATGTGTGTGTGTATGTGGGTTGTGTACGCGTTTGTGTGCGTGCGAGGTAGCGCTGTCTTTCCCTATAGAGCCTGTTCCCTACAGAGCATGCTTTGTTGATTGCGGTGAGCATGTGTGCGGCGTGTTGTGTCTCCTTCAAGAGAAGTTAAAAACCTAGAATCCCCTTTTCGAATTTATCCAGAAAACGCCAAAGAAACCTGTGAAATGGAAGTGTCTTGTCCACTTATCTCATCTGAAATGAGTACCCAACCCATTGAGCAACCCCATCATTGACCCACATCCCATTCGCCTATAGCCCTTCAAAGAATAATAATAGCTTCTACTTTCACCGATGGTATTGTCACCGTTATATACACCACTTCTAAGGCAATGAACCTGCTTATCCGGTCCACGTCATACAGAGCTTTTGCACCTTTTTCTGCTTTACCCTTTTTCAGATTTAGGTCAAATTGTACAAGTTTTATAATGATTTATCCTTTCCTAGTCTCATCGTCAAAATCATCCTGAGAAAAAGAACATGGAGTGTCGAAATACATGTGATCGTGAGATGTTTGTGAGGGTAGGGTGCTACTGTTGGTTGAAGTGCTTGTCTGATCCTGAAAGTTCAGACTGGTGAAGGACTCATCATTATTATTGACTCTTGTGAGGTTTGCATGGCTGGATTGGAGAGTCGAATGTTCTGATTTCATTCTGTCCTCGACATTTCTGGTTCCCCTTTCATGGCATATAACTATAAGTATTGGCATGCAGATCACACTCTCGCACAACCGTTTTCTATGCACGCCACCTAAAATGTTTGTGTAAATGCAATCTAGACTAATAACCAGCACGATACGCACATTGTGATTGTGATGTACACTGTAGTTAGTGTTATTGAAATCATTGAAAAGGCCAAAACAAACTTTTTACTTGCGGTACCTCCTGATCATGGATGCAGGATTCAAAAATAATTGTAAGAATTGCAAGGAGGAGAAAAGTGTCCATAAATTTCAGGGAATTAAAAAGCGAAAAGTCTGAAGAAAAATTGACTCAACCAGGGACACTCGCTTATGGTCAGCGATCCTCTATCACTAGGCTATGGTCTAGTCCTCCTCCAGGCAGGGACCGGTCATTGTCTTCAGAATTTTGAGGGGAATAATAGAATTGTGATCTAGACCTGTGAGTTGTAGAAATTACACACCATGTGCTGCTTCAACCTTGCCAGCATCTTGATTTCTCATTATCACCGTAGTCTGTTACATTCATTGCTATATATAAGTTATTTTGTGTAGACTGGGAGGCATGGCATGGCAGTGAAGAGAACATGTTCCATTGTGTTCTGGTCAAGATTTCTGCATGTTCTGTTTGTTGGGCAATCTCTCCAGCAATGCTTGCATAGGCACGTTTCTGTACCAGTATCGGATGGTGTTGTACACTGTACATGTATGATTAGGATATTGCTGTGATTTCTTGTTCTTTGCATGCATCATAGTCGTGAGTGCCTACGTGTACATGATTCTCATCGTGGTTCCAATATGATTATAGCCGATGTTGAGAGCCAGATGGGAAGGAGATTCTCACCAGATCACATTGTAGTAGTAAACATCCCAGGCGGCTCCACTCCACTGTCCATCGGGTGCTGAGATGAGTTCTGGCCTGTCAGTAGCTGACACCTATCGAGTTGTATTATTGACAGGGATAGGGAGGGGGTGCTGAGCCCTAGACGACGTGTCGCCACTGTGGTCGCGTCCTAAAAAAACACGCCGAGCACAGAACCCAAGCAGCATACATATCAGCAGGTGTGATATAGGGCTAGACAGGCAGATCAAGACAGGTCACAGAACTACACAAAGTCGTTCACAATGTCTGTTTGAGACTTGTCAGCGAACTGGCGACGAAGTCACACGACGCTAGAAGGGCAGTGTCAATTGCTGTTGACCTGTGCCAGAAACCATCAGTCAGATTCCCGCGCCAAGGGCAGAAACGTCAGGTCTCACTGCAAATACAGGCTGTGCACTGACAGCTGTTGAGCACCACGTCCACACCGACTAGACATGCACAATGAGCGCTGTCTTCGGGCATGGCTGCCAGACTATGAGCAGGGGCAGGACGGCTACCGTCTTACACCGATCCATTGAGACAAGGGCACGTGGAAAACAGTCGAGCACGCACTGTGGCTTTGTTCCGGACTCGATGAATCCTACCAAAAGGTGGAACGTACTATCAGTGTCTATCACCCTAATGTGCTATACATTATTTTGTAATGCAACAGAGTGTAAAAGCTATACATGTACGTGACAAGTACAGTGTAGGGTGCATTACAGTTAAAATTACTAGGAAGTCGGCTACTTTGAAGTAGAACTCTGCAGTGACTGTCATTTTCTCACACTAACTGCTCATGCGTGGCATGCTGGGTATCTAGAATAGTTGCCATCCAAACACAAGGATTTGCTTCCAATGCCACGTTGCGCAAAAAAGCGTTTCCATTCTATAGAAGACTTGCTTCAGGTACATCACTTTGCCTAAGGAGATACATGTAAATGCAAGATGATTGAGATTGGTACAATAATTATGATTATCTGACCAATGTTGGGCTCAATGGAACATATTGCCTATAACGCTGCTAGCTCATAAGTTTACAAGATAAGCCACATGCCAGCTTTACCGTGACCACTCGTAATAGCTCATCAATAATGCATTTCCCCCATTATGCTCAACACATCCCCTTCTTCTGTCTCCCTCTCTCTCTACTTCTTTCTCTCTCTTTCACTCACTCTCGCTCTCACGCTCAGTCTCACTCTCACTTCCCCAGTCTCACTTCCTCACTCTCACTTCCTGACTCTCACTCACTCTCTATTTTTTTGTTCATGTGAGGCAACTCCTGAGCACACCAATTGATCATGCCAAATTTCTGTCATGTGTTATCTGACCACCTCCTACTGTGAGTAATGTGCGGCGCCAGAACTACACTCACCTTGGCCAAGAGGATGCACAATAATGCCGAGTTGCTCAGTGCCTTCCTCCATGACATCACTGCTGAACGGCCACGTGACAATGAATCATAACCAGCATGTCAGATTTCATCCAAAAAGACCTGTGCAGGAGAGGAAGATAAAAATCCAAAAATGCGTCATCCGCAAAGCAGGCAATAGAGAAGTCTCTTGTATCTTGCTGAGCACAACATAATGTAGCATGCCAGGGAAATCGAGCCTCAGATCAGTATGACGACTACTTGCTGGCAACTCATGGCTAGTCACCCGAAGGCTTACGTCAGTGACTTTAATCAGCAACTGGTAATGCTTCAGACGTCCCAGAAGCAAACAGCATCATACTAGTACAGTTCAGATTTCATCAATAATCGCCAGAACAAAGATTGAATGGAAACAAGGAAAATGGTAGGGCACAAGGTATGCGTTAGAGTCCACCACGTAACTTGTGCCCGGCCTTTTTCCTGGTTTCCATTTAACAGAATGTGTTTTAAACAATACGAGGACAGAGAAAGTGTTTTAACTCCGAGTTTCACGCACTAAGCGATCATCAGAGAACAGTAATTAGTAATCTGGATCATTATTGGTTTATATACTTGTACTCACAAAGCAAAGTGTAAATGGCTGCATCATGGCGCAAATCTAAAAGTTGTGAATGATGGCAGTGCAAAGCGTAAATGACTGCATCATGGGGCAAATATAAAAGTGCGAAATCACAGCAGTGAATGTGTTTTAAATATTCACCAGAACAGACAATGATTACCACTGATAGATGTGTTTTTCCGTTTTTCATGTTGACTTTGTGGTTCAGCTCCAGATCCTAGAGCAGCAGGCCTAGATACTCTACTAGCACGCGCATAGGACCGTGACACCAGCATATCGGCCACTCAATTCACTTGACTGTTGTACAGTTTTTAGTTGGACAATGTTGCATATTATGACATAGCAGTCTGGCTTATTCACAGGTTTAGCCGTCCCTCCAGGAATCCGCGGACAGAAAGTTGAAATTCTGCGGCACAAATCGCTACATTATGCGGCGGATAGCGTGAATTCTGCGGCAATACTGCGGTATTTCTGCGGCGCTGCACCGGCGAAAAGACATGGCTATATGCTATGTACAAGTATCAATAAAAAATTTAGTGGTCGAAAACACACGATAGGCTCAATAGACAATACAGTAACGAAGAAAACTGGTACAGTTTGAATGCAACAAAATAGCGACAGGACACTGCACTGTGCATGAATATGAAGCGCGTGCTCGCATTGCTCCCAAACCGTGATTTTTCACGATTCTGCGGTGAAAACTGTGAATTCCGCTGGATATTTAAAAAACATGAATTCCGCGGAATTTCGCGGATTTTACCGCAGCCACGGAATCGCGGATTCCTGGAGGGACAGGATTAGGTGCTGATTCCCGTACCTATGCAAAAGACGTTACTTTAGTAATGTCTGGCGCTAGCCAGGGTCCACACAGCTCTAATTCCGTGTTTGTGTGTTTGTGCCGTCTGCATGCCTGGCGCTATCCCGTACCTGCCCCGTACCATCAAAGACAGCTGGCCACAATATTCAAATAGGGCTTCCAAATGCAAGATCATAACGTGAAGCATCTCGGAAGAATGAGTATGTATGCGAAGTGTATCGGGGGAATGCATGTAGGGCGACAGTGCGGATTCGAATCCCAGGTTATGTCTTAAAAAACAATAGGAGAAATGAAAAATGTATAACATCCCTATGCTTTTTTTGCCTAGGTCATTATTCTGCAATTACTTTTGCCTAACTCATATTCAAACTAATTGAAACTTTTTTGCAATACAATGATGTAGGCAATCAATGGAAAAAGCATTTCCATCAGTTCTAATAACATGCATGATCAGCTAGGCAAACAGGCTTAGCGTAGGGCCCTGAGCTTCTAAGCTCTCTCGTTATTATACCGTCTGTATCTGGAGCAGACCAGAAAAGAACGAGGGAGTTATTCAAAGCAAAGATTCTTCATTTTAAAGGCATTTTCAACCAACGCCTTTAATGGAATAATTTGCAGTCATCACCTGTGCACACACACCTCAGACCTCAGACCTGCCCATCGCGGAAGCGATGATACGGACAGCTATGTTAGATATAGCAACTTGTGCTAGGATTACACCATTCAACAGCTTGCAAGGCTTATGAATTGACCGCCACTAATTTTAGCCTGGTATCCACCACACAGCTGATTGAAGTGGCTTTTTCTGGCCAGTGAATCCCTATTTTTTTCATTTTTCCATTTTTTACACACATACGCCACATGACATACTCCAGCATACACTGGCTGTTGGTAACCACCCAGGAGAATGAAAGAAGAGCTAGAAGAATGAGAAAGAGAAGAAAGACGTGTGCGACCATAATCGTCGCACACACACACACACACACACACACACACACACACGCACGCAAAAATTAGGCGAAAATCTCGGCCGCAGTGGCACCTGAAATCCCGAGACACAGGTTTAGGCGGCTGGATGGTGTTGCAGGCCAGTCTCCACGCACGACGGTCCTCGGCTAGGCTGTACCAGTCACTGATGTGGCGTTCCTCTAGGTCAATCGAGACGTTGTTACGCCAACGCTTGCGTGGCCCGTGGTGAGGGCGCGTCTTCTTGAGCTTACCAAACAATACGCACTTCGGTATTCTGCCGTCCGACATGCGTCCGACATGCCCCAACCAGCGAAGACGGCGCGTCCTCAGCATCTCCACCACTGATCGCAAACCAGCCCGCTCCAAGATGACGGCATTGGAGAGATGCTCATTCCATTGTTCTGACTTGCTGACGTCCAGGATAAACCGAGCACAGCGGTTGTGGAACACTGACAGACGGCAGGTGTCGGTTGCCTTGACAGCCCATGACTCACAGCCATAAAGTAACGTTGAGAGGACGACTGCAGAGTAAACATCAGTCTTAGTACGCACAGAGATGTGGTGGTTTCCGAAGACAGCAGAACGCAAGGCACCAAAAGACCGGGAGGCCTTGGCAAGACGGGAAGAAACCTCAACAGACAACTGGCCATCATTAGTAACACAGCTACCGAGGTATGTAAACTCGTTCACGATTTCGATGTCGCCATCTGCCAACGTCAAGCATCCGGTCGGAGGGGAATCAGCATTGATGACCATGCACTTCGTTTTACCAAAACTGACCGTGAGGCCGAACTGGGTAGCGACGGTCACGAACAAAGCGGCAGCAGCATCCATGTCCGTTACTGGATGGGTGTACAACGGGGCGTCATCCGCAAACTGAGACTCGGTTATAGTGCATTGAGACAAATGACTCTTGGCAGTCCGGTCGCCAACAAGCTTACACCTTTGTAAGGCATACGATTCCACACACACACACACACACACACACACACACACACACACACACACACACACACACACACACACACACACACACACACACACACACACACACATACTTACATACTTACATACATACATCATGTTTAGGATAGGAAGGTTTAGCGCATCCAGTAACGTGTTATTGTGATTGTCGTCAGATGCATTACATCGCTGATAGGATAAGTAAGAGTAGTGATAACTACATTGATTCTATTCAAAGCATTTTGTAATGCTTTTTGTCTCGCCGCCGACTATTCGTTTCCATTTTAAAAACAATATATTGAAGCCCCATTGAAGCCATCTTTTCATCCCTGATGATACCCTCTGGCTCATGGGTCCAATGATTTGAAGTGATGTGGCCAAGGAGGCAGAGACGACAGTGCTGTGACTATTTCTGCGATATGATTCTCCATATTGTGGCATCGGTCTATGGCATGCAAGTTGCTGTCAGAGAGGTACCAGCTGACACTTGACTGCCTGGAGGTCCACCAATATGTTTCATATTTCGAGTGAGAACTAGTGTCCTTCAGTATAAAGATTGGCTTCGAAAACGTCTGCATTTTCTGAGTGAAAGGGTCATTTTAGTATTACACGCCTTACTTACTAGCAGTATCTGCTGTGTTTGGAACGACCGTGATACTCATGAAGCCTTGCCTCTTGAGGTTTCTAACCGCCGAGTGACCAGCCATACCATTCACGTTGGACATCGCTTTCTTCCAGGAACATTGCCCTCACAAAGTTCTCCTGATAGCCACTTCGAAATGTACGATGGTGTGGATTCGAGAAGGGTCCAAAATTATGATCAGGATTATCCGACCGAAACTCACTTTGCGGCAAGGACAAATGTCTAGGCCGACTACGGGGAAGGAAACCTCCGAAAGCAAGCGCAAGAACGTCTTTCGTGTTCGTCTCCGCATTGGCAGGGCTTTCTGAGGACCAAACAAACTTTCTTTTTTTTCACAACGATTATGTGAGCTACTAAGCGCAATCGTTCCAAATAATTTACCGACGCTGCATGGGTGTGCTCTCTTGGATTACTGAGACTGGGGCCCAGTGGGGAGATCGGGATCGGGAGTGCTTGGCCTTGGGACGCACGCACGCAGCCATCGCCTTCTTCAACGGTATCTATCTCGTCCTGGTGCCGTAGCATCGGTTTTGGCAACTTTTGCTGCTCCTGTCGTACTGACTACATGTAACCATGGTAACCGTGGAGCGCCCTGCGTCGGAACGTGTGGCCCAGGGCCAGGCCCGAAGTGTGAAGCCTGCTCCTGAGGGTGGTAGACCTCCGGACCCAGATCGACCCCAGGGTCAATGAGTCGGCCGCCATGCTAGTAGTAGTTGATATGTGGATAACGAAATGGACCAGAATCCAAGGAAGTGTCTGCCATAAGGTTTGTATGGTTCTGCCAATTTCACTGCTTTTCGAGCTAAGTCTGCCTATAAAGCGGACAAAGTGGCCAATAAAATAGAAAAAGAGAACGAAAATCAGGCAGTACCGGTAAATGGAAGTTGTGTGCTCAGTGCTGTGTCGTCCAGACAATTACAAGCGATGCCAGATGCCAGCGGGTATAAATTGGCCCTGCCTCCCCGGCCGACTGTAACGGGCAGGGTCGAAACCCTCCGCACAGCAAGTGGTGAAAGGGCCTTCACGACTCCCTGGTCACGGCCAATCACTGAATCAGCTGCTTCTGAGACGGGGCAGTCATTTGCCATCAAAGCACACTAATGGTACCTGAAAACCACAGTACAGTGGCAAAGTGACCGTGATTGATGCATACCGGTAACTAACACTTGCAGCCTAAGAAGCAAGGAAAGTTTCAAACTTACCTCATTGTTGCCTCTATGAGAAAGCGATTTGCCGCACAAGGGACACAAGAGGTTCCCGTTAATACGCCTACAGCTGGTGGCGAGAAAGACTGCTGTACTTGCCGGACGACTGCTTGGAATCACTAGACCAGTGACTGGACAGGCGTTTAAACTTCCTAGGTCCACGAGAAGCCGGTGGTTGCAGCATTGACCTGAAACCCTTTAGCCGGCAATGACAGCGTATACTCTTCTCTGCTTTCCTGGCTTGCCGAGCTTCGGCGGCGGTGAGAGGGACTCTCGTCGCATCCTCTTCTTGAGCTTCCTTGGCGACTTGCCGATCCAGGATGTGGGAAATGTTGTGCTCTCGAAAATCATCCTCTTTTTTTACAACAGCAAAAAAATTAAAAGACTGGGAAAGTAGCTTCGGCGGGAACAGTCGACGAAGTTGTGTGGAGCTCACGCGTCTTGCGAAACGTGATACCCTAATTTGACTGAGCTGACTCACTACTTCCGTCTGAAGCACAGGAGGAGAATGGCTAACCTTCCATCCGGCAAACCTACAAGAAAGCACTATTCCCTGCTCGACACGCAGTGTTTCGGGGAATTCACCCCTGATCAGTTCAGCTTGATTCGAAGTTTGTGCTACGAGAGCACGGCACTATGTAGTGTTATCCGAGCTAAAACAACACAATGTCAATGGATACATTACAGTCACATTCCATTTCTAGCACGATAAACACCTCGTGCATGCGACTCCAGGTAGCAGGGTGAGTCACAATCGCGCGTGGCGTGCCGGATGCAGTTTTGACGAAGCGCCCGTTCCACGTAGGACATAACCAACGCCACCTACTAATACCGCCGAAGTACATGTACCGTATTTTCCCCATTAAACGTACACGTCTCCATTACTAGTAGTACGTCCCCAATTGTAGTACATGTTGGATGTGGATCGAAAATATAAAAGGACACGTCTCTAATAATAGTACATGCCGGAATGATGTGATGGGCATTAGTGGGGTACAGATACCAGGGTCCACCTTACTTCGTTTTTCTTACCCATTCATCATCTTTGTGTCTCTGTTCACTGATTCTTACCATGGTTGGGTGTATTTACAGCCTAACAGCATCATTATCACGAGTTGTTTGCCACCTAACCCAGGCAATCAATCTTCCCAGAAACAATAAAAGTACACGTCTCCAATACTAGTACATGTACCCGTTTTCTTTCGACGCGTTTGCTGTGCAGTGAAGCCGAGACCCTAGGTCGGTGGAGCACATCAGACCCCGTCACCACGTCCACGATTCATGCCTGCGATGCTGCAACGCTGCTTTGCATGTCATGATTGGAAGCTGTGGCCTTAGTAAAAAAACAAAAAACAAAAAAACAGTCTCCTATAGTAGTACAGGTCTGATCAACTTTGAAAAAATAAACGTACTGTACATTTTAATGGGGCAAATACGGTAACTCTTTTTGCACTTCGGAGCTTCGGCTTCGAATGCGACAGTGTGCTTGGACCCCAAATCGCTCCAGTTTTCCATACATTCCCAGGAGTGAAAGAACGTACTGTCACGTTCTTCGCCTTCACTCCTCGTGTAACCCCGATTCCACACCTGACTCTATTGTGGGTCCTAGCGGAATCTACGATGGTTGTCCCAAAATGCGGGCATGAAACTACAAGTGCATTGTAGTTGTTGAAGGTGCCAGCATTGTGAACAGTTTTTGATGGCACTCGGAGTCCTGTTTCTCAGAAATGCTTTGCAAGAGAATAATCAGGTTTGGGGGTCGTCAACCTTCACACTCGCGGATGCCAAAGCCGAGAGTAAATGACCCAGAGCTGCGACTATGAAAGATCTACACGTACCACCAATTATTCTGTAACTTGGACTATCGCTTTAGAGGCTGCATCTGCGCCTTGATCCAAGAGGGTGGCGGCGTTCGTGCGGATGCGAAAAGCTCGGCTTCCAGCCGAGTCTCACGCGATCCGTGATTTTTTATCTTATCAAATGGCCCCGAAAGACTGACTAACAGATGACCTAAAGCCAATCTCTACCATGGGCTGAGATACCGCCGACTTGTATACAACCTTTGGTTGCGCACTCTAAAAAGTCTCTGATATGGTAAAGGTTTACCTTCATAAAAGCTACAAGTAGTACAGTAGTACAGTAGTACTCACAACTCCATTGGATAAATAGCGGTGTATTCGCTGGGTATAATAATTATGGATACCGTATGTTCGCACCTTTAAAGCCTTGGCGGTATATTCGATTATAAAGCCAGTCTCAGTTATAAAGCCATGGGCTTCATAAATGAAAATGATATTCGAAGTATGTTTTGCAAAAATGAAGGAGTAAGCACCATGCTAGCACACTCACAGCCCAGCAGGACGGGTGAAGTAGATTTAGATTGAAATTTCTGTGTGGATTTTGACTTTTATGGCATGGCGTAGTGGGTGAGTCATTTTGCATCTAAATTATGTAGGAAAGCAGCGGTGTTTCGAATATAAGGCCATGGCTTTAAAGGCGCTGATATACAGTAAGAAGAATGATATTGCGAACATCATCAGTTCCTTGGTGTTCATCTAAAGTTGTTTGACTGTACGGCCAGATGCACAAACCCAAGCTGCCTTTGTGGTCCACACACACGCGTGCGCGCGCGCGCACACACACACATACACACACACACACCATACACACATATACACATCCATAACACACACAGAAGTCTCCGCTGCGAGCACGGTGGCTCAGCAATGGCAGCACTCCTAGACGGGGAGTTATGCCCGTGCTCTTGCTGGCAACTGGCGGCTGGCAGGCATCTGAGTGAAGACAGTTTACTCATAACTCATATTTGTACAAGTAGATCTTGCCAGTCAGTAACAGACATCACACAACTTATTTGCATGACATGTACCTGTATATAAATATGCGGGGAAGCAAGCATATTACGCAGCCATTGTGCGGCGAACATGTACTAGTATGCATTATGCCATCAGGTAGTGTGAAGCGAATATCTACAGTAGATAGAATTCAAACATATCCCAACAGTACGGGTTGCCATCAATATTTCGGGCAGAGTTGAGCATTTTTTTGCGGGTCACAATGCAGACCCCGCAAAGAAGAAAATGTTATTACTTCAATAATTATTTGAATTTCCATAGCCGCCTCAGCGAAGCAAGTGTCGAACACACTGGCCCGGCCCACGTATTCGCTTATGTAGGCTATAGTATGGGCAGTACTCTTCACAGGAAAGGTAAAGCTCGACTGGGATTGCTGGCGAGAATTTGGCAAAGAAAACAGAAGAAAAGTATGGGAAAATATGCGTGACTATGTGAACCGATTTGAGAAACCCTTATTGAAAAAATGCCGGCGGAGAGTTGTATTACGTGCCCAATCTGAGCGGCGGTGTTTATGCGCCGAGCCAAACATGTTGGCGCGTTGCATGTATCCAACACTCCACACTGGTAACAGTAAGTGCTTTTCAGCCTGCCTTGATCCGACCTGCCTTGACCAGACTCAATATGGGTATTCACTGATACTAGTGCGTACATCTGGAGACATGAAGATGCCGTTCACACCAAATAGAAGGCCAGGCTGGTTAGGAATTTCGGTACACGACTCCAGGGAAGGAACCGGCATCAACTTTGTACTGAAAGGATTCGCCTTCACCGGCCCGCTCGACTTTGCAGCCCCATACGACGGTCGCTCTGGCCGAATCTCCACGTCAGGGTACCGCCGGGAGCGTTGATGGTAAGCCACGAGCACGGCGCAAATAAGAATCAATCCGCCCAACACTCCTCCAATGACAGCGAATGTTGCTCCGTGATCTGGAAGCACAATGCGCAAAACATCCATCCTTGCTATGCACTCAGAACGCTGATCGTTCACACATCATAGGAAATGTACCCAGCAGGAAACTCCATCTGCTTACCCACCAGTAGAAGCTATCAACCTATGAATGAGAGGGCATACATGTATTTTTTAAATGTAGTAATAATTATTATAACGTTAACTCCAAAATGAAGCTATGCTATTGCTCCAATTGTTTACTTTATCCTCTTGAATGAAATAGTCCTGCATTGCTACGCTGACAGTGTAATGGTCGATTGGGTCCTGGGTGAGGGTTATATTATGTTACTACAATAATGGAGGAAGAAAAGAGGCATAGAATTCATCCTGCATCTTTTCCCTGTCCACCTTTCTATCTCCACATTGCAATTTACTAAAAACGGGAAATAACCCACTTCGCATAACAGAACCTGCCCGTTATGGTAGGATGTGGCTGCCTCAAGTACATGCGTGCCAGTCATGTTGTAGACAAGCAATGTTGTTAAAGGGGAAGTTAAGGCTAAAATCAAATTTTCACCAGTTGTA
Source organism: Sycon ciliatum (assembly GCF_964019385.1). Classification (NCBI taxonomy): domain Eukaryota; kingdom Metazoa; phylum Porifera; class Calcarea; order Leucosolenida; family Sycettidae; genus Sycon; species Sycon ciliatum. The sequence continues at coordinate 10,874,402 of NC_088650.1, read as the reverse complement.
GTCTTCGGGGTGCTGAGTCGAATGGTCGTGGTCCGAGGATGCTGAGACGCTCCCTTCCTACTTTAATCGCAATCGAACTCGCGGACTTCCACCAAAACTGGGTGACTGCGCCCTACTAGATGGGGATTTGCATGCAAAATGTCACTAAAAGCGCCATGTCGTTTTATAAAAGCACGGTTGACGGCGATTGGCCCATATGTTGTAGTCTTTTGGACGCTGAGTCGACTGGTTTTGGTCCGAAAAGGCTGCGATGTAGCGTTCCTCCTTTATTCCCAATCGAACATGGTTGAACAAGCGGTCACGTGCTTCTGCATACACCAGTCACCTGGTCACCGTGCCTGCAGGGTACAACTTACTAGCCTGTTTGACTTTTTTTGGGTGCAGTCCTGTCACTCGAGTTGAACCTTGAGTTGAACCTTGGTGTAGGTGTTTGATTTTGATCATTTTATCACTATAAGCGATATACTATGACCGATACTGCAAATGAAAATGAACTTGAGAAATTGATCACTATATCTGGTATATTACTATAGCCACCAACCTTATAGGCGATACGGACTGTACATGGTACATGGTGTGTGTGTGTGTGTGTGTGTGTGTGTGTGTGTGTGTGTGTGTGTGTGTGTGTGTGTGTGTGTGTGTGTGTGTGTGTGCATGTGTGTGTGTGTGTGTGAAAGATTCCTTTTGAGTCTCTCTCCCCTCTCCCGAGGAGACCCACGTGACCAGTTTTGGCAGTGAGCACCAAGTACAAGTGTGTGTGTGTGTGTGTGTGTGTGTGTGTGTGTGTGTGTGTGTGTTATGAGAACTCTGGACGTATCCAATACCTGTGATGCTGGTGTACAGCAGAGCAGCAGTGTTCCGGGTATCTTACCTGGTTTCTTAGGAGATTCACCAGATCCTAGAACAAAACAAAACAAAAACACGATAGTGCTGTAATTGTAAGTGCAATTGTAATTGTAAGTGTTGTAATTTTGTTAGAGCATTGCTGGCCATAAGCGAGAGTCCCTAGTTCGAGTCCTGGTGGCTGCAGTCAATTTTTCTACAGACTTTTTCCCATTTGCAACTTATAAGTGTAGTAATTATTATTAATTTTGTCCTTGGTCACAAGCATAACAAAAAGTGCTATAAACTGTGAGATGGGTATTTTTAGGCTTCCCTTTTATTACTCCCTCTTGTGACTAGTTTCGTCCATGCCATCTTATTGCTGAATCGCTCTTGTTGCTAGACGCCGGAGGCTGGCTTTCGCGGAAAGTATTCATCGTGCGTTGGTCCATATCCCGCACAGTTTAGCACTCTCTTTCTCATGATCTATGGGCCCTTTGTCCCGCCCTCTCGTCTCCCCAGTATCAGTATCTTCACAAACCTAGATGCAAGTGCTGACAACTGAGGGGTTTCATGATAGCTCAACATCACCCTGGTTGAGCACTTTTCTGGTTTGTATCAATGTCGCCCTACCTCGCGTGCAAGGCACGCTGAGTTTCTTGCAGTTAGAGTACAGTACACCCTGAGTTCACCTGGATCAAGCGGAGTCCTGTCGCAACCGCACAATTTTTCATGTAAGGACGGTCTGCCAAAGAAAACTTGCCTAAGCAAGTGGAATACCGCCCAACATGGACAGTGGAACGGATGTCAAACACCAAGTCCAATTTTTACTGGCAGCATACGATGAACTCGCAATCTCACGAAACTTCACACGAAAGTTCATTTCGTGTTTCATGCAAGTAAGTTTCGCGTATTGTGGAACTGGCTCAAAGCATCTAAGTTAAAGTGCAGTAAAACCTGTCTTTTGCGGACCCCTGGTGCAGTGGAACCTATCCGGAGACGAGAGAACTCCTCTTAATAGAGGAATGCGTGGGCCACAATACTATGCATGCTAAATTGATCGTCATGACGTCATCTTTGGTTCTAACCAAGTTCGCCGTATTGACTTGGTTAGAAACGAAGATGACGTCATACTGATCAATTTAACCTGCATACTAGTGTTGTGGGGCACACATGCCTCCCCTATCAAGAGGAATCGTCTCGTATAAGGATAGGTTCCGCTGTACCAGGAGCATCCGGTCCGGTAAAGACAGGTTTAACTGTACTCTAACTTAGATGTTTCGCGCAATTACCGGAGTTCCATTGCACCGAAATCTGAAGAGAATATTGCACAATCGCTGCGTGGATGATGACTTTACCGTAGTTAAGTGGTAGAGAACCTCAGGCTATATGCTAGGGTCCCTGGCTTGAGTCTAGGTGATGGCAGCCAATTTTCCTTCAGACTTCCTGCTTCAACTCCCTTAAAACCTGATGAACATATCTCAAGTACTGGTAAATGGAGAAATATTATCAGAACATTTAGCTCTAGAAAGCTGGCGTGGACTGTGTCAGTGCATACACTGTCGAAGGAGCTGTTATCATCATTGTTAGTTGGTAACTGACCTGAGCATACACAAGACCACTCACATACCTTTTGATGCACTGAACTGAAACCAAGGATCATCCTGCATTGGTGTGTTTCCATTATTAGCTGCATCATCAGTGGTGTTGAATACGAGGACTGTAGCGTCTGAAATAGCACACAAAACATGCCAGATACTCATATTGTAAGACTGTAGCAGTACATAAGCACAATAATGGTGACCTTTGATCTGGCGACCATATATGGTGGGCTGATCTCTACTGGATCAGTAAAGAGGGTGTAGAAGTGTCGATTACTAGTACCCAGATGATATTGACAACGTGCTGATATCTTGTCAGATCATCTATAATTCTGTGTAATTCTGTGTACGTATTATCAGGCACTCTTTGCTGTGAGCCTGTATTCATCAATGGTGTGCTCACCTTCCCTGGTTTGGTCTTCTTTATCCAGTAGCCTTTCAAATTGGACACCTGTTGGTTTGTGCAATTGAAATATATTGGAGCTAGATAGCAGTTCGCTGAATGCCTCAGTGCTCTCTCAGTTTGGTCCATACTTATAGCACTTTCTAACTAAAAACATGCATAAAATATCTAAAGTACTGCTCAATGAAATCCAGTTCCGTCACTCAAGTACGTGCAGTTCTGGACCTGAAAACACTGGGCTGCAAAATGGTGCAAGGCCCAAACTTGAGTGACGAGACTGGATTTCATTGAGCAGGACTGTAGTTACCATGGTCGACAGTTGCTGATAACTCATATCCATGTGCCCCCTCTCCTATCTGGACCACTGTTAGTATGATTTGTTTGTAGAAGTCGTGAAGTTAGTTGTTCCAACGAGGAACACACACGTCTTGCCGAACTTGACACTTGACTGGCTCACGACTGCCATCCGGAGAACACGAGGAGCCATTCCTCGTTGGAACAACCAACTTCATGACTAATACCGCCAAAGTCGAAATTTCTAAGTTTTGTTTGCACAAGTCGTGAGAATTCTTTCAGCTTCGTCTGACAAGAAATGAATTTGTGTGGACATTCCCATTACCACAGCGCTCTACATCCGAACCAGTGCCGATACTTTATAAGGATTCTGCACTTCCCCAGCATTAGGAAAAGGCAACGATGATACTTAGGAAGCTACAAGCACACAGGTATTATCATTAATCATTGATAGTTGACATCTGTTTGTATGCTCAAGACCGTTTACCTTCGGATGAATTGAAATCTGGCTGAGGAACAGACAGCATTGGTGTTCTTTTCGAGTTAGCTGGATGAACAGGGCGTCTGAGTCTGACCGCATGCACAGTATCTCCGGGGCTGACTTTTCCAACAGGGCGTCCAGGTCTGACCTTATACACATTGTCTCCAGGCCTGACTTTTCCAACAGATCTGACCACATCCACGGTATCTCCGGGGTTTGATTTTCCAACAGGGTGCCCGCGTCTGACCTTATACACAGTGTCTCCAGGCCTCACTTTTCCAGCAGGGGCTTCAAGGCTTCCAGTGGCAAATGATGGCTGAGCTATGGTGGAGTTCACTACAGGTACAGTAGCATCTGCAACAACACGCATTACACACAGTACATGCCGAATACAGTAAAAAACCTGCCTTAACCGGATGTCCTTGGTGCAGCGGAGACTGTCCTGATGTGCCGGGATTCCGTTTAAGCCATGCAGGGATGCACGTTTGATCCACAGCACTTTGTTGCATGGATATTTGTCCGGTCAGCACACGATTCCACTTGGTACATGGCCCGGCAGACACAGGTTTAGTGAATGCATAAACCAAGACCCAAGCAGTACACAAGCATAGTTAGACCTCCTTTCATCTGGAAACTACATAAACTTGGCAGATCTCTACCGGATACTAGTAAGTAAAGAGAGTACGGGAGTGCTAAGTATCCACATACATGCACATGTTTTATGTTTATCAGACTATAGCTTCAGGCGCACTCTATCGGTGTGTGTGTGTGTGTGTGTATTGGGGGGGGGGGGGGGATTTGGGTGCCAGCCTCATATCATCCACTTGCTGTATGTATGGGATAATGCACAGTTTCAAGGGGATTATGCGATTGTGTGGAGCCAATGAGGCAAGAATCGACCTTATGCCATTTGTACAGATCCACGAAATACCGTAGAATCCCGTAGACCCGGTAGGGTGTTCATTGTGTGCTATGCATGTGCATTTGACCTTTTTTGCGTCATAATTCAATGGCCAACAATCGCTTTTTCAGCTTCTTCACTTTGGTTAGAACTAATGACTCGCTAGATCTTTGTCAGAAAAGGGTTTCGTATGAAATGCCTTCAGGCCCCATTTCTTAGTGGAAATAGCAGAACACACAATAGGGTCCTGCACTTTCAACACCCTACCGGGTCTACGGGATTCTACGGGATTTCGTGGATCTGTACAAATGGCATAAGGTCCATTGTGGAGCATGAATGGGCACATCAGGAATTGATGATATTGAGTTACTGTAGGGTAACTGTTGCAACGATTTGTCTTTGAAGTCTGTGATAGATGGGAAACTCCAAACAATAAGATTAGTAGAATAGGAATAGAAAACTCACGAATTTTTGGTTTCCAGAGGACGTAGTTGTAGCAATTTCATCGTACTATTGGCATATGTCCTCTCGGAGTCTCCTGCTATATTAACCATGTTCTCCTCTGTTCCCAACATCATTCTGAAGAAGTCCATGAATATAATAGACTTGAGGAAACGCTAAATTCGTCAGTATCAACTATCAAGTCTAGCTCCTGTTGTGCAGTTCGGCTATATACTGTTGTAGTTGACCTATTTCTACTGGGACCTTGCTGGTTTGTTATCTTTTGGAGAAGAAAGCCCTCGCTTGGTGTGACATGCAGCCAGCCAGTCAGCTTCCCAGACAAACCGACAGACAGACAGACAGACAGACAGACAGACAAACAGACAGACAGACAGACAGAAAGACAGACAGGCAGGCAGGCAGGCAGACAGACAGACAGACAGACAGACAGACAGACAGACAGACAGACAGACAGACAGACAGACAGACAGACAGACAGACAGACATAGAAGCATACAGACAGACCGACAGACAGACAGACAGACAGACAGACAGACAGACAGACAGACAGACAGACAGACAGACAGACAGACAGACAGCAGGTGATAATACTCACTGGTAATAGCGACGCGAATGACCTTCACAACTGGATTTCCAATGCCATTACTAGCAATGCACTTGAAATATCCTTCATTTAGGACAGAAGCATGGGCCGCTCTCAAAATTCTCGCTGCTTTTTGCATTTGATTAAATGGTGTAGCCGGAACTGAAGTATGTGACCCATCCGGAAACTCGACTGTAATTGAGGTTATAGATGGCAGACTGGTAACTATGCATTGAACTTCTAGAGGTTGACCCACTTCGACCGTCACATTCTCCTTTGTACCAGTGAAAACAGGTGCGTGTAGTATATCGACTCGGTGGACAACCACAACCGGGTTTTTGTTGAACTTGTTTTCAGCCGAGCACACATATCGACCGGATGAGTTGCGAGAGCTTTCGATCTTGAAATACAGTCCTCTGGCATGCGGGTGCGGTCGAACTGTACGTGTGCGACCGTCACTATAATGTATAGTGAGTGTAGTAGAGTTCCTTCTTGGAGCTCCATGCCTTGGTGCACAGATCACAGGAGGAATGACCGAGCCTTCATCGTAAACATGTGGCACATGGGGCTGATAATCCAGTCCTCTCTTTCCTCGAAGGTAAGTATTCATACCAACAATTGGCTCTGAACAAAGGCAGGATGCAGGGCACAGAACGCACCATCAGTGATTACAACTAGCAGTAGTACGTGTATGAAGTAAAGGTCTTGGATTAGCCAATCTCAGTCTTATAACACATGCACAATAGAAGCCTGATCTGGACTGGCCTGTAGCTAACTTCTAGCACCAGCAAAGTGGCTCGCCAATAAGGATCAGAGGTGGGAATCGTATGGTTATGGGTTCAATTCTTATCCATTGTTTCTATTTGTGTGTTTCTTTTCGAATAGCAAAAAATACTGGCCTCCTGCGGAACTTCGGGGATAATTATAAGAAAGTTACTCGCTCCCAATGTTGGAGTTCAGACGTTTCCCGCTCACTTGACCCAACTGACTTGCTGCTGCTATCCAGAGCACATGGAAAGTCCTCGGTGAACCAGCAAGAAAGCTCCACTCCCCTCCTCAATGCACATTCTTTCAGAGAATTCACCTTCATATTAAAGTCAAACCTACTTTCTTTTAAATTTTGTCGTGGTTCGCGCGACTCAGTCAGAGGTTTCCGCACTGAAGACCAACATCTCATGCTCTGCATCCATGTTTCCGTTAAATAGAGAAAAAATTCAAGATGTTGGCATGGCAGACAAATAACACATTACATTTGGTTTGCCTGGCTTTAGACCCAGCAACAGCCACATGCCACGCCAAGTACACAATAACCTTCTTTCGTTTCCAAAAGTTCGCTAATCACCGCTGACACCCACGGACATACAAGATGTACCTTAGTTGCCCTGGTACTAGTGTTCTTTAAACTTGTAAACACTATGAGTTTCCATGGTAGCATTCATAGTCAAACACTATTTTTATAATACTTACTGCCGAGGCGAATAGAGTATTTATTTCTTCGGGAGAAAGGCCTTCGATCATCACCACACGAGTACGAACTATGAACACCGGAGTAGTTGAGAAGTCTCAGCTGGATAATTTCGTAGTCCGCATTGAAGAACAGGAGTCTCTGGAAGACAGACAGACCTGCCCTTCTATACTGAACTCGTCGAGGGCAAGATCCTCTTGAACCTTCATTTGTTATGTCCAGAAAAGCTTGGCCGCGGCTGACTTTACACGTTGGCCCATTGAGTACATCTGCACCACGCTCATAGTATTCTGCAAAGTACAGCAGGTGCAAACGAAAATCCAGTGGAACGAGAATAAATATAATACTCAAATCAAGATGTACATGTCTTCTATCTGAAATCAAAGGTATTTTGCAGGATAGAGTGGTCGTATTCACAGCAGGTTTGAAGGTTGAAGAACAGTTTCGATCATGAATTTCGCAAACATACTGGCCTGATAGCGTAATTCCTATCATTTTTCGCTTCTCTTGCCCTTTGCTCTACGGTCTTTTTAGATGGTGGTCATTCCATTATACTCTCCGAGGTATATCTAGGTGGTCATCCTGCGCCGGTGTTGCTAAGCGGCCAATTTAAAGTACTGAAGGGCCTTATACGAAGGGGGCAGAGACGGTTGTCATTCCTCGGAGTTGGCAGGTGCTAAGCACAAGGAAGACATAATTATGGTATGTTTGTTGTTGTTGTTGTCGTTGTTGGGGGCGGCCGTGGCACAGGGGATGGCAGCAGCGGTAGTGGTGATGATAATGATGATGATGATGGTGGGGGTGATGTTATTAAATCTATAGGTTCGAAAAAAAGATCAAATACGAGCCTTAATATTGTACCTCACCTTCGATGGGTCCACCGCCAGGGAACACAGTGCAGGCACAGCACGTGATACTAGAGAGTAGTAACATAACCGATGTGCCTTGGTGGGGGAAAGGTGCCATCTTAACCTTCTTCAAAGCGAAGAATGGTCAACCTACAAATGGATATGAAAGAAAACAAAGCAATAGAACTACCGGATGTATGATAAAAAGGTAAAGGTGGACAATCCTTCTGATGAGATGGCAACGAAACCGTTTTTAGAGGATACTGGACCATAGCCAGTGGTGTGTGTGTGTGTGTGTATGTGTGTGTGTGTGTGTGCGTATGCGTGTGTGTGTGTGTGTGTGTGTGTGTGTGTGTTTTCTGCTCTGGTGGAGGACGGTTGTACTTTTTCGGGCTCTTGTTTCTCGCCTTGGTCCGTGCTTGTTCTCACCGTTGTGGACGGCCTGGGGTGTCCCCAGCCGTCCAGGCCAACAGTGCCTGAGGTGGGGTATTCATCAATGGAGACTTGGTTGGATAGTTACGATGCCGACATTCTCCTCGTCGCCCCACCTCGGAGTCCTTCGTGAGGCCTTGCAAGCCCGCGAGTGGAGCAAACTACCGCACGAAGACGACGACTTGGAATGACTCTGAGCATTGGCTCATGGAATGTTCGCTCTGTTGACGGTTGTGGAGAGTGATGGACCAGTTCAAGCGACAGCCGTGAGAGGAATCGTTTCTCATGATAAGCCAGATCGCTGCCAGAGATGGCTCTCTCGAACATGGTCCCTGAGTCCCTGACCTAGTACCTCTCTCTCAGCGGACTGCCGTTGCTCGTCGTTCCATATTGTCGGCCCCGCAAGGGGACACGTGACCGTAATGGCAGTGTTTACCAGGACCAGGACCAGGTGTGTGTGTGTGTGTTGAATGCCCAACTCGCCCTACTCTTTCATTTCAATACTTTTAAAAGGTTTTGATTTCTTAGTGGGTTTGGGTAATGTTTTCGTCAAAACACGACATGGACAGTCATTTATAATAGAATTGGGCAATGCAAGTGAGTCATTTCTGGTGGTGATTCTTATATATCTGTTCGTTCTTAGCAGGAACCGGAAGTTTTTCCTCTGGTGAGAAGGCAGAATTGCCTGTGCTCTAAACGAATTCAAATGTTAGGTTCACGATAAAAGAAACAAACAAACAATATACCCAGGTAGCACGTGCAACACACCCTCATGGACATAGGTTGTTACCATGATCACTGCAGCCATCCTATGCATGCTGAGTATAGCCCTTTCCCAAAGGTGCTCGCCCTTTTTTCGCCCTTTTTGGCCCTTTTTGGAAAAGCCCGTTTCTTTCGCCCTTTATTGCGTTTTTTGGTGAATATCGCCCTTTTTGAGCTTTTTGAGCTGAAAAAGTGCTAAAATCTGTTTGCTCGTGCATGCGATCACATTTTCCGAGTGCTCGGTGGGCCCCGGCACGCCGTTTTTCGGGGCAACAAGTTGGTGAAGCTTGTACACAATGCTGTAAAAAGTGGGGTTTTGAACTTTACTTCCTGTTTTGCCTTTCGTGGACCCATAAATGGAAGAGTGCGTATTCCTTTCTCAGCTTGGGTTCATATCTGAACATGTATCATGGCTATGCTTCACTGAAAAAAGAGCACCTTTTGCCTGTTTTCACTGGAAAAAGAGAACTTTTTCAGCATATTTTGAGGGACGCGAAGAGCACTAAGTGCGAATTAAAAGAGCACCTTTGGGAAAGGGCTAACTGAGTATTGTAAAAGGGATGTACAGTTTAGACGGAGTTGCTGTTGTTTACGTTGCCAGAATTCTATTAATCTCTATATGGGAGAGATTCAAAGAAGATATGCTTTCCAACGGCCGTAAGAGAGTTGGAAAGCACGTGTCTTTGTGCGTAGCCATGACAATCATGGTGTTCAGTGCGAGTTTGCGCAAAGCAGACATAGCACAACGTGGTCGTCACTTCACAGTGGTAGGGGTGTGCGGATAATGCTCGAAAAGGTGGTAGATTCTGCTCGAAACCATACAAACCTTATGGTGGGCAATTCCTCGAATTCTGCTCCATTTCTTTATCGACATACGAAACATGCATGAAACTTGCCAGAAAAAGTACCGAATTCTGCCAATTTTTCTGCCGGCATTATCCGCATATGCCCACACAGTGGCCTACTTCTTTGATAGGATCAGTTCGCCATTGCCAGCCACTGGCTATGCAACTCTGTTGTTGTTGCTGTGTTGTACGGGCGGAGCACAAAGACGCTACACCTGCTTTTAAAATTGCACAATGGGACATACATGTATGCATCCATTTCCCGCCGTTAGGTTTTCCGGGGAAAGTCCACTGCAACCGTACACACTGTAATGCCAGCTCTGCATGAAAGGCCATGGACTCATAAGTGTACTAGAATGGGCTGTACCTGCCAAAGGTGGGGCAACTTGCCCCGCATAAAGGTGACGACCATATTTGATGCATACCTCCCATTTTTATGGTATACACGCCCATAAAAGGGCACGCACTTATATTCGAATACAAGGGCACACGTAAAAGCATGAAAAAACACAAGACCCAAGAGTGTATTTTGAAGACTTGAATAATCGTATTGAAAGACATGCCCTTGTAATCGGAACATTTGTTTCCTGGCGAAATGGAAAAAATGCATTTTTTCGCACATCAGGACATTCACTTGTACATGTATTTGGGTGAATACAGTATAGGCCTTGACGGATTATGCTAATATTTTCGTGAAATTATGCTTTTCGCATTGCTGAAAAAATTGCAGAATTATGCTATTTTTATGCTAAAAGTTATCATATTATGCCGCATTATGCTCACATATGCTGCTAATGTATATGATGGTTCTGTGCAAAATAACAGGGGATTTTTTTATAGGGCGTTGTACTGTAGTAGCACAAGTTCAACGGGGTCAACGTGTAGCGGGCCGCAGTCTCTCGGAGGCAAATGCAGACGGGTCTCAGTGAACACACTGCTGTTAACTTTATTATTACTAAAGACTGGATTGAAGGTTGAACTCTAACTCTAAACACCGTCCGACCTACAATTGTAGCTACGACCATCACTGATTGTAATGGACTGAACATGTTAATCAAGGGAGTCGTAAACCTACGACTTCCTGGTGTATCTACTTGTACTTGTAGAACATGTACAACTCTATGGAATTTGGTGCGAACAGGCGGATTATTCCATTATTTATGCGATTCGTATGCGATTTGCCTCGAATTATGCGATTATTCGATTTTGGTAGGAATTATGCGAAAAATTATGCTAGCATAATCCGTCAGGGCCTAATACAGTATCCATGAGGCTGACCGTGAACAAGTGCCTTGATGAATTTTATCAAGGTGTACAACATTGTCCACTTTCTTTGCAAAATACTCTGTTCTTCTTCCTTGCTTCCCTATTGTGATGCCTGCCAACTGCTGAATATGAGAAGAAAACGTTCTGGGAAACACTAAACCGATCTTGCTTGCATGTGGGCATGGAGTCATGAGTGCGCATTCACAGTTTTGATACGAGGATGTTAAGCTTCATGAATAAAAGATAATTGATTTCTAAAGCAGATCATTGCTTCATCTTATCCCGGAATAAATTGTGTGTGTACTTCGAAGTATGGGTAGGAGGTCGAAGAGAGATGGACAAATAGCATCAAAGCTGCATGTGCCATGTATACCTCTTTAAATCATTGATGAGCTTTCCCCGTGTCCGTACTGACCTTCTCTGTGTGAGGTAAAGGCTTCAACTAGGCTGGGAAGGGATAGCTCTTGAGTCACTTTGCTGTACATGCAATATGGTAGTAGCCCTTGGCGGATATTTATCGGGAAATTGGCAAATTCTGATAAAAAAGAAGTGAAATTGGCCGACGTTACAAACCTCATCACAGGACCTCCCTTGAATTCTGCTGTATTTCTTTATGCACGTACCAAAGATGCATGAAACATTCCAGAAAAGTCACGATTTTTGTCAACTAATAACTTTCTAAGTGTTAGGCAATTTGAGGCCACATGCCACGTACTGCTCTTTTCTCTCCAAAAAGAGCAGTACGTGGCATGTGGCCTCAAATTTCCTAACACTTTGAAAATTCTCCGTGAAGTCCAAATTTGAAATTGTAATAACTTTCTGCTAGTATTATTATCCGCCAAGGGCTATGTGGTAGTAGCCAGTGGAATCATATCAGGAACGGTAGCAAAGATGTTTTCATCCCGTGATCATCCAGACCCGCAATCACTAACACACTGCTGTTGGTCTCTAGGACCACTGTCTGAAAGGAAGGATGTGGGGAAGGTGAACATTAGACTACAGGATGTGCAATGGGTGTTGTTCGAAACAGCTTTACAGGTGTACATGTAGGTATTGACTATTGCCTGACTTACCATCCATGCACACACGAGCTGGTTGTCTGCCAGATGGGAACTTCATCCACTCGTCGCAGACCGCAATGATCAACTATGAACGGGGACGAACAAGAAAGAAGAGAGAAAGAGAATATTGACGTATAGAAGGTCATACAGAGTTACACCTATGCTTCACTGAATCCCATCTGCTCACAAACGTACAGGGGGTGAGCCAGCTACTCAGGCAAGGTGCACAACGCTGTTGTAAAACACCTAGTAACCGAATCGTTTCAAGTTCCCTGAGGGTTTCCAAAGTTTAGTAGAAAAGTAACCAGAATACACGTTGTAGTTTCGTAGTATGGACTGCTTCTAAGAACAAATGAAGCTGTTTGAATTTTAAAAACACTTGGAAAACGGTGGGGCACAAGTTCCGGAAGAAGCCGTTTGAACTGAGAGTTATCTTTCACTAGTAAGTTGTGGAAACGAGAAACGATACCAGTACTGAAGAGTGGTGTCTAGCAGGAAGCAGCGAACTGTGCTGCTTGCTGGAGAAAGGTTTGGCATCATTGGCGAATAGCAAAATGGTTGCAATTACACTGTGCCATACTTGGATGGTAGCAGTCCAAACAGGTGCACAGCCAATGCTAGATGTTATGCGATAACGTCAAATCCGCCATACATATATATAGGAGCCAGTTGGGTGGCAAAATGCCCAAAGCGGGCACAGAAACCCCTTATATAGAAGAATTTGGGGTGGCAATGACGTGTATCGCATAACCTTTTACAGGCGCTGGATACGAACTTTTTTCCAGACAGTCGCACCAGCCACTACTGTGCTCCTACATACTAGTACTATGTTTTCGGTTTTGACAGCATGTTACAAGGCGAGGACGCGTAGTGCTCCTGACTACACCCATAACCAAGCAAGGCTTCTGTATAAACCAGACTAGTACTACATGTAGTAGTGTGAAGTAGGTCCATGCAAATATGGTGATCAATCCGCCCATAATAGCAAGGCATAACCCCCACCCGTACCAGTGTGTGAATGCAGCTCCAATCTTCTACATGTATGGCCGGCTACAATGTAGCTATGGTATGGGTCTGCGAGCCATAACCACGTATGTACATGACATCGATAGCTACAGGGTCACACAGTACCAAGAGTCAATACGTGTATGTACTCTTGAAGGTACCAATCGTTTATTATGGTAACAACAGTCCATAAACATCTGGACTATTGGTTGTACGCAGACCTGCTTCGATTACAGCATCACGTGATAACTCTGCCTTCAGCAGAATAAGCAGCTGATAGTGATAAGGGAACACAGAACCGTGAGTAAAACCAGGGAGTCGTAAAATACCGATATTTCACGATTCCCTGAGTAAAACACTGGGATCAAAGGGCCTGCGGAGCAAGAACAAAAAAATTGATAATGTAGTAGGAGCAGGATCGAGTCCACCTTCAACAGTCGACGAACGACAAGATTGAGGAATGGTGAGGGAGGTAGCGAGCTGAGTGGTGAGGGTGAGCGTGATCATGAGAGTGTTTATGAGAGTGTTTATGAGAGTGTTTATGAGAGTCAGAGTGCTGTACGTACATGTAGGTGACCGTGTCCAGTGGGAAGTCTGCAGTTTGCTGGTCTCTTGTCATGATTATTGCATGCTGCATTGCCTACTTTGATCCGCGTTTCTCTGTTTTGTTCCCCTTTGTAAACGCCCAGTGTTCTTTCTGTAATCTAAGAAAATTTCATTCTAGTATTATTATTGCGAAGTGTGGCCTTTGGTCAAATTTGGTTACTGCTATCCTGGAGTGTCTATATTTGGGTATTGCCACACGACGAGCACAGTCATGACGTCAGTGCCCAATAAATAAACCTGTGCGTCGTAACTGATATCGAATGCATAGACATGTCTCGGCACCGCGTTCCGGTACCGGTAACTTCTTTCCCATAAAATCCATCCCAGTACGAGACTACTCACGTTATTATATGAAGAGGAAAGTCGTATGGCTGACAGAGAAAGATTCATGTGGACTTTTGTAAACATTCAGCTCCAGTAATTGTGGTGTTCCCTACTTGGGACATGGCGCCTTTCCTGCCGATTTGAATTCGCACTGGACTGACTTACGATTGCCATCCAGAGTACACGAGAAGTCTATCGTACTTTCCACTCGGCAAATCTGAAAGAATCCACCCCTCATCAGTTGAGCCAAGAGTACATAACCCCCCAGAGTGTGCAACTCCCACATACCCTGCTGTCCCGACAGAATTTCAAGTTGACGTCATAATTTATGACGCAATGCTCCTTGCACCAGTGATTTTTACAACATGTGTACGGGTGTCAAAGCATCACACGCTTTTCTTTGCAATAATTTGTACAGGATCAATCGGCTTCGGTCAACCACAGGTTCCGGATTCGTCTGATAATCCCCGTGTACAGTGCGCATTGCATCATCAAAATGACGTCAACTTGAAATTCTGTCGGGACAGCACCCATAGTGGAGTTGCACACTCTGGGCCTGGGGGGGGGGGGGGGGGGGGTTATGTACTCTTGAGTCTTGGTTGAGCTTGAGTAGGCTATTGAAATTTGTGAGCACTGGACTACATACATGTACATGTACATGATTGTACAAACAAGGCCGGTCTAGGCTGCTCGAGGTAGAGTGCTCAATGCACAAATGTGCAGAGCAGTATACACACACAACAGAGTACGAAAGGCTGCGTAGCTGGAACTTTTTAAAAGTTTCACGTTTAGGGATCATCAGACAACAGCCACAATGGTTTACTATCGAATTCTCTATGAGCAAGCCTAGATATTTGGTGCAAGTGTGGAAGTTAATGCGTACATGTATGCGTGAGGTGAAGACGTGGCATTGGGACAATGCTATTGAGTTGTTAGTGAGAGTTAGCGGATGTACATATACATGTAGGTGAGAATAGAGGCGATAACAGGGCAGTGTTACGGAGTCATCGAGGGCGATAGCGACAGTAACGTAAGAACAAAGCAGGCGTGAAGAGGGTGAGAGAAAGCACCAGTTTCCCCTGTCTGCATTTTGATACCAACCCTGACCTTCTGTTGATGTTGACCGCTTGGTCGCGTTCTATGTACGCAATAACATGAAATTCACAATATTGGTGGGTGTAGAGACTTGCCATGCGTATCCCCCCCCCCCCAAACACACAGTTTCACACACGTTTGGACATGGCATTGGCACATAAAAGTAACAATCCACACTTCCAGCAGAATACACAAGTATATCAAACACATCCGCTGGACATCGTGTTCAGTTCTGTCTGATGATCGTTTATGCATGACACTTCACAGAAGTTTAAAACTGAACTCGGACTTATCGCGCTTACTGACTGCTTGTCCTATCGTTACGGTGGTGAACAGTTCCTGTCCTCATGCAATTTCTTTTTTGGGGTCGGTTGGGCCAGTCATCCTGAGCTCCTCTGGTGAGACCTAAAATGTTCGAAGCAGCTACAGTACCGAGAGCTGTTCGAAAATTGAGTTTTCTATGTACCTGTAAACGTTTGCTCCGGTCCGTCTAGTACATGTACATGTACATTTTCAGGTCCTTTTAGTGAATATGCCTGGTTGGAGTACAATAAAAGGTTTTCTGGGAGACAAACATACTATCACACTAATAAGAAAGAGCAAAAACGTGAATATACAAATAATCTACGTGGAGATAAAAGTTTAATAATAGCTATGAAAAGTATGAATGCCGCAGACATCACCACGCAACATGACAATTTGTTCAAGGTTTGGTTTTGTGTGTTTCCAAAATCGATTTTCACGCTCCGATCATCAGTGGAAATACGGACCTAAAGAGATCAAGGGAAAAAAACAAAGGTTAAAAATCCAAAGAAGTGTGACACATGACGGGTAACTTGTGGTAAGTATTACAAAAAGTGAGAACTAAAATAAAGAGTAAGTGTGACAACCGGGCATGAACAGTGCAGAAACAACTCATGAACACGGGGTGCAAACTCACGAAAATAACCTAAGTGCTAAAACATGTTCTTTTTGCTTACACAAATCGGGCTTATGCGTACGAATACAAACAGCTTCAAGGACCTTCAACTGCTGGACATAACGGGCACGACACAGTACAGAGAATTTTAACCTTTGTTTTTTTCCCTTGATCTCTTTAGTTCCGTATTTCCACTGATGATCGGAGCGTGAAAATCGATTTTGGAAACACACAAAACCAAACCTTGAACAAATTGTCATGTTGCGTGGTGATGTCTGCGGCATTCATACTTTTCATAGCTATTAAAAAACGTGAATATTCGACGTGGAGGCAACAGTTATTGAATTGCAATACGGAGGACGAGCTGAAGTGACATTTGGATTACTTTATTAAGCAATGGAGACGATGCGAATTGTTTCCATCGCTTTTTCTCCTGAAATGTATTTATCCTTAGCTTTTAGATCGTTTTTCGCATCGTCTCCATCACTTTAACATTGTTTAATAAAGTAATCCAAATGTCACTTCAGCTCGTCCTTCTTCTTCCAATTTTGAAAACGTGAAGTTCAGATTCCTCAACAGCAATTCTTGGGAAGTTTTCCAACAGTATACTATACAGAACATGCATGATTCCGACCTACTACGTTGCTGTTGACCAGAACTTATAGGCCAGCGCTGTTACCTGCCTAAGAGGAAATCATTCATATGCAGCTGCTCTGGCTGCCTCACGTCAGTGTCTGACTGGTTCGTAGGTTACACGCGATGCGGCGGAAATGCCACTGTTGTATCATGTATCATTATGCACTTTTCAACACCAGCTGCCTGTCTGGCCTTCGAGGCAAATCCGGACCGTGACCGCTATACTTGTTTGATGCTACTTTGATACTGCCAACCACAAGGTCAACTTACATTGTATTTTCTCTACAGGGTAGACTTGAAACCGTTTTCTTAGTGGTCAGCACTGCAGAGCTGTTCCGGTATGTGAACTCACACTACTGCATTTCTTCCCTAAGTCCACTATGTAGCCTCTGATAGTCTGACAAGGCTGCAAAAAACGGTAATGATTTCGCTGAAGTGATATCAGTATCACACAGGCATGCATCAGGATGATCTCGAGAGCTATTAAGTCACATACATGTACAGGTACATGAGGCCAAAGGACGGATAACACCGGACCCCGGAGTCGGGGCCGGATGAACTCAGCCTAAAGCTCCGGGCGAGCGGTTATAGTAATATACCCATAATAATGCAGAACGATGACTGTATAAGCCGAAGCTCAGGTGTCTCTACCGACTGATAATGGGAATCCTAGCACGGCAATTCCTGGTTTTTCCATCTTCAGTTTAGCATCAAAGCTTTTGGATTCCATGGTTTTGATATTCACGGAGTAGCAAATGCTAGGTGTTAGTTGTTTATTATTCGCACTTGTGCATTCTAACAGCCCGCCACACTGATAGTCTACATTGTATTTGCATGATGTATCCGATGAGTAATGTAGCTACGAAGATCCCTTTGTGAAAGTATGTCTTCCATAGCTTGCTCCAATACGTGTGAGCAATGACCGTAATAGAAGTGGTGGGTAGCAGGTCACTCGCAATCCTTGAGCCGTCTGGTGCAGATGGTGAGGTGCTGAGCGGAGCAGGAGCATGCAAATGTCGTCCAAGAATGGCTGTGGAAGGTGTTTGGCTGAGAGGCAACCGTCGAATCCGTACCACAGTAAGTGCAGTGTTGACCAAGACGTTGAGCTTTTAAACTTGTGCAGGGTAGCGTCAGCGCATGTTCTACACACAGCATGCTGATTCCTTGTGTGTGTATATGCAAACATATCCTATTATGTGTGAACACTGTTGGATGGTTTCAATCATTTTAAACTCTCTCAAGGCCATGATCTGTCGCATTTCGAATCCTGGGTACATTGACAAGGTACGTAGGGGCTTTGGGATTTATATCCTGCTTTAGAAGATTCATTGGTCATTGCTAAGAAGTAGAGGATGAAAACGCGTTAGTTGTATCTCTGAGTTTCACAGCGGCACGAGGCGATCACCAGACAACATCATGAGACTGGGACTACGTGTAGTTGCTGGTTTACATAGTACTTTACTGTAAAACCTGTGACTAACGACCACCCCTTGGCTTGGGGCCAGAGAAAGCGGTCTTTAATGGCAGATGGTCCTTAGTTAGAGGTTTGCACTGGGCATATGCGGATAATGCCTGCAGAAAAATTGGCAGAATTCGGTACTTTTTCTGGTAAGTTTCATGCATGTTTGGTATGTGGATAAAGAAATGGAGCAGAATGCGAGGAATTTCCCGCCATAAGGTTTGTATGGTTATGCCAATTTCACTGCTTTTCGAGCAGAATCTGCCACCTTTTCGAGCATTATCCGCCAATGCCTAGTTTTACATTTTTACATTTAGACTTTATTTGAAGGATTCTCCAAAAGTAAAATTTAATGGGTTACTTATCGGGGGAGTTTCCTGGAAGGGTGGATGAGACGAAAGGGAAGTGAAAAGGGAGAGGGGAAAATAGTACTTAGCAGAAACACTGCTCAGGGAAAACTACAGGTAAAACCACCAGGGAGAAACAGAATACATGACGAGAGCTAGATACGAAAATCAGGAATTCCAGTGGTGGAGAATTTGTACGTTAAATAATGGTCTTTCAGGAGAAACCGAAACTTAGCAGAAGATCGCTCCCTGCGTAGGCTCTCAGGAAGCTTGTTCCAGACAACTGATAAACCGAAAAGAGGAGATTTAAAGAAATGAGTTCCAGAACGGGGCAAAACGATAGAGGAAGGGTGGCGGCAGCTGCTGGAGATGGTGAAACTAAACTGGCTCAGTACGAGTCATAGTGCTGGAAATTAGTAGAATACATGATGAAAATAAACTAGAGAGAGAATTTGACGACGCCATTGGAGCGATTCCCATTCACACAGACGATTCAGAACATTCTTGGATGTTGTCCAAGTAGGAAGCTGTCGGGTCTTACGCATTAGGTAGTTTGCACCACACAACCATAATAATTGAATGTGAGACCGTCCGTGCCTGGCAAAGTGGTCTGTAGCACCAGGCTGGTCGCTAGTCACGGTGGTCTTTAGTTACAGGTTTTACTGTAGTACCAGGCTGGTCGCTAGTCACGGTGGTCTTTAGTTACAGGTTTTACTGTAGTACCAGGCTGGTCGCTAGTCACAGTGGTCTTTAGTTACAGGTTTTACTGTAGTACCAGGCTGGTCGCTAGTCACGGTGGTCTTTAGTTACAGGTTTTACTGTAGTACCAGGCTGGTCGCTAGTCACGGTGGTCTTTAGTTACCGGTTTTACTGTAGTACCAGGCTGGTCGCTAGTCACAGTGGTCTTTAGTTACAGGTTTTACTGTAGTACCAGGCTGGTCGCTAGTCACGGTGGTCTTTAGTTACAGGTTTTACCGTACATGTATAATGCATATCCACAAAGTGTAGGTTTGAATCACATAATGTTTAGCTAATAATAATTATTATGCATGTAAGCAATCAGTAGGATGCTGTCAGTGGTGACCCGCTCTGTAGCATGCGCAACGAAATCCCGAGAAACGTACATGGCAAAGAATGTCACGTACTGAAGTAGTGCCCGGACTGTCATGCGTTACTATACTAGTACGTCATCGTATGAGCTGCACTGCTAAACTAAGACTTAGTAACTTGAAGAGAGAAAAGGTCACTTTACCTGTTCAGGACATGAATTACTCTATCTTCACTCATTCACCTGATCGTAACCCGGCGGCATAAATGCCTTAGTTCTACGATGGAACCAGGTTCAGAATATTTGGAATACTCCGGGGAGTCACTAGAGCCAGCTAGTGCTCAGGATAAGAACAACACGTCTGAAAGGTCACCAAGCTCGAGGGAGAGTCCCAGACTCCCAGTTTGACACAGTCACCGGCTCAAGATGGTGGCCCATCCCGGGAAGTAGCCTGGGGCTAAACTCACCATCCCGCGTGGCGGCGCCACCACTTGCTCCTGTCCGCAGAATTGATACCTCGTTAGTGTGCCTTTCAAAATTACTACTCTTTGTGGTGGAACGAGTGAGCCCTCACGTGCTGATTTAGAATCCACTCGATCACTGTCTGTATTCAAACAGTCCGTGCTCGATAGACAAGGTGGATTCGTTCCCCTGGTGGCCTGGCAACGGATGACGTAGGCAATACAGGAACCTGGTACATGCACAAGAGGTGCACGTTTCGCTGAGTAATTCTACAAGACATTATCCACGTACATGACGTAGTACATGGACACGTACAGTGTACATGGACATGTACATACTGTAATTACTCAATCTCCAGACAGCATGATGTTTCAACCTTATTAGGTCTATAGAAAAGAAAAGGACCAAGGAACTACAAGTCACGCTATAATGTCTATCCGAGTCCATCCTTATTAGGTCTCCTCAGTCAGCGGAGCTCATGCTCAAAGTATACTGAAGTGTGAATTCATAAAACTGCCTGATATCGATATACAAATGTAGTGTTAAAATGTACGTACATGCACGTGCTTCGACCATTTACAATATCTTATCACTGAAGTGTACACCCGTAACATGGTACATCCCCATAACACCCCCCCCCCCCCCTCAGGGTCCCTTCTGGCCCATAAGATCCTGGCGTACATGTACATGGGATCAGCTCGCTGTCCCACCGAATTTGGACACTTGGTCAGAGACCAGAGGTCTTCCAGCGTCATGGCATGTCTAATTGGCTTCGTGCAGACTTCTACAGATCACTTCTGTGTGGTTGAAGAGCAGGGATAAGTCATTCTTCCTGGCTCAGGACCTCCATGACAAGGGAGACAGTGCACGTGGGAGGACTCAGTTGAAAAGTAACCTGCAAGTGGGCGAGTGACGTACATTCTCACAGGGGACTTTCGTGAAATCCCAGTGGGGCTGTTTTTGCCGTACACAAGTCAGAGGCACCTTGGGGAATTGGGGGGGCCGCAGGACTGATTCTGCTTACATGTGTTCATGTACAATTGTATGTTTTGTACAGGCCGAGATAACAATGTCCATTATCTTGTGTTTACTTCTTTCTGGCAGTCTAGTACGATCACAGTTGTTGTTGATATACAGTCACGTGACAATATGCATTGCACATGTATAATGTATATGTACATGTACATGTACATGTATGTGGTTTCTGTCCATGACTCCTCATGTGGACGTAAATGACATTGTATACACTAGTTACAATGTACCGAAGTATCAATAGCGATGTCCAACATAAGCCCTGTGTCTGTGGCTCATACAGGGAGATGCATCAGACCCATTGCTAAAATTTTGACACTACAATGGACAGAACTATGGTGTTCAAGTGGCGATTTACCACCATGATTATCGTGTTATACGTATGCAACCTGACAATGTGTGTGATATGAACCATGTTGCACACATGAGCACACTTAGCACACTGAGTTTTGTGATGCAAAGACTCGGAGAGGTGTGGTTGACTCATGCATATCATCAACAGAATATGAAACTGTTTCAAGATATAAAAAATTGCGCGCTGTATTGCCTCACGCACTACAGGTTTAACGTGAATGTAGTGGTAACGAAAACATACCTAGTGCTTTGACAGATCCGGTAGCAGGAACTATTCTCGACGTGTACCGTGATCGTTTGGTGATTCCTCCATGAAGCATGCATTCAGTACGTGCTGCAATTCTGTAATATAGACAGCTAGCTTTCTGAAGTCCCTTCGCCGAGCATAATCCCTCTGTGGGTTACATTGTAAGAGGCCCTGTGTCTATGGGGATGGCCCTGTTTTAATAAACAGCGAGCCCACTGAGAAAGATAACAACACCAAGCCAAAGTGAGAGAGTTGCCTGAGCTCCACGTCGAATGAGAGATGCCTCGTCTGTAATTTGTAGCTCACCGGTGCTGGTATCCCGCGGCTGCATGCCGGTACACCAAGCCAGCACTGCACAATATCCGAATGCTGATCACGAACAGGATTATGTTTTCAGTCAGTCTACCCTGAAAGGTATCGTGACCACGATAAACAGTATGTACGTGTATTTGCATTCATTTGTTTGGATTGTGGTTGTGAATGTACCGTTACACCGCTTTCAAATCTTCACCAGTGCAAGGAGGACAGAACGTTCTAAAGCAAGAAATACATGTGGTCAAAATGGTATACAAGTGCTGTATTTCACTATTTCTCCAGAGAAAAGAATCTGAAAGGTGTGCTGGCTGGTCAACGTCTTGGCGATATTCTGTTGTTCATTTCAGCCCCCACATGACTTGATAGTCTTCCTATGGCTGCTGCTGAAGGCTCCTCCATTTAGGCTACATGTACATGTATATGTACGTTACGTTTTGTGCATAATCTATAAATTGAAAACAAATAAAGTTACTGAACATGACCACGCTTGATTGGCAATGGGTGCCATTGGCTGTTGGACTCTGAGATGATACTGCCACAGACTTTGAACCATGTGGTTTGTTATTGAGTTTTGACTCGGTACTTGCTTGCTTGTTCCACTGACGATGCATCGATATACAAAGATCATGAGGATTTATAATAACATACCAGTATCTGGATAGCATACTTGTATATTCAGAAAAGGCGCAGATATCTGTAAACGCGTTTCTGGTCTCGACGTCTCTGGAGACCTACTTCATTTGAACTGGAAATCGGTGTGAGAAGCAGGGAATGTGTCAAAGCAAAAATCACATCTACTTGTGTTCCTGAGAATGACATAGGAAACAACGTGTCAGTCTATGTCATTGTCTCTCTCTGTCTCTGTCTCTGTCTCTGTCTCTGTCTCTGTCTCTCTCTCTCTCTCTCTCTCTCTCTCTCTCTCTCTCTCTCTCACACTCTCTCTCTCTCACTCTCTCTCACTCTCTCTTTCTCTCACTCTCTCTCACTCTCTCTCTCTCACTCACACTCTCTCTCTCTCTCTCTCTCTCTCACTCTCTCTCTCTCTCTCTCTCTCTCTCTCTCTCTCTCTCTCTCTCTCTCTCTCTCTCTCTCTCTCTCTCTCTCTCTCTCTCTCTCTCTCTCTCTCTCTCTCTCTCTCTCTCTCTCTCACACACACACACACACACACACACACACACACACACACACACACACACACACGCTCTCACATACACCCTCTCTATATCTCCCTCTACGCGCTTGACTCTTACTACCCACAATTAGTCTTGCTGACTTGCTAATTAAGTCGCGACGGTGGTTGCCACGCGTGTATGTTGTAAAATCCAGATAATAATCATTTCAATGGTTGGCTCGTAGTCCTCCAAGTTATGTCGATCAGTATGAGTCATAGAGATAGCGCATATTTGTATTCCCTCTAGCATTGACCTAAGATGCTCGGGACCATGTTATCAATCTGCGCGATATGGCCTCAGGCAGCGTGCAAGATTTCACCTTCAGTCTCTACTGTAGTCTCGTCTAGAGCTACGTTACATACGGGTCGTGCAAACACAGTGTGCCTTTGACATACACTGTAGTCCGTAGATCTGTTTGTTCATCGCGGCTATACATGTACATGCACTGACCCTGTATATTACTAGTATTCTGATAATGTATGGGTGTTGTCACCGTATAGATATTTTACCATTGAATTGCAATAGAAACAGATCCTGTGCCATGACCTGATCGCTTGTGGGCGGCACTATTCACCTGCTGTCCAGTGTTACCGGTACAAGGGCATCTTGGGCGGCTGCTCTTCAACAGATTGGCAAAGTCCTCTTGGTCCTGTAGTCGCTCTAATGGCTTGAGTTTGCGCCATGTTATCCCTATGAACTCATGTGCTGCCTGCAGATCACCAGTGTATTTCTATCGGTTCGGTTTGCACTGCTGTATAATACATGTGCATGTTTTTCGACGCGCACATTGGCCCTTGGCAGATATGCCACATACATTGTATGCCAGGCAGAATTCGAGGAGTTGCCCTCCATAACCCTTGTATTGTTCTACCTAGGGACTAGGGAGTCGCCCAAAAACAAATTGTGCGGCTCTCTGGTTCTGCCAACACTTTGTCGAGCGGAATCTTCCAAACGTGCGCGCATTATCCTCCAAGGCCCAGCACACACACAACAGTGAGAAGAGCAATGCCTTCTCCTCCCAATGTGTGAACAGCTCTGGACGTTGTGCATCGTAACATGAATCACTAGTGCAGCGACGGTGCCTACTGTATAAGTACAAATTTCGTTTTGAATTGACTTTCGCTATATTCGTCAGGGGGCACGAAATAACTGAAGTATATACCAAACTAAAGGTTTTTTTCTGCACGTTCGGGGTGACAGACATCGACATTTAGTACGTAACGACCCTGCTGGTGGAGTGATCTAACCAAAGATTTCGTAAACGAAAATCTGTACTAACTACTAGTATTCAATGAAATCCGATCAAGCGGGTCAGCTTTGCTCTCTGCAACAGGGAACATCCCTGTATTCGCAGATTGAAGGTAGTACAGTGTACTAGTAACTCGTCCTCCGCTTACTTGACGCATTTAGCAGCACTGTGGTAGTGATTCAGCACTGCTGCTTTGACCGATGATTGCAAAGAAGTTGCTTCTTCTGATACATGTACATGTAGTTGACAGAAAAGCCCAGTTGATTCCTTACGGCGCTATACATGTACATGTACATGTACATGAATATATTATACTCCCAGAAATGTCACCATTGGCATTGAGTAATGTCCCTGATGACGCAAAGGTGGTCTGAGTTCGCTCCTACATGTAATTACGTATTACCGGTAGAAAACCTTGTATTGTAGAAACACGCTTTTTTAGTTTGACAGCATACATGTAATTATTATGTTGTTCCACCACCTTGTATTATGCTGTCAAACTAAAAATGTATTTCGGTGTATCGGTGGGCGTTCGGCGTGAAGAGATTGAATTGCACACTTAACCATATGTTACGCCATAGAACAGGTTGTTGACAATCGTATTTTATTTTTATCGTTTTCTTCCGCGATGGTTCATTGCCAAACAAGGGCGATGAAATGAATCACATCAATCTAGGAAGGACATGAGCTAGTTGAAAGCTAGTGGAGGAAGGACATTTTCCAGGCTTGGTGAACAGCGTGGTTTGCTGCAAGTGCAAATACATGTACAATGTTAAAACGTAAAGTTCGCACGTCCGCGTTACAACCGGCTAGACAATTGTATAATAATAACTTTATTAGGATGACCCAAAGGCAAATCGCCTATCGAGGGTTCACCGCGTTGAATGGTTGTGATATGACAAAGCAAAGAGGCAACCATTGTGCGTGTGGGGGGGGGGGGGAGGGGGGAGGGGGAGTTTCGAATGCACAGTGAAGGGATAATTGTATGTACATGTATTGAGAAACACAACCAGCTTAGGACTTTTCGCTGGTGCCAGGCCACCACTATGCCTGTAATGTCAGGGTGGCGGATGCAACGCCTAACGGGGACAGTGAGGTGGTAACTCTCACAACCAACAAAAATGTACATGAAAGAATCAGGCTCGATACCTGTGATTTGTCTTTCTCAATGCTGGCTGGAACATGCAATCCTGACGCATATACTCGTATCATGATTGTATAATAATAATAATAATAACTTTATTAGGATGACCCAAAGGCTGACCGCCTATCGTGGGGTCATTAGTACATGTACATGTATGTACACGTACAAGCAATGTAGTGTCTTAGTTCTGTGTAGTTTGTGACTTGTTGCATATTAGTAGTGTGAATTCTGTCGATACAATGTCTTATATTAGTCATCCATTTATATCTTCTCCCATATCCGCGTTAAGTTATGATGCCCTCCGGGGTGAAAATTTGGAAACAATCGTCGTGCGTGGTGTAGCGAATGACTGCTCGTGTGTTGCAAGTTGGAACGTACCCAGCACACTGTACATCATGTGTGCTGGGGCTACTCTTTCCCGGTCTATTCTGAGGCATGATTCTGGAATCATTGTCTAGAATCTACGTTGTCTAGGTATAGTCATCCTGGCTGATTGGCATTTTTAATACAACTATTTTACTTGTAGTCGTAAACAAACAATCGAGTACTCTGTTTGTGCATGAATGGGACTTGCTAAAACAGCTGAGTCTCCCGTGCATTGATATAATCGAATGGCCTTTCGTTCATCTCCCCCGTGCCACTGTAACAAGGCCGTTGGCCCGTGGCAAGCACCAGGGTAAGAGAAAAAGTGGTCGTAAAATGAATGTGTGTTTTGCTTGTATTGCCCGGGGGAGATGCACGAAAAGGCCAATGTCAGGACAGTATATGAACAACACCAAAAACATAATAATATATATACGTTCGGACCTGATTGGAAATTTTTATTTCCATTGCTATCAGGTTCGGCCTCATTTCCTCTGTGCTGCGCTGACGAGTCCACAGAGGACGAAACAGTTCTGTTCGCAGATTGATTATTATTATACATGTACTTGAACCTCTGTTTCCCACACCCTCTGGTGTTTTTAACGTTCCTTCACGGTGAAAACGGTATTCCGCGACTTCATAGTTGCGCTACTTTTTTTCGTGGGGAGCGAACACCTTTCCATCATTTCCCCAGGCTTACGTATAGCACGCAGGGACCCAGTTGTCTTTTAGTACATCAGTACGCCAAACATCTTAAAACTGTACGCGTATACGGTGCATGCTTTGAATTGATTCTTGGGAATGTAAGAATAAGCATGACATCGAACATGTGCTATTCTGAGTGGCTTTGAAATGTCTGACCTTGAAAGATACCGCGAAGACAGCTCCGATAGGCAATGACCCAAGTAGCACAAATGGCCGTATGGATGTCGCTTCTGGAATCTCGACGCTGCACCGAAATGAGGTCACAGCGGAGTGATTCAATCTATGTTCTCTAAGTTATTGGCACTTTGAAAATCTCTCAATGACTGCTTCTGATCAAATACACTGTGTTGTGAAGTTACCAATTGGCATGCATCGCGGCGGTTGGTGGAAAATAGTGAACAAGCGGCTGAGTTCTTCAAAGTATCTGTCATGAATTGCAGTCCGAGCGAGACGTGTGTTAGTTAGTGTACGTTCAGTGTTCGCACTCGACACTAATGCACGTGGAGTAAGACTGCATATTAATTAACGCATTGTGTTCGAGCTCCTACTAGTAACTTTACGAATACATAACGGATACCGTGCACCGGCACATAACCCATGCAGCCAGTCTGTCACAGTGTCAGTGAACTCTGAAGAGTGCTGTATTCATCGCGTGAAGCTGTGAGGTCGGGATGTTTTCAGTCACAGGGTGTTCTGGCCATTCACGCCATACATACAGGGATTCGGTGATGGTGCGTATCGAGGTCACCAGAGTACTACATGTAGTAATAGAGCAAAGTGTTCCCTTCATACTTACCCGCAGCACGGATACGACAGGGTTTGCATTCCTGGTCGTGTTTAAACCAGCTGCGGCATCATAGAGCTTGACAGTTTGGCAAGATGCAGGGCATTGGAGAAACCACCAAACATACCAGCGCCGCCTTAGTATCTATCTCATTGTGGTTGGCGACTTGTGGAGATTTGCGTGTCTTGACTGTTTCAGTCCCTCGCCCTGTCATCACGTGGACCAATGCAGCACTGGCTAGCGGACACAAAGATAGCTGGCCAGGACGGGTTTGTGACATCTCACGTCGCGATCGCCCTTCGCTCCCTGGCCCCAATTCCACACTGCAAGCAGCTGCTGCTGAGAATGATGATGCACATACAGTGGTATTGAGTCCGGGTTAAGGATCTGTGGTTGGACCATTCATACTATCGTCGTACGATGTGCAAGTGACCGTCCTCTGCGCTTGGCAGAGCGCCTCAATGTCGAGTGGTGCGTCTCTTTTCTGCTGCCAGAACTGGACACGCACGTCAACACTGTGGCAGCAGCAGCAGCCAAAAGCAGCCTGCAGCCGCATCCCCCTGAAAGTGCTGCAACTGTACGAGCAGATTTACAGACAGCACACAACACTCCGCCAGTCATGTTCTGTAAATTGAGCTACACGACGGCGAACAGGGCCCCTTCACATTGCCCTCACACAGTCAGGCTCGTGGTCATGCGTCGTCGACGGCCATCCCTGTTTGCCCTTGAGGTAGCGGTGCATGGGAGCGCCTCAGTCGCGTGCTGGTGCTGGAAGTGATCAGAACTGCCCTGCAATATTCGGACCCCACCTTCCGCTCCAGAAAAAATCAAAACACGGAATTGCAGAAAGTATCCCGTCGCCTAATGATTCCATCGTATCTCGAGAGCAGTGTGCGATGCTACCTGAAATACTCCTGTGACGTTTTCACATGAAAGTAGAACATCAGACGTGTTTCTGTACTATTGGTCCCCAGAGAAAGTCGTTGCTGAGAGGAGATATCCGGGGACGGACTAAGGAAGTGCAACCCCACTCAAGCGGACCGACTGCAGCAGAGAAACCCAGAGGTTCGTTTACCAACGGCAGCAGCAACCACTTCCCGACTGCTCTGTTCGAAAGCGGCACAGCGGACGCTGCGTGTGTGACTACGTCTAGTTTCTGGTTTCAATGAACGCATCTGGGCACTGCTCGTGACCTGGCGGCGCAACACCGTTGAGAATGTCGTCCTTCGCAAGGTAAGCGATGATGTATCACGCTGTGCCTAAAGGAGGACACGACTAGCTCTCGTGCATTCGAGATCCCAGGCATTGTGCATAGGAAGCAGTACCATTGAAATCTCTGGTGGTCACAACCAGGTTGAATTTGACCGTAGGCAACGAATCAGTTTGTTTTTGACAGACGCGTCTGGTTCAATGGGCACAATACAAAAAATGGGAGTAGAATCCTGAAATATCGATTACAGGCGCAACAGAGTCATGTTCAAAATACAATGAGGTCGTTTCAACTACATGTATGTGTTTTGGGGCCGAACTTACTGCTGATTGGAGTAACCTCGGAATCCCTGTGGTTCAACCTTCCCAGAATCTCTTTCTTATCAAGGGTGGAATGTTCATTTGATAGCGCAGTATCGTGTGAACTAAAGCTAGGAAATACTTTAGGATATGCATTTGTGAAGGATAGATGTTCTTGCAAGAGTATGGGTTTGTCCACGGAAGCACATGTACATGTACTGCAAGAGTATGGGTTTGTCCACGGAAGCACATGTACATGTACTGCAAGAGTATGGGTTTGTCCACGGAAGCACATGTACATGTACATGGACACCGTAGAGAAGTGCCACTGATTGGAAACGCCTTATAGCGTTAGCAGCATCCACCAAGGCACTGGTAGTACTGGTTTACGCTCGTACACGCTCTGGCATCAGAGTTAATTCGGCCCAATCATCATCCGTATTCTCGGCGATACAGCTGGAAGTGATCCAGCGATATCCTGCTGTGTACTAATGCCAGTCTGGACCGTGGTAGACCTGATGTGCCACTCTAGATTAGCCACAGATACATGATTGCATGTGTATATTGTGTAACTGGCAAATTATTGTTGGTAAACAAGAGCAGTGTCGAACAAATTAGAGGAGATCCCACCAAATCCAAACGCACTTGAGACGGATAAGTGTTCTGATACAGGTCGGATACACTAGTGGGTGGGCTGGAAACTAACGCCACAAAATCCTTCCCTAGCCTAAACGACATAGTTGTCTGTAGACTTCAGTAGACAAAAGGTCAATATTGGAACATTTGTAGATTCGTTTTCTTACTTGGGACGTGCGTGAGGGGATAAAGGGGTCGTTCTCAAATGTTCCTCCTTCACGTCAAGTTTCTAACAGGTAGACTAACGTCTAACGGCCGAGTAACAGATGCTGCGAGGCACGACAAATCAGTTTGTGCACGCAGGTGCGTGACGGTCTCGATGGATCACAACATTGCCCTTCAGTGTGCATTCCTGCAATTGCTCACAGCCAGGGGCTGATGGCGCGATCGAGTCAATTGAGATGTTCTTCTAGGAATGGGCGTCTGGCAATTGAATAAAGAGAAACGACCATTCTGGCCTAGCCGTCCCCGTAACTCCACATACTAACACAGGTCTAACACATGGTGATGTGCATGTACATACATTATGATCATGACGCTGGGTGAAAAACATAGAACGCTCTTGAGAGTTATATTCGGCGGCTGGGTATATACATGTAGGTAGTCAGTCTATTTTCTATGCTGAATAGCTGTAAGCTGTAACATGTGAATGTTATATGCCCGTGTGACCGTATTATACATGCAAGATGACGTAACGCTCTTGGTAAGAGAATGGGCGTTATGTTAGAGCTCGGATGTTGTGTTGTACATGTATTAGCTCGTTTATAAATTTGTGATGAACTTGGTGTACGTTATATCGTGCATTTTCAGAGTCAAGTATGATACTTCCTAAACTTCATACACGCATCCCTTGGCATTGTTCTGCGGGCGAAGTGATGTCGCTCGAGGGCCCGGTACACGGGTTGATCTGCATAAGAACGCCCCAAGTTACAATTAGCCATATTGAACCGTCGTACGGCGGTTGTCAGCTCATTGTGCTCTAAAGTGGTGGCTGGATTGGTACTGTCCTCACGGCCCCTGCAGTCCACAAGCATACTGTTCATTTCTTTCAGTTAAGACTTGGTGGACAGTAGTTTTGCTCACTCTCTAGCTCTCCCTTTCTTCGCCAATGAATAGACGTTGGCTGTTGCCGTGCCTAAGACACCACACTCTCAGACGATGAAAAGGCCACGACGGCCCTCAGCTACATAGCATCTCGTCTTATCGTGCTATCTCGATTGCCTCCTCCAGTAAAAGTCCGTCTTGGTCGGGCTTGATTAAGTACAGTCAAGTGTTTAAGAGTTTATCGTGTCCGAGTCAGGATGCTGGGCCTAGGTATTACTAGTAGCGCAGACGCTGAGTCACTGCGGCCCTTGTTCCGTACTCTGTCCCATGCTGTGGCTGCACCATTCGACATTGTAGTATAGTGCAGTAATTAAGTTTGGGTTACTGGCGACATCTCACGCGCAGTGTTGTCATGTAAAGTGGAAGGAGGATAGAATATACCCATGTTCACGAGCTGTAGTGTAGGTGCTCCGGACTTGACCACCGCTATTCATAATTCTGTCCCAGTCTTCTGTAGGCCTTGGGATTTGAACAGCAGACCTACATGTATCTAGAATGTGATTCCTTGTTCCAGAGCTACAATAGTTGAAAGCATGCTCCAACTGGAGCCAATTTTTAGGAGAACATCGGTTAAGAGTTGTCGTGCATGTATGCCCTTCGAGTTCGAAGTAACCACATGTACATGCGCATGTAAGTTCGTGTAATTGCGATCAAAAAGGCGATACAACTTGCACATTTTTACCTTGACCAGCATTCTTGCAGCCTATTTATACGCTCAGAGTTCTACATGACTGTACTTCTACCTGTCGTGCTCCGTTCTTAGCCATTCCTAAGTGCCAGTCGTCGTCATTCTGTCTGAGCTCTGTGGACATTGGCCAGGTTATTCTAAACGGAAGGACCATGCCCCGACCATGAATAGCCTTGAGACACCCGACTGTGCCTCAGGCACTCGCTGAGGAATGTCCCGAAGCAACGGCAACACGGGGCCGGGAGGACACGCGCACGCCCACACACAATCCGTATACATAGCCCTTGTGCTGAAACGATACGCCCATTGCTGACGTCGCAACCTGTACATACCAGCAGCTATTTTGAACGCCCAGCAACAGTGAGAAAGGTTGCCATACAATTGCGTGGGTCGAGAGATGCAATTCGTCCTGAACGGATATAGCAAACCTCACGGAACGAAGCCTGTCACCCGAGGCTAGCAAAAAAAGCTTGTCGTCTGAAGGCTGACAATGACAACTGAAAGGTTCTAGTGGGAAGCCGTGTTTATTGCAACTTGCTATTGTCTTTCTGGGATCGTTTCTGTCATCAGCCAATTTGCTTCTGCAACACGTGTAATTTCATCTTTGAACCATCTTGAACATGCACGTATCGGTGGTGCTTGGGCGATTCTTCAACCCGACTCATATCCCAACTTAGCATGGACATAATAACACCGACTTTCCTTCTTTAAAAAATATTTATAACACCTTGGGGACGTGGCAGAGGGCGATAATGGGCATGCTACTGCCAGCGTGTGTTACCAAGTTCAGTTCTTCGTGTCGCAAGGAGTTTTGTGAGAACCGAGTGTATGCGTGGCGATAACGATGTTGTGGCAGTCCTTGCAAGGGACATGTCCATGGCGAGATGATGGACTCTTGAAACTGCAGTGTTGCACTAGAACTGCGGCCAGCCCTGTGTTTTCCTGTAATGGCGGTATGAGCAGTCACGTCAGTTCGCCATCCTCGTCGTTCTCCGGACCTCTGGCCCTCATGCAGAGTACCGTCACGTCTTGTTATGCTGCTCTGCAGTGTTGGGTAAGTCTATGGAGAAACGCTACCGTGCCTTCCCAAGTTACTGTTAACACGAGAAGAGGTAAAAAATGCTGAAGTTGAAAATGAGAATGAGCCAGCAGTAATCACTGCGGCAAATCCATGCCGGTTCCTTTTTTTTCTTCTCCTCCCCTTCTCCCTTCCTTGCCGTGGTTGGCTAACACCCTCTTAACCCTCTTAACATTTGCTCTTTGTATTGGCCGGTGTTCTCACTGTGCTATGAGATGCTGTAATAAATAAATAAATAAATAAATAAATAAATAAATCAAATAAAAATTCAGGGAATGGAAAAATGAAATAATTTAAAAAATAAAATAATTTTTCCATCCTGTGGAACATCAGCACGGCGTGGCTCTATACATGTACATTGTATGTACATGTATGAGTATCGGTATAACATCAAGTGTTGGAATGTATCCTTCGGGGCGGTACAAGGTCTGTCACCACCACTAACGCCAGCACGCTTCAGTGCGTTTTCTGTGAACTGTGCCACCACAGGGTACTTTGGCTTCGAAGATACGCACCAGCATTTTCCCGTATCAAGAGTGTGTTTCGTTATCACCACTCCAGAGGGGTTTTCGAGTGTCTGCGTCCATGCACCAACGTCAATCTATGGTGTGCATTGTCGCGTGAACGTGGTCCAAGGGCCGCAGAAATGATGACAGCACCAACTTTGGGGAAGGGCGACGGTATCCGAAGAACACCATTGAGTAGCCCTTGGAGGCATTCAAAACACACGTCCACCCTGGCACACCCCAGCAACAATGCCCAATTATCGCAGCCGTTTTCAATGAGGTCGACTCGTAACTATGGCCAGCGCACAGTCCATGAACATACATGTACTTCAAGGTACACACAATCTCTGCATAAAAAAACACTACTTCGAAGTACAAAAAAAGCGGATGAGAATGATTCCGTCTTTTCGTAGAGTACCTGGCGTTGACCGTGGTTGACGTGGGACCCACCAGATGACTGAATCGCGTCTGCTTTCCTCTACTGTTTCATATCACAATGGAGTACAAGATGTGAGCC
This sequence comes from Sycon ciliatum, assembly GCF_964019385.1. NCBI lineage: Eukaryota > Metazoa > Porifera > Calcarea > Leucosolenida > Sycettidae > Sycon > Sycon ciliatum. The sequence continues at coordinate 10,840,872 of NC_088650.1, read as the reverse complement.
GTGTGTACAATCATGTAGATGTTGCTGCTGGGTGTAAGTGGAGATCGGCGCAAGGAAGTAATGGGACGCGCTGGAATAGGATATCACACAGCGAAGGTAAACAAAGATGTATCCAACTCGGTCAGAGATTCTAGCTGATGGGAGATACAAACTGTGCTGAATTGCTAAATGTTAGCGTCAACGTGCAGCATGGTGGATGCATTACTGCTCTTTCAGTGGTTACCCTCTTTCAGTGGTTACCCTCTTTCAGTGGCTACCCTCTTTCAGTGGTTACCAGATTACGCTTTGTTTCTTCAAAGGCCTTTACATTCGTGCTCTGGCTCTGTTGCCACTTGGGGTATGGGATTTAAACAAGGATGTACATGTAGCAAACTACCTTGGGCAATTTCAAATGCGGCACAGGATATACGAAACCAAGTACTGTACAGGTACAATGAGATGAAGTACATGTACTTCAGTGCAAGAATGTACGGTACCGAATATTGCTTTCTGTCGTGTTGGAACAGTGTAAATCGGTGGTTTTGAATTTTGACATTACACTTATATCCGTCAACATTGTAGTTCTTTCAAATTGATACGTTTTGAAAACAATCCTGATAATAAGGATGCGCCGTTGGTGTAGTGGTATCATGCAAGATTCCCATTCTTGCGACTCGGGTTCGATTCCCGGACGGCGCAGATATTTTTTCCTTCGTTTTTGGCAACTCTCTCTCTCTAGATCTCTAGATCTCTCTCTCTCTCTCTCTCTCTCTTTTCTCTGTCTCCCTTTCATACTGCAGTATGCCCAAGAGTACTCTTGGTATGACTTATTATTATTATTATTCTCGTATCCGTCCCGAATGGGACTCACAACGACAGAATTAACTGTGCGCATGTGTGTGTGTGAGAGTGGGAGAACGAAATGAAAAAGAAAAGAAGGAGAGTCTTGTAATAATAAATAAAGGTCAAATTTAAGAAGAGTAGTACTAGACTTGGTATGACTGTAGGAGTAGTAATATATCAACTACATCCAGTATGCCTGTTACTGTAATAGTTGTATTGAAATGTTGTTTTCGTATTCGCCAGAAGTGAAACAAATGTCCATCACATCCACTCGGGAAATTGTCAATTCTGTACTGACGTATAGTTATCCTCTATGTTTGTCACAATACTTCTTCCAGAGGATGCTATCACCGGAAGGGGGTGCCCATTGAAACGCGGCTCTATTACATCGAAGTCGGGAACCATTGAGCAACCCCCGGGGGGGGGGGGGGGTAGGGGGGGACCAATGTTCTCCAGTCACCCTTGTGTACCTGCCGCCAATGATATCTGTACTCTCTTGTACATGTACCACCATCCTTCAATGCGACGGACCCCACGATAGGCGGTCAGCCTTTGGGTTGTCCTAGTAAACTTATCATAACAACTGGCTGGCCGCAATACAATAGAATTTGAAAACGAAGAGAATGTCAATAGGTATTAGTTTTGGTGTTTATCGGGATGGTTCGGGCCTATTTTGTGCGAGGATAAAAAAAACGAGGTTCATGTTATTGCCCGCTGTACGGTCGTTCAGTTCTGCCACTCTACAGCTTTTCAAGCAGAGAGTGCCAGTTTGGAGAATATTATCCGGCTAAGGCCATTCACCAGCAATACCACAAGGCAGCCTTTGAACCGCATACGATTCCGCCACTGAATTGCCTGTATGAAAGAAATTGAGAACTATTCCCTTTTGGGAAATGCCGATTATATAAAGCAAAGCATTCGTGGCCCCTCACGGTACAGGTATGGAGCCGATATTATAATGTAGTCTAGACAAAATGCGCGCCCATTGCATTCCATCATGCCTGCCACTCAGTATCAAGAGTCGCTTTATGGGCTCAGAATTGTGGGATTCGCTGTTCATTTTGCTTGAATAATTTTATTTACAATGGCATCTCAGGCGGTTTTTGCGATGCATAGCTTTGGCTGACAGCTGCTCACAATGGGAGGCACGACACCTTGGTGCAACGTTTTCGCCGGTCAAAGCTGTGCGTGCTGTGATATTGGTGTGATAAAATGTCGCCTCTACACCTCATGACTATCCCATTGCCTGCATGGGATTATGACATTTTCGTCAACCGGCGATCATTTCTGGCATTCTTGCTTGGCTGTGAGCATCTCCGGAGGCGATTGGAACACACACACACAACAGGTGAGAGTAGGATTACTGAATATGTGACGTGAACTCGCCCCGAGAAGAATGTGTCAGGTTCAAATATCGCCATATCATTCGGAAATTATCGCAGCACTAGATCCACAATAAATTGAATTCTGACACGTGCCGAAACAGATCATTACCGTATTGGAGGCGTGTTGTATCGTTGTGGATCGGTTTGTCGCGACTATGGAATATTCTGCCGACGGTCGACCATCTAAGCATTATACTGTGCAATGCGTCTACATCGATCAGGATAGTCTACTTTGCATGCAGGTAGGATCTGGGTAGGTAAGATTAATTTTACATACATGTGCATGTAGATCCAATTGAGTTGATCGTATTATTCTCTTCCGTCTACGCACCTACGTGTGTGCAACAAATCATTGATGGAAATGCCAGTGCCCCTGGTTGTGTTGGTGCCGTTTAAATGCTTCGCAGATTTTCGCTTTGAGTCTCCGCGTGCAATGGTTTAACCTGTGACAATGTGCTCGTGTGTCTGCGTGTCTGCTCGAATTGGACCGCATTGGTGCAAGTCACAGGTTGTCATGTGGTTGCCTCAACACACGGCCGAGGTCTGGCCCATGACATTTCGTGAGATCTTCCTAAAAGGAATACAATACGACAAGCGCCAAGGCACGATTTGGCTTGGGCGAGAGAGTTTTGGAAATCGCTCCGTGTTGTCCCGGGCAATTCGTGCCCAAACCAAGAGGCAATGCGTGTGAGCCAGTTCTGTGGTCTCGATCGGGCTAGCAGTAGCAAGTACTAGTACTAGTAGTACTCTGCTGACTTGTTGCTAAAGACGACGTATTGCGGTCCCACTGTTTTGGTCAGGTCCGACCATGCTGTCCACGGCAAAGTCGTGTGTGTGTGTGTGTGTGTGTGTGTGTGTGTGTGTGTGTGTGTGTGTGTGTTTGGAAACGCCTGAGGAGTCATCGCCCATGGCGCACGTGGTAGTCTAGTTGGACGCATCGTCCTGAGTCGAAGACTGCATTAGTGATCGCGACGTGCAGGTAGCAGCCCGTGTACGTAAGTCGTCGTAGCCCACTACAGGTAGTAATAATACTACCCAGTGACTCTTACCCAAGTAAGGGAACCAACCATCAAACTCAGGACAGTAGTAGGATGTGGTGATTCTGGCACATCACGTGGCCCAACGGCTAGTAAGCACTACACCACAAACCGTAAAGGCTTGAATGTTGCTGTCACGTGTCCAACCAGATACATTACTAATCCTAGTACTTGCACTGTTGTTTATGTTCCCGTTTGCTCCGAACTTGCCGGAAATTTAAGCTCTATTTGTAGTGTATTTCGCACTTGGAATCTCGCTAGATTTAGCAGGTTTCAGTGTCAATAATTCGCCAGTATTCTCTCTATTGACTTCATCGTTTCATGCAGCAGGCCCATTCCTTTTTAGCAAGTGTCCATTTCCAGTGCAGTCCTGCCTTTTTGTTTATCATTCGGATTCACAAGCTGGCAGGTATCATGAATCGTGGCTGCCTTCAGGCTCTTGTCCTTTCAGACCTGTCCAAAGCTAACCGCAATCCAGGCTTTGGTCGCAGTCTAGCTAATATTGCCTACTACTGGATTTAACAAGGGATTGACAAAGGTTTGCAGTGTCATGCTGGTCATACTCGAGTCATAATAACAGAAGACGGTGACATCGGACGTATGGACTGGCGACCCCCTAACCCTGCGTCTTGCCTCGACAGAGCGCATTATGAAGCGCTCGACTCTCGTGGGACATGGGCGCGTTGAGTTGTCAATGCGAAGCGACCGTCTCGTGATGGCCTGCGACATTGAGACTTAGGGCCTGGCCCGGTCCAGGTAAATACTAATACTAGCACTAGTAAATACTGAAGGCAGTGAAGGCTCCTGGGAACGACGTACACTGGCACAATCACACTCACTCGCGACCCAAACTCGCACTCCTGTTAGCGCACATACATAATACACACACGCCTAGACACGAGCAAGCGAGCAAACAGTACGGGGTGTCCTGCGCACTGCGTAGCCCTCTCTCTTTCAGCCTGAGCTTCAGACAACCAACACAATGAAACACTGAGGTGTACACGATGCGCTTGCACCTACACCCAAAACCTTCCCATGATTACAAAGAGACCAACAGCCGATAGATGCATGCTTGAAAGCATATCAAAATCTAAAGGTAAGGTTGGTCAAGGGGAAGTAATTCCAGACTACAGCATTCTCATCTTTCCTGGTAGACCAGAGAAAAGGAATTGTGGCATTGAAACGTTTCTGGAATCCTGTGACAGAAGTGGTGATAGATCAAGAAAATAAAGTGTTTTATACGTCGAATAGTCGCAGCGGTAGTATCATCACTCCATAGTGTGTCGTTGAAGCAGAACAGTGTCGAGCAACGTTCTGCTTGATCGGGCACAGGTGGCGACGTGGACGAACTGTTGATAAGCGCGTCACTCAGGTCTGAGAAAGCCGGTCTTCAGTGCAGCAAGACCAACAACACTGATCTACCAAAGACCAGAGTGACACCTAGTACACACAGACGGCCTACAAGTATGCGACACCCGCATGAATGTGAAGGCACAACGGTGGAGAGATGACCAGGTTCGCAGAAGCCACGAGCAGGAGGAGGACAACGGCGATACTAGCGCCTTCAGACAATCAGCTGTCTGCTCACAACGACATGACATGAAAACCGAGCAAAGCAGAAAGGATCGAGATGCTGCGGCCGGTCCTGTCGCTGCTGCTGCTGCTGCGTTGGCGAGCAAATCCGGTGAGAACAGCGGTGACTTAAAGGCACAGGCAGCGGTGGCGGAGGACAGCGACTCGGATGAGACTATCAATAGCCTGGAGTTTCGTTACGGCGTCGTGGACTGCGGCGAAGTCCCCGTGTTCCCCGACGAATGGTCGACAATACCGTACCGGTCCTGGATGGATAACAGCGAATTTTCGCCACTGCCAAGCGAGTCACAGGTGCGAAGTCCTCCCATACTAGGTGCGTGCGATTCACACGGTGCTGCTGCAGAAGATGATGGGGCCACATGTGGACATTCGACGGGAAGTGGCATTACGGCAGATAAGTGTGAAACCTGTCTCGGCATCCATACTAGTGAGGACGACGGTGGGAGTGTGCAGAGAATGGATGTCCCTATGCCACTAACAAAACCACTCGAGACGTGCACCCTCCGAGCAGCTCAACGTCAAGCTGAAAGCAAAGATCAGGGTAGGCCCGGCGAGTCGCTGTCAACGTCAGGCACCCCGGTTCGCTCAGTCAAGCTTGAAACCCTCTGTGATGACCAACAGAATCTGCCCATACTTCTCGGGGTAAGGCATGGGAGGGGACGAATAGGGTGTTGTGGAAACGCGACCCATCACTCACACACAACATAATCTCCACTCAGCGTGTACATAATTGTACATGATTGTACAACATCACACCTTGTGTATGGGGGTGCATTCTCCTAATGTAACTAGCATATTTGGTACCCGTGCGTTTCTAAAAGAGTTGATACGATAATCCCATTGCCGTAACGCTATAGGGTATGTGATAGTTACAGGCTTAATAACATCACGCGGTCACCGCTCTGTTCCTCTCTAGCACATTGGTTACACTAGCCTTTGGCAGCGCTGAGGTACACGGGGTCCATGCCATCATCGCAGCGAGGCCATGGGGTCTTCCTCTCGTCCGTTTCTCAGTTTGTCAACATTCGTCGAACACAGCCGGCTACATGTGTACTTGTGAACAAGTTACGATCGTCTGTTTCCGACGCCGCTGATGCAGTGTGGCCCGCAGAGCCGCTCTGCTCAGCTGCCTGCGAGAATGGTGGCTTGCTTGGCCAGCATGGAGCAAGCAGCACCTGCTTCAGTTCGTACAAACGAACCCCTTCCTGGCGCCTAAGAGATGGAGCGATACGCAGGCTTTGCTTTCTTACTGCACCCAGTTTGTCCACTCCTTTCGACATTTTCCCCAGCACCAGATAGAAGTGTGCACTCACCGTGAGAACTAGGTAGTCTAGGTACAGTCTAAGCTGACTAACCCTCTCCTACTGGCACAATCCCTTCAATATACCGTCCACTTGCATGCATGCTCTGCGGTTATTGTGCGCCGAACTGGCTGATGGCCTTGCACCATTTCGCACACTTGGCCACCTTATTCAAGAATGCCAGGACATCATGATATCTGTAGCAGAGGAGGGGAGATGTTTTTAACACTTGAGATGTGGCTTGCTGCGCTCCAGACACACCAGTCCCCAGTTTGATCCAGCTAGAGGCGAGATCTCAGTTCACCCTTTCACTGGATTGCTGAAGACCTAGCTAGTGAGGTGAGACAAGGTGATGGTGAGCGCGTGTTCCAGTGTGAAGTGAGGACATTGGCGATGGTGTGCTGCCTGCTCGGAGCTCAGAGACCACTGCTAGCGAAGCACCATCAGACCGTAAGTCCTGTCGGGTCGTTGGACCGAGTGGATACCATTCAACAAGCCAAGAAAACATTGATTAGTGTCGATGATAGTGCTGGTAAACACTCCACATGGAGTCTTTTGCTGCCAAATCCAATTGCAAACGCTGAGAATGATAATGAATGCTGAGATGAGTGTTTAACTTAATGACGCGAAATTGAGTCATGCGATTATTGCTAAGTTATGATCCTAGGGGACGGATTCGTACGCTTCATAGGCACCCGTGTATGTAGTTGTATATCTTGTTCGATAATACTACGATCATGTAGTACACTATAGAGTAATATGGCACTTGTGCGTACAACCTAGACCTGAGAAAGTGAATGCATAATTATTATGTAGCATGCATGCTTGACCATCCAACTCGAACAATGCAACTTCCCGTGGAGTAGTAACCATTTTCTCTTCTCGTATTCATGCCATGAGTGGTCCGAAGATGTACACGCAGAACATAATTGCTGCAATGAAATTGCTGTGGATGGACGAGCTTTTGTTCCCCCATCATCCGTTCCCGTCAACAACCTCACCTGAATTACTTACTGAAGCAGCATAGCAGCTGAAGGATCAACATTGAGTAGATCGATGGTTCTACTACCAGATTACCATTGTCCTCTCAATGCCCCCTAAAACATGGCTCCGCTACATGCGCTCTGTAACAAGCCAGTTTTTAAGCGCAAGTTTCCGACAAGATCGAACACTTATGTTTGCGTGGCGTAGAGCTACGACTCGGCTGGGAGTGTACAAAATTTGGTAGACCGATCTGTTGCCTGCTGAACGGTTTCGTGTCTGCATACCGGTGACTAGCAGATAACATCTTCCATTTCCTATCCATCAAGGATTGCGTTTCAAGCACAGAAGGAAATGAGAACGCAGCCCATTGGAAACATGCCCGAACTCATGATTGCCTTCGCGCTGCGTATAGTCATGGCCTGGATGTTTCAATAATTGCTGCAAGGCGACGCCAGGACGACTCAGTCTAAACACTGTGCTCTCCGGAGTCACTAGACGCTCTTCAGTTCAACTTTGTTTCGTCATGGCGTGATGGTGTAGAAACTGTTCGAAATCGTGGCACATCGCAAGCATTCCCAGCCCATCCAAAGGCGATACTTCGAACGTTCCATGGCTAGAAACGAAATGAAGATGTCGACTTCAACTGGCGTTTCTTCGGAAGCCCTCGAGACTATGACAGTTAATTTCAGTAAGGAAATAACATACCAGCACCGCTACCATTGCCCTTTGCCGCGCGCTAGTGAAATTGTCTAGAGCCGAGCTAAGCTGAGCTGAGATTGAGAAGATGTAGATCTACCAATGTACCAGGCGTGCATCAGGAGCTTCGAGACTTGTGCAGCACTTTCTTGGCCCAATAAATAATAAGCATCTTCTCGACTGGCTACTTAGAACCTATCAGAAGATGCGTGCGTGCACGACACTCGCCCAGCACAGCAAAGAAAAAAGAAAACGTCTATTCATATCTACCGTTTGGGTCAAAGTTCAGAGGCACTTCAGCACAGCTCCTGATCCTACGAAGCCCGCACAGGGCGAATGGTCTGGGCCATGGGATTCTGCGTATGCAGTCTACCAACTAAGTGTTGGCTAGTCTGATGTTGACGCTGGGAGTTCACGGCAGTCTCTACGCGCACAGTGCAGGGTATAATTTACACTCAATTGGTGACTACTAAATCCTGTCAACGCTCTGCTGAAAGTGTCACCCGGAGCGTTACGACGTAAGAATGATGCGGGGCATGCTAAGGATTATCTCGAGCTACATGTACATGTACATGTGTATTTCACGTAATTGTTGTCACACTGCACTGACTTATTTATGCCTCAATCAATCATGATGCTGGTACATAACCGAGGCAAATTTCTGTAACGACATTCAGTATGATTTGTGGATATAGCTGTGGCCATTCGGAATTTTCTGGCAAATAATTAATGGTGTTCGCTTCCACCCTGGCTGAATGCATTCAATATGGCCGTTTGCGTGTACGCATCGGGAAGCGCCATTCGGGAGCGGAGTTCACCTTCAACCCCCGTGTGGGTACATTGCAGAGCTCTGGTGTCCTGATGTAAGCTTCTTCTACGCGTCATTAGTCAACTACAGCTGTATTGACGTATTTCATGCGCTAGTGAAGACGAATACCGATTCACAACTTCATGTTTCTGTAGTCCGATGATTGTTTCTCGCCTTCAGACGCTTTAAAGAGCTTCAAAGCAGGGAGATAGATGACGGTGCAAATCTGCAATACTGTCCAAAACGTTCTTGTCTTTATGCGAGCGTCTGCGGCGCACATCCATTCAGGTTTGAAAGCAAATGTGCTCCGAGAGTGAGTTACATCATGTTGTTTAATAGCTAATCTAACCCAACAAAAGTATTCCCCCCCCCCCCAATTCTTCACCAGCTTTTCACATCTATGCAAAGGTCTACACAGCCAGAGGAGTGAATTGATGTTTCAACATGCGCGAGACTTAGTACTGTGTTTCCGCCTGGTCGCGTTCTAACGTTTCTGAAATTTGAAAGCAATCCTTTCTGTGTATTGGGTAAAAATGCATACTGTGTTTGTCCACCAAGAAGGGCGTAGTGCGCGTGCATCGTATTGTTCTTGTATCTGCCGTTGTGAAGTCGTGCCTTTCGCAAGCCATTGGCAGGCCGAAGTGGTGTAGGAAGAGCGTGGAGAGACCATACATCACCCCCTCAGCGGTGAAATGAATCAATCGTGAGATCTCAGCCTGGCAGGGCGTGATAGCCATAGAATATACTCATTGCCAACTGCGAGCGTGTATTTTAGGCTACGTACTCCGTCATGTGGTGCAGTCTTCGGTGGGGGACTGCACTCACAACAAGGGTGATTAAAATCGCGGTTCGAATTATTTAAAACTCATTCCAGTGTTGTCCTGTTGTAGATGTCAGTATGCGGAGACTTTCAGCTTGTAGCAGGATTGTTCTCATCTGTAGATCTGACCTGGACAGTGCTCTTCTGTCCGCGATGGTATGGTGTTTTTTCAGGACATGACCCATCCGCCTGTCCAAGGCACAGCATCAGCGTTCTCACTCGGATCTTCTGCACTACTAGCGCAACAGCCCACCTGCCACGCTTGCCAACAGCGGATCATGGACCCGGACATGCTGACGGACAGCGAAGGTACCTACTGGCACAACAAGTGCCTGAAATGCTGCCGATGCGGAGCCGCCTTCACGGATAACGCAAAGGTCTACACAGCAGAAGGAAGGATTTATTGCGAATATGACTATTACACAAAGTGAGTGTCGTAGCCTTATCCAACCAAGTACAATACATTTCGAATTAATATTTATTGCGAATGTGACTATGTATTACACAATGTGAGTACCCTAGCCCTATCCAATCAAGTACAGTCAAGTACATACATTTCCCATCACGATGGATGCGCACCTAGTGGCAGGGCGCAAAGAGTGCTCAAAATGCCGTGGAGGCAGAGCGTAGAACGTAACGTCGTTCAAACAGTGGACAGGAAGGCTGTGTGGTTGTAACTCTGAGGGTTTTATGCACAACCGTGCAATTATCAAGCAATATGAAAATGGTGCGTATACCCCGTTATCACTCCACAGAGCCTTTCTGTCCACTGTTTGACTGTACATTTCCAATCATAATGTTTGTAAATAAATTCGTTTTATATGTATACATGTAATTATTATAGTCATGCCATGTATTATTGCTGATTGCAACATGCTGCAGTTGACATACGATATTTGGAGAGAGGAAATTAGCGGATTAACCAAAACGCGATTTCCATCTCCCGTCATGCTTGCCTCTCAGGAACCGATGGTATGTGGCGGGGAAAGGTTTGTAGTTGCTTCCGCAGGATATGCCCTCAGTGGCGCGCACAATGGCCTCGAGTTTCTCGCACTTGTACGTCGTTTGAGAGGTGTGAGTAGCCGCCTGTGCGTGCCTGGGTCTCTTTCTCCTTCTCGCTCACGGTGCGCATACCGCCGCTGAGCGCTGGCGATTCCATGCGGCTTATCAGCTATTCATTTCCTGTCCTCGCTTCGTTGAGCATTGCTGACCACCAATGCCAGGTTTGGGCCGGAGCTTTGTAGTTCTACAAATACGCGACGGACACTTTGAGTTCGATTCAGGCCATGTAACATAATTGTTACATCACACGAACAGCCGCAAGCTATACCGACTCCAAGCCCAAGGTTCATCTCTTCAGCGATACACCACTCATCAGTACTAGAAGTAACAACTCATCGAAAACGTCGCTTGCGTCCTCAGCCAAGAACAAGAAGCGTACACAATGAGTAGACAGGGGTCTACTCACTTTTGGCTCGTCGAGGGCAAGCTCCTACGGGTGAAGAGCTCCACTACAGATTCAATCATTATCTACAGCTGGCTCCGATAGGCGATACTACACAGAAAAGGACGTCCTCATGACTGTGCACGTTTGAATCTCGCTGAAAAAAATTGTGCGGCCAATAGGTAAAGCCGTAGAAAAATCTAGTTCTGAATCTCAGGCTGCTTCTTTCGCGCAGAGAAATGTCCTTTTTTAGTATTCAAATGCCTAAGTTGGATCCGCACGCGATGGGAAGACGGAAGAAGGTTTCTCCGACGGAAGGCTAAATTCAAGATGTGGAGGAAAATGTCCCCTTCACCGTGTGATCCTTGCCCTGATCGTCCCATTGTTCCCGCGACAACCGTACAGCGAATACATACATTGTACTTTCTTCAAGTTATGTATTCTGTGCCTGAAGCTCCAGCCAGCGCCAGAGAGCGGTCTGTGCTACTGATCGCCAGCGAGAACCTAGCGGTCGCACACTTCTGCCCGAGCTACGTCGCCGACCCATAAACGGTAAAGCCTACATCTCGGCAGCAGCTCGACACACACTCGCGCCTTACTGCCACTCCACTCCTCGCTCGGGTTCCTGCGCTGTGAGAGGAAGAGAACGACCAATACAAGAATGTTAGGTGCTGGCAGTATTCACAGGAGGCATGCCTCCGCCGATTGGGGACCATCATTCTGGCGCGATGAATGGGAACTGCAATGGCCGTCACGATGCTCGTGCGCAGCCTCCGGAACCGCTTCATTCAGGACTCAGACGAGTGTCCTGTAAAACGGTCGCAACTGTGCGCCTAGCGCCTGCGAGTTGAGAGTGCCAGCACAATCAGTCATGTTACCCGACGATCGCCGTATTTGGCGTGATCTTGCGCGGTGGAGGTGCCAGGACAATGGAAGGGTTTGAATAGGTTGAAGGCTGCGCCCTGCAAATGCTCTGATGGGAGTCGCAAGTACAGTGTCTCGCTTGGACAGCCCTGTTTCAAACAGTCTCCAAGATAAAGAAGAACCCATTGGAGTCCTTATCATTCACTTCATCTAGGCTAGTCCATCTAGGGTAAGTTACCTCTTGGCTTTGTTCAAGGGAGAACACACAAACAGTCGAGCTCCGCGTTATGTGCCCGCGTCGGGAATCTCTCGCATGTAGTCAGGACATTGTCACGTGTACTTGGCATAGCCTGACATTTTGAATGTGGGGCTCAGTTCCCTTTCCCAGTCGCGCTGGTGCTGACAAGAATGTGCCATGCCATGATGGCCTGTGCACTGACGCGTGACAAGGATCTGTTTCAATCTGTTTCAAGGTGGCCAGCTAGTGAAAACAATAATTGCAAGTGCCATTGCTAATGCTAGGATCCAGGAACAGTCATGCTATCAATTGGCAATTGAACTGTATTGGTTTAGTTGCAACCAAAACGTGTACTTCAAAGTACACTACTGAAGGTCTTGTACACAATTCTGTATCTTGGCACCATGACTGCATGAGCACAAGCATAGATTTGGGAAAGAAATCCCATAGAGGGGAATACACACAACAGGGAAAAATCCTACAGATTATTCCTTTACATGAACAGGTACAATCTGGATGCCGGTTGAAAGAATGTTAGATAGGGCTAAAGATCTTGTGCAAATTTAAACTAGTTTTACTAAGGAGACAACACGTACACAGCAAGAGAAAAATGATGTCTTCCTTCTTCCCTTTTCTTTGTTTCTTTCTCTTCCGTCTTGCCGAGAGGTTGGCTATCACTCATCTCTCGCACTTTGTGTGCCAATTGTTCATAGACCAAGACTTGAGTGAAATGAAAAAATTGAATGTCTGAAAATGCCCCATTTCTTAACTAAACTACCCACTAATTGATAAAAGAGTACCTCAAAGGAGAATTTGAATGCAATACAATCATAGTAACAGAATGCACGGTTAGCTCCTACTACAGCATAACAGGGGTGTTGGAATCGGTACGGCATGTGCCGCCAAAGCCGCACCGACAATTTTGTGTTGGGATTTTTGAAGAAGTGGGATATGGGCTATTTGGGTCGAATTTCACTGGACATTTCCCCGGGAAGGACCCCTCGACCTCCACCCATTCATGCCTGCAACAATGCCGAATGCCTTCCGACGCCCCAGCAAAAGTAATGAATCCCTGCCCCTGGTCCACAATGCACCATTGCGCACATCATAGCAATGCTCAATGCTTGTAAAATGTGTTTGCTACCTTGCGTCTGCAGCCGACCCATTGCCAATCACACACGCTGCTACAAGTGCTACGGCGTACTACTGCACGGCGAGCCCGTCCAGGAGGCAGAGTACGACCGTCAGTGGGTGTTCATGCACGAGCGGTGCTTCGTGTGCGACGTGTGCGCCAGGCCACTCCGCTCCGGCACCAACTACATTTTCTACCAGCGGTGGATGGTGTGCGACAATCACTTCAACTCGCACGACCATTCCTACTTCATGCACGAGCATGTGCGCACCATGCTGGACCACTGCGTGGCTACGGGCACGCAGCCTCACCAGCTCTCGCCACCGTACAACCAGGGACCGTACGACCCAGCGGCGACGGCGGCGGCCGTGGACCCGAGCGCTGGCAGCATAGAGCACTACAGGCGCGTCCCGTCGACGACGTCCGACGTGTTTGAGCAGATGCCTGAGCTGGCGTCGACGGGATATGCAGCGCCTGTACATGCGACGCGTAAGTCCCGACATGGAATGTTTTCACTTTTCATAGGGTCAACTGGCACATGACATGTGTTAACAGTATGTCGAATTACAACTGTTCTATTTTTTTAGGAGCTGTATACTGAACTGTATTTCAGGACTACCCAAAGGCTATCATTGCATCTTTTTCTGATCATCGCGGCAAGAGGAGTTACTCTTGTTTGGAAATGTGATACCACTCTGTGCGTATCCCGTGAAGAGCTCCAAGTATTTCCCGGTACAAGTATGCACAGGTGTCGGGGATGTGTAGAATGAAAAAAACGGTTGCAGTACTGTAAACCCTGTCCTGACCAGACGCCCTTGGTGCAGCAAAGCCTGTCCTGATATGACAGGATTCCATTTGATCCAGAAATGCACGTCCGCTCCACAGCACTTTGGTGCATGAAGATCTGTCCGGTCGATACAGGATTCCGCTTGGTACAGTGTCTGGCAAACACAGGTTTTACTGTACAAACCGGGCCTATTATGCAAGTCCTGACCGGGACTGTTTTGAAAATATTGTAATAGAGATTCGGTAACATGGCATGGTCTGTTGGTCTTCTCTGCCCTTTTCAGCTACGCACATGCCACACCTGCAAGCCTCACCTACTTCCGACATGTACAGATACCACCCATACACACCCGACGTACCGCCATACTGGGTCCAGCAAGGCATGCATCCAGGTGAGTTGTTTGCAGTTGTTTGCACAATATTGCGTAATGATCTTTGTGAATGGTGAGCTGGAGAAAATTCCCCGGCTAAACGTGCAAACCAAGACCGCTTTCATACAGCTAGAAGGATATGGTAAAGTGCTGGCTTGTGAAATTCGAACTGATGAGTAAAGGGGCAACACACTTGAATGCACGGAATGGTACACATAGTGGCCATTAATTTTTCACAACAATTTCTTGCCTTTTGTTTAACTTCCACTCGCGCACACTCATTGCTCATACACATCTGAACATTCTCAAGGCTCTTTGTGATCTTTTTTCATAATGTTCCATATCCGTGCATTGTGTTCGTGCCAGGTTCAATGATGGGCATAGGCGGTCGACCGGTTACAACGAAGGCCAGAAGAAGTCGGACCAGCTTCACAGACGAACAGCATCGCATACTGACGGAACGGTTCGAAGAGGATCAAACGCCGGACAGCAGCGACCTGGAACGGATAGGACGCGAATGCGAGCTACCGAAGCGTACAGTACAGGTGAGAGGCCACTATCACTGTAAGCCATGCATAGCCCATTGCACTGTCTATTGTTAGACTCAGGTGGAGAGCCAAGGATTACTTTATAAGACCGTTGGTCATTGGTGTGCAATGTTATCGCATCAGCTGATTGTAAAGTAACTGGTGGTGTTAGGGGACATTATAGCGTAACCTGTAGTTCCTTGGTCCTCTTTTCCTCTTATAAAGTGTATATTGTGCGGATAATTCTCTTCAGATGCTGATGCTGGGAAAGTGTCCAGGAAGCTGCTGTTTTGTTATTGTATACTCTGTTGTCTTCTCCCCTTCCGACGAGTAGGTTGTGTACTTAGTAAAAAAAAATAAAGCTGTTTTGCTTCCTTGCAGCAGTGGTTTATTTGAAGATAACATTGCCGAGTACTTTAAAGCATCATGGGCTTGGAAGCTACAAGTAGGTGGATTGGGAAATCTCAGCAAGATGTGGGAACAGCAAGGGAGATAGCAACTCCAACAGATACATGAACAATGACAGAGAGAGGTTCATTTTTGAACAGGAACAGTGACTGAGGTGCAATCCCTCGCCATTTGTGCCACCGAAATTCTGCTGAAGTACTAAGGTTGCTGGATTAACAGGTCATACTGCTGGTTTGGGCAGAAACGAGACAGTTCTTTCAGTTGCTGAAATGTATGCCAATTTATTGATGATTGAAGAGAGATTGTTTTGGATGGTCAGAATCCCTTTGGACACGACCTGCAGCTTCGTATCGGAACTAAAATGTGCTTTGGGCAAGCTACCTAGATCCGCACTGCAATTCGGTCTTAGCATCAAACTTTTTGGTCTGCAGTGTTCGGGTATAGACTGTCACCAGGAATTTCCTGGTCATGAGCAGCACGAATTCGAGTTGTGGTGGTTTGCCGACAACATATTTCCTTTGGATGTTCAGAGCACAAAGCACAAAGGAGGTAATCATTGAAAATGGTTTGTCAGCTTACTCAGTGGTTATGGACATGCCTGTCTTGAACATGCTTTTTTCTTGTTGATGCTCAGATATGGTTCCAAAACGCACGTGCACGCAGCAAAAAGACGCCGCAGACTAGCAGTATAAAAAAGACGACGTCCGAAACGGATAAGTCAGCAAAATCGAGCACAGTATTCTCTGCCTCACCGGAAACCACACCGAGCACGATATCGACAACAGAGAGCATCCCGTCGGAACATGGCACCCACACGTCTGAAGTACAGCACACCAGGTCCCACACCGGACGACCTGCCGGTGAGGGTGCTGCTACGAAGGGGAGTCGCACACCCCTGTCGAGTGTGGCTCGGTTAGAATCGGACACGACGCCGATGTCAGCCGAGCGCAGCCCTCTCGGAGCTAGCCATGCCACTGCCTCGCAAGCTGCAGACTGGAAGCCGGTCAGTCATGCAGGAACAGGGTTCGAACAGATTGACTATTTCAACAGTCCGCCGTTCCTTGCACAGGACTTTGGGCTGCTGGACGAATCCTCGGAAAGTCGGACCCCATAACTTGACCAAATTATTCTCATTTCAATCAACTCACGAATTCCCTTTAACCCTATTCTAAAATTACTAGAGAGACCACCACAAATGTGCTCTTCTTATTTCCTTTAGCCTTACTGAAATACAGCCAAAGACTGAATTTATGCAGCTCTAATTTTGATGCTCAAATTTTTCAATATTTCCCTACACGAACATTGCATCGGATTTGCCCTTTCCCCCCAGTTTATCCTTGAATTAATCCCTCTAGTCAAATCCGTATCCATAGGTTTCGAATTAATTTTTCTTGATATTCCATCGCATTATCTCTTGCAGCTGCCTAACTTGCATACATATCTTTGGCGGGGCAGTTGTTTGTCGTTTAGGGATTTCCCCCTGAACTACACCAACATAGTTTGTGCATGTGCAAGTTTGTGTGTGCATGTGCAAGTTTGTGTGTGCATGTGCAAGTTTGTGTGTGCATGTGCAAGTTTGTGTGTGCATGTGTGTGTACATGTGTGTGTCTGCCGGGGTGGGCAAGTCGATGTCCGAGAGAGGGGAGAGAGTTTGTGCTCACACTTGCGTGCTGATGTGTGAGAGGAAGAGGGAGCGATACGGTTTGTGTACACACCTTCTCGGTAACTCGTGCATGTGCGTGTGGGCATGAGTTGATTTGAATATGCATGGTTTGCGTACGTGTGCACGAGGCCGTGTGTGCATATGCACATGTAAGATAAAGTGTCCGTGTGTTGGCAGCTGGCCCGCTATATATACAGGCCTGGGCAGAGACCCTGTCGCCTGTCGGTGATCCAGCTACTTTAAACATGGCCTGCATCATCTACACTACTCAACCATGACAAACACAGTCATGCCAAAATGGAGAGCACCTCCATGACAAACACACGCGCGCGCACGCACACACACACACACACACACAGGGGCATCACAGGGCAGTGGGCAGCAGTACGACTGGGGTCCGGGGCCTGTTTCAGTGCTCTTTTATTGCATTTTCGGATGAATTGAGCGGACCATCCTAGACAGAAAGTGGTCGTACCGGTCGTACCACGTGTTATGCCCCTGAGGCACTAAAACGGAAGGTACCCACGAGTACTCGAGCCCTGCACACAAGATCACGCACATTATTATAATGACACATTATTATTTCATACACATTATCACACTGTTTTTACATTTGACTGTGCAACTAGAGGGAGAGATCACTGTTGATTGTGGTGCTGGGGATATAGGCAAAAACTGTTACTGTTAAATTCTTTGCAGAGAAGAGAAACCTGTCACCTATTGTTTTACGAATATTGCATGATTATCTTTCTTCATGTAGCATTTTTTTAATAATTAATTTCTACTGCACTTGAGTATACCATTCATTTGATAGGAAATCGGAGTTATCATGAGTACAATTAGGCATCACCAAAGCCTGGAGCAGCACCGAAAAAGACCAAGACACATGCAATGTCGAGTAGCTGGGGCCAAAATCTATAGCTGGTTGGGCAGGGGGGGGGGGGGGCTCCAGAGGTGAGATTAGATTAGACACCGGTTGCATGACGCGGTGCAACTACAACGGGGGAGCATAAGCAGAGATGGACAAAGAAGGGGCTCAATAGTAGTCTATAACAGGGCCATGCCAGTGACTTTTCCAAGCTAGCAATTTGCCAATACGCCATTCTGAATACGTCAGCATACACACACTGTGGTACAGGGTCACTCACCGTGAAGAATAGCAAGCTGGCCAGTTGTATCAATAGCTTCCCGGAGATTATGGCGATATAGATCGAGGAGTCGGACGTGTTTGCATCACTGGACATGACTGGCTCGCAACACGCACTATTCAGAACACTGGAGATAGGTGAAGACTTGATATAGGGCTGATGTGACGGCTGTACCTACACAGCAGTGGTCTGCGAATGCGGATTGGTCCCGCTTGGACTGCCCGGAAGGAGGTGCGCATCTGACCGCCGGGACGCGTTGTCCACGGCAGAGCCGCTACCCTCTCTGACGACCACTTCCATTTCGGTATCGCCATCGCCGGCACCGCCAGCAGGCGTTGGACTCGGTGTGGAGTCGGCAGCTGAGCAATAACATGAACAGGGGAGAAACGTGGGTGTTTACCTTAGCCTAACGCAAGCACATGCATGGCTACCTGACTTCGTGCATACATACAGAATTGAGAGCACCACCCCCTCCGGCACTTATAATTACAGCATCCCTCCCACCCCAACCCGATACGTGCAGTTTAAAGCCATTTCAGTGTATGCATTTCAGCACGAGTGCGAAGTGTTTACGCTTACGTAACTGAGCGCTCCGATCAACAGAGCAGCGCATTTGAGCAACCTTTAGTGAATACTTTATGCCTGTCTGAATGGAAGATATGGTCATGTATGAAAGTGGGAATTCCTTTGGAATTCGTTTTACAAGTGGTAAATTCTCCGTTTTCAGGCACCATGTATTTGAAGCCCCTTGGAGAGGATGGTTGTGCATCACATACCTAACAATTCCTGTGCTTCTGCTTGGTCGGGCTGGCCGGAATAACGTTCGCCAAAAGCCGAGTGAACCGTCAGTACATTGTCGACGGCATCGGAAACTACAGCCTGAGCAGACTGTGTGCTACCGCTTGATTCAGTGCTAGCACGCCGCTGCGCTAGATAATCTACCGTGTCGTCAATGTCACAGCCAGGCAAGCCGATACTGCTTGCTGGCAGCTTGCTCTTCAAGAAATCCTTGGCTTCCGTTGCAGTCGGTCGCTGGTTGGGACTTCTCAACCAGCATCGGTTCATGAACTCGTGGACATCTGACGAACAGTACTTGGGCCATGGTAGAAGCTTTCCCTCCGCAATCTTGGCCTCCGCCTAGCACAAACGCAAGTATTTCAAACATGTCATCATCATCCTTGCCATTGGCGATCCCCACCTTCGTCAACCCCATTAGGCGATAATGGATAAGTGTAAAAATTCACACGAATCGAATCACAGTTTCCATCCCGTGAAAAGATAAGCAAAGTGTACTTCGATTCCAGCGTCTGTGCGTGAAGTGTGTGGGTACAGTGAGGGCTGCATCCCATCAGCCTTTGCAGTGTCACAGGAAGCGTGAGTTTCGGAAGTCTGAAGAAAAGGTTGAACGGTCTCGGCTGGGTCTCTTGGTACAGACTCATCATTTCGGAATAGTCATCTCTTATCCACCAGAAGTACACAGAGCATAACATGGAATTGTTTCTTATCCATACTCAACTGTGGAGCATTGTTCAACTCAGTATGTATTCCCAGCTTGGGAAATTAAACTTGTTGAAATATTACAAAGTCAGAAGTAGCCAACAGGAAGGTAACATTTGTTTACATCGTGCACAAACCTCTTGCTCCTTCAGACTCGGGTAGGGCTTTTCTCCCTTTTGAAAGATCTCCCACATGGTGACGGCCATCATGTAGATATCCGACTTGCACGTGATTTTGTCTTGTCCAGATACCATCTCTGGTGACATCCAGCGGTACGCACAGTTGAAGCGGAGGAAACCTTTCGGCCTGACAAACAAACACGCAACAGGCATGATGCACAGACCAGCGTCGCCAAACCCAGTGTACAACAATGAAGTCAGCTAATGTACATATACATATCTCGCGTCCTCATCAAGTACTGCTATCCACTCACGCTAACCATGATTGCAAAGCCAAGAAAAAAGATCGTTTTTAACCAACCAGCGCACCATAACTGCGCTCCCCAGCCGACCGCCACACATTGCCACAGCACACCACCAGCAAATCGACACATCCGTTCGTACTGAATTCAGATATCGTGTAGTGGTTGATGATTATTCTGTACAGGGCCGAATGCTGCTGTATATCCTAAATTAGTCAATAAAGTACATCAGACAAAGTATTGGTTGCAGAGTTGATACCAAGTGGGCTTACTTGCGGTATTCCCAATTCAGCTTTTTGATGTGAAGCTCATACATCGAGAGCTTGACCTGAAACTGATTGGTGACAAAGCAGTTGCGACAGCCCAGATCCTTGTGGACAAAATCTGTTTGATGAATGTATTCCACTGCCGAGCAGATGTCGTGCGCAAAGCGCACCAGCGTCTGCTGGGTCATAATGCCTGCAGAGTACCAGTCACACGCAAGAAGTACACACAGAAACCAAGCTAGGGTGCAAGCAAGCCAGCTGGGAATCCAAAGACTGGGATGTGCTGGAGACTGACCAAGAACGCAAGAACGAGCACAGGAATACATAGACAGTTAGTTATCCAGTCTAACACTGCTCTACCTAAAAACACTGATGGAGCAGTCACTAGAATCTATTTTGCTCACATCAAGTAAGTATGAGTACATCAAGAATCCAAACGCAGCAGCAAGCATTACCCATGTAAGCATGATGCCACTGGCCACACGATCATATGAGCCCATGTTTAGAAGGTGCACATGCCCCCCGCGCCCCATGTGGGCTACAAGCTTGAGGTGTAACCTAGTCTGAATACTCACCCGGTCGGTCCTCGGTCGGTAGTGCGGCTCTGGTGCTCATCTCCGACTCGCGCAAGAAGATGTCCAGTCGACCGAGCTTGGGATACTCGAGAACCTGAGCCGGGAAATGCAACCCGGATTCTGCAGTAGGCTGGGAGAACAGAGTAATTCAAAGCGAAAAATGCCTTACCCTACTGAAACAAATAGTCTGCGAGGAGAGAAGAATTCATTGAAAGCTATGAAAACTATTAAAGCCGCATATATCACCACCCTACATGGATGGCAGTTGTTCGAATTTTAGGCGTGACATTTTGCAGAATCCCACTGAAACGTACTGTTGGTTCGAAAAATAATCGTGCTCCTACAAAACAAAGCAATTTCTCCTACACAGATGATAGAGTGCGTGGAACAAAGAAAGCGAGTACAAATTTGTATGGATTGGTCCTTGAGCCAACGCATGGACAGCCTAATGTGGTTCAGACTGATGAGCTCTCCTGATTACTGGCTAGTACACTGAGGTGCTCATAGAACTTGAATTTTACGCATGCATTTTCCTGATTTCTTCGCCAGTGTAAGTTGTATTGCATTTTAATCCATTGTGTTAATAGTCCTTATGCACATTGTACAGATGTACGAAGTTCTGTACTATGGCCGTAGGTGTGTACATACCCGGTTGGGTGTTCATTGTGTGCTATACATGCGCGTTTGACCCATTTAGCCTCACAATTCATGGCAAACGATCACTTTTCAAGCCTTCTTCACTTTGGGATTGAACTAACGACTAGCTAGATCTCTGCCGGAAAAAGATTTCGTATGAAATGCCTTCATGGCCCATTTCATAGTGGAAATAGCAGTAAACACAATAGGGTCCTGCACATTCAACACCCAACCGGGTCTACGGGATTCTACAAGATTATACGGGATTTCGTGCATCTGTACAATGTGCATAAGGCCTATTTTGGGAGAATGAAGTTGAAGACACCACTGCAGCTGTACTTATGGTTGATAAATATGGTGGTAAATGCACACCTGGCAATATGGCGGTAAACACACGCCTGCCCACACACACACTATCGAAGCTACAAAGATCTGGCCCAGAGCTCTCCTTCTCACCACCACCACCACCATCAGTTCGCGCCTGGCGCCTCGTGTTAATTTTGCCCGTATAAGAGGCTGGTACAGACTTGAATTCAAGACGGGTGATTTTTCCCTGTGGCTTAGTGGTAGATGATCTGCACAGGTTGCTTTGGGATGCCTTGTGGGTTGCAGCTGAGAAATCCTTGCAGACTTGTGGAATTGCGCCAGTAGAATTTCCAAGTAAGGTCACCGCGTTAGCCTTAGTTAGAGAAACCGAAGTTGCGATCAAAATAGTACGTAAAGATACCTGGGAGGAAGAGTCGATTCCTTTTGGAACCCTTAACCGCTATTATACGAGTGCAGCTATATACAATTTATAATAATTCATATTATTGTTGAGCACTTACATTAACCATACCATAAAACTTCAGGATGTTTTCGTGGTTGGAGGCGGCAAGGACTCTGGTTTCTTTACAAAAAAGAGCAGCCATTCGATCCATTTCTCCCTCATCTATGCCATTGAACGCTCTCAGTAAGCAGTCATGTTTGCCGGTTTCGCTGTCCAGTTCACAGTATGTGACCTAAGAAGCATTGAACAGGTCAGAAACACAAGAACGACATCAGTTGTAAGGATCACTCACAAATGGCACGTCGCCTGCAAAATAGTTTTTTTCGCAGAGAACGAAACGCGACCAAGTATAGCCAGGCATGTTGTCCGGTTTACCACAGTTGCTATTACACCTAGACCAGAGGAGATGTGTTATTTTTCTGTGAATACTTTTCGCAGGCAGTCAATACAAGCACTGTATTTTCCAGAGTGTAAGCCACAATTTGATTTCTCAAAATTCACCCAAAAAGAAAGCGATGCAGCTTATACTCCGATGATCAAATTACCCGTGATAAATAATAGGGCAGACGTCTGCATTTTGTGGACGAACAAATGGGGGCGACTTGTACTCCAGAAGATACAGTACATGTAACAGTCTCAGAATGCCTGTTGTGATGGCACTGGTTTGAGCTTCTCAGGTCTTCCATGCAGCTACTATCTGATCTTATACATGTTTTGCATATGGCCATAGTGGACAGAATGCTGGAATCAGATGGCTCCTGCCAAACATATTGTCACCGCTGTCCATGCACAGCGCTACGAAGCTCACTGCATCGTCACGTGCGGAAAACAGGCAGCCTGCCTGGGATTTTTCCACATGACACAGTGTTGCGTACTCTACGCTAGGCATGCGCACAGAATACACCACACTCGGTTGAGCTAGTCTACGTGCTTTGTCACATATAATTCCTCCTCAATGTGCTTACATTGTTTGCTCTTTGAAGACGTCTTAATGAAATTAGTAGATTCTAAAGTTCTGCTCAATGAAATCTGATCACATGGGTCAAGTTAGCGTCTGCACCAGATCACAGCCTGGTCTAATCAAGTCCAGGGATGCACTGTTTCGGGCAAATTCTTGACTGCGTCATGTCACAGTGATCGGATGTCATAGAGTGGAACTGCAGTTCCAAACTTGTGACTTCATCCAGTATCATGAGCAGCATTATTCCAGTAGTTCTTGAAGATTACTAACAGCCAAGGCGCTGTAGCTCGTTTGGCCGTACGAACTCACATACACTTAACCTAGGAAAAAAGGGGATATGAGACCACCAGCGTCTAGACACCTGTCCACTATGCTGGGTAGTTAGATGGACATTGCGACATGTGCAGAAATCATTGATGTCGAAACACCCCGATAGTGTCACTGAATACACTGGTGTTGCCACTGAATGCATTCTTGACTGAACTACGACACCAAAATCTTAATTTTATTCCCTGGATGGTAGCCCTCATTCATTACATTGGTTGACACTAGCCCTCATTCATGAAATTGGTTGACACTATGTCAACCATGGATTGAGAAAAATAAAAATAATAAAATAAAATAATTCACGGTTCGGGTGAGACTCGGCCAAGGCCCAGTTTTCCGCATCCGCAGGAACGCCACCACCTTCTTGGATGAAGAATAACAATAGTAATAAAATAAACAAGTGGAGCTCTTCCCGGAGGATAATATACTTACGTCACCGAAATTCGACTGACTATATGAGGAGATCCAGGTGACCAAAGGCGACGGAATGACTGGTACAGTGTCTGAAATCTCAATTGGTCCGGTTCCCTGCGATGCGACACAGAACAAACATAGTATGTCCTGATCAGTGTGTTACCGTAAAGTACCATTGATCCCCCCCCCCCCCCCCCTCTCCCCCCTCCCCACGCCATGTCGCTTCCCAGCTGGTTTTTCCGGCAAGGGGCGGGAATTAGACCAAGCCGTTCAAGTGCAGTACGATGTACAACAACGCAGAAGGTCAGACATGGCATGCTGGATTGTGCACATTTTCATCCTGCACTCGCACGTATTGTGTACAGCAGTACATGCGTCGGTTCAATATCGTAGTTCGTTGTATTAGTCCGCAGGCCAAAGCGGAAAAAAATGCTCCAAAAAAATTTCGTTCCCGCTGATGGGGTACCAAGGTTTGTTGACTCTACGTGATAGAGTGTTCCTTTACGAGCACAATGATGTAGGTTTGGTGTCAGGGGATTTGTCCTTTCGCGTGGAATTGAGGGGGGTTCGACAGCTGTCAAATATGCACAGCTGTCGTGTACGGGGATTCTGAGCAAGCACGGAAACTGCTCAAAACGGATCACGTGATGCACGCCACGCAGAATTTGGAAATTTTGAACTGAGTGATCAGGTGACGGCGAACACATTGTCAAATTTCTGATTGTACGTACAGCCATTTCCTGTTCTTCCTTTCCTTATGTCAAGCAATGATTGCGCGTTGTGTTAGGCCTTTGTCGTCCAGCTCATGGCGTCCTCGCCTGCTTCTTCAGAGTCCCTAAACAAGCGCAGTACTCGCCAGTCCGTTGAAGTTCCTCGTATCGAGCCAGGAAGGAAGAATTGCATATTTTGTGGATCCATCCAGAAAAGAATACCAGGTACCAACAAAAAGCAGAGTACTTCTCAGATTTTGACACTCGAAGCTGAGGAAAGGCTGAGAAAAGCTGCTGCCATACGGAAGGACGAGGGCATTTCGATTGCCATTTCAGCAGTCAGTAGCCTCATTGCAAGAGAGGCATACTATCACAAACAGTGTTACAACGATTTTACAAGAGAGTCATCCCTTGCACGAATCCGTGACAGCACACCAGCTACATCGACCCCAGCTACATCGACCCTAGTCACTAGCTCGTCTGCAGGTAGCGCTGAGCATGACCTGTCAACACCAAGACAAGAGGGAAACATCGAAGACTTTTACCACCTAGTACACCAGCTGCTGTTTGTGGAACGCACTGCTGTTAGCATTTCACGTCTTACGGCAGACTACAACGCGACAGTACATGGAACTGCTAGGAATGACAGAACCAAAGCTTCTATCACAGAACGGTTTGGTGAATCTGTCACTTTTGTGCGCCGTCCGTCCCGGAACAGGGCTGAGCTAGTTTTCGCTAATGCCCATGCCAGTGAGATAATAGCCAGTTTGTATGCCGAGGTGGAAGAGGTGAGGGATTCGGATGGGGTTGATGATGATATTTGGGTGGAGGAGGACAATGCAGCTAACACTTCAGGAGGTGAAGGTGTTGTAGCACAAGATCGCCTGCGTATTGTATATCACGCCGCACGTCTTTTACGGACTGCGTGCCAGGAGACAAAGGCCCAAGAGTCAAGCGGGGAAATCCCAACAGTTGCTGAAGCAAACGCATGCTTACCCAGCCTACTCCACAACTTTCTGGCTTGGGTAGTGACTGACCAGCATCATGATGACATCGGTCAGGACAAAGTTGATTTGGATGAGCAGCTGCAACGTCACGTCTCCTCCATTGGCCAGGATCTGCTGTATATTACATCAGGACTGCCGTGCCCCAAACATGTTGTTCTGGGACTGACCCTACATCACCTCTACCGGAGCAAGAAGCTGCTGAAAATGCTTAACCGGTTTGGGCACACCATTGCCTACTCCCAGGTTTTGGAAAGGGAGACTGCTATGGCAGAGCGGCGAGTGCGAGACGGGCACATAGTGGATGCGTTACCGGGTGGCATTGACCCCCACCGGCCATTCTACCATGTAGCAGATAATAACGACTTAAACGAGGAGACTCTGGACGGGAAAGGGACCGCACACTGCACCAACACCGTTGTTGTCCAGCCCCGTGCTTCATCTGTAAGCCGCCCTGACAGTGATGAGCTTGGCCCAGAACTCTGCCAAGCACTGCCAGGCTTCCACGCCTTCACTGGGTGTGATAGCACAAGTGCTTTTGCATACCGCGGGAAGAAGGCTGCATTGAAGATTCTGCAAAGCACCGGTCCGGTTGGGTCTACATCTCGGCAAGCATTCACCTCCCTGGGGAAAGGCTTCGAACCACAGACAGCTGATGTGCTCATCAACCTTGAGACATTTGTGTGCTCCTATTACAAAGTCTCTGGTTGTAGCAGCGTCAACGATGCAAGGTATGAGCTGTTCTGCACAAAGACCTTGCAGTCAAACCAGCTTCCACCATGCAAAGATGCCTTCCTGAAGCATGCCGCGAGAGCTAACTACCAAGCTGCCATTTGGCGCCAGTGCATTGTGGCCCAGCCTGCGATACCAGCACCACAAGATAATGGCCAAGGTGAGTGAGCTGACTGTAGCATATAATGCAGTTGTAGAGGAGGACTGCAGTATGAAAATGATGGATATTCTCTGAACAAGACATGTTCGTTGATGTTGCTACTTATACAATAGAGTGAATCAGCTGTGTTATCAACACAATCATGCATGAAGTAAGTGACTGTTGTAGTGTAAGAAGCTTTTCTGATATATGGAGTAAATAATTTGCATTCCTCCAACTGTTTGTTCTCCCCATTACAGGTTGGTGTCTTGACCAGAACGGTGATCTAGCTGTGGACTGGCTTAGTATACCACCCGCTCCCCACTCTGTCCTCGAGTTTCTCAGCTGTGGCTGTAAGACTGGCTGTGGAGGAGGCAATTGCTCCTGCAGGTGTCACATGCTGGTATGTACAGATGCTTGTAGCTGTCACCATCATATACGTCGACGTCTCTTCACGGGCAGAAATTCGAGAGGGGTGGGGTGGGGGGGGGGGGGGTAATTAGAGCGGGGGGGGGGGGGGGGGGGCGGATCAAAGGTACTTTACGGTAATAACGGCCAACAGCAAAGAAGAACACTCCGAGACCAATGGCCTTGAAGCGGTGCACCTCAATAGTCCTCAGGTCAAGGTTCGTTTTCTGATCCCATCGCATCCGAGAAAGTACCGAGGTATGAGAATGGTTACTAAGTAATTCAAGGTCACTGAGTCGATTCCAACAATGCCTAGCTTGATGCGATGGTGAATTCTATTTTGTTTCTCATCAAATCCGACCTTCCGAGACACCCAAGCTAAATCCCCAATCCCCTGCAAATGATCTATTCCTTGTGGAGTTAGGTCACAACTGTGGTAGGGATTGGCTTGCCTACATGCTACAGGCTTCCAGTCCCCAATTTGTGAAAGCTAGTGAACGAAGTACAATCAACTTCGCTTATAACAACACTCGGTGGGGCATCAGAAAAGTGTCTTTATTCGCGAAGCGTCGTTATACCCGAAGTCTCATTATATGTACAGTCAACTTCGGTTATAACGACACTCGGCGGGGCATCAAAAAAGTGTCCTTATGCGCGAAGTGTCGTTATACCCGAAGTCTCATTATATGTATTACAGTTGGAAGGGACTTTGCTCTGGGCATGGAAATGCTGTCGTTATTCGCGAATTGTCGTTATATCCGAAGTCGTTATTAGCGAAGTTGACTGTATTACAGTTGGATGGGACTTTGCTCTGGGCATGGAAATTCTGTCGTTGTTCGCGAATTGTCGTTATATCCGCAGTCGTTATTAGCGAAGTTGACTGTACTGTCTTTTCCGCAGTGTAAGCCTTACTGTAAACACTAGTATTACACCTCCAAAAGGTTGGTGTGGCCTACATGTACTATGATAGTCAAGTCAACGGTGATAAGTAGGGTCGATGTCAGTATTTCGTAACAAAAAGTCTGGGCGCGGCTTTACCTCCAGCGTGGCTTCTACCCAGAAAGTATACAGTACACCTCAGAGTATGGTAAGTTGGTAATCCGAGTGTGAGAAGACAAAAAACAGTACATTAGAAACCGGGCGTACAGCAAAGCCTGCGGCATTTACTCACCACTGTACTTCTGAAGGACTTGACCGTGTCGTGTTCATATTTCCCAACTGTTCGGCGGAGAGCAGAAAAGCACAGGAAGTAAGGTGGCAACACGCAACGGGAACACCATCAATCGTTACAGTAGCAGACCTAGCTCATCGCCATAGTGCAGGAGAAACAAAACTGTGTATGTCCAACTGTAGGGGAACAAAACTGCAAGAGTCTGCTTATGCAGAAGCAAAAAACTGGCATACCGTACTCCTGCGATTAGTGCCCCTAGGGCACTTTTATTTCAATGTCAGATGGGGCACTAGTCAAGAGGAGGCACTATTCAAGAGAGGGCACTATTTGTTCAATGCTGGTGCATTCACGTCATCCAGCATAAAAATAACAAAAAGGCAAGAAAGAACAGCCGAACGTTTACATGTAAACTGTCACGACTCAACAGAAACGGCAGCAAGAGCTGTGACTTTGATCCTGAAACCACCAGTGCAATGACATGGACAAGATTGGTTACAGGCCCGGGGTGGGGGGCACTATTCAAGACAGGGCTTCATTTTTTCACTGGGTCTTAGAGACTGGAGCGCTATTCGAGATAGGGCACTATTCAAGAGAGGACGCTAATCGCGCGAGTACAGTATGTACATGTATATTCCCTTCTATCAATGCATGTGTAGTATCCCTGCCCCTACACATGCATGTGTAGTATCCCTGCCCCTACACATGCATGTGTAGTATCCCTGCCCCTACACATGCATGTGTAGTATCCCTGCCCCTACACATGCATGTGTAGTATCCCTGCCCCTACACATGTGCTGCACGATCTCTACGGCATCACGGTCCTGCTGCGTTGTGTAGAATTATCACTGGCACTTTGCTTCAGGCGATTGACAATGCCCGTAGCCAATTGTGGTGTTGGCAGGGCAAGTGCCCCATAATTAATACATAAAGCTTGTTAACAGCCTGCCTACTCACACCCATTGCATATAGAGTCCGATGGCTACGTCAACACATTAGTACTTACATGCGATAAAGGTGGCAAGCCGTTCCAAATTCAAAAAGAAAAATATCATGAACAGGATGACAATGCAAAGCAGCACAATGTAAGCAGTCTCGAGGTAACGCGATGGCTTTCCCGGACTGCAGTGACACAAGGACACGGGTTTGAAGGCACACGCAACAGCAAACAGGCGCACGGGCATTCACAACCACGCATGCACATACACACATACACACACACACCCATACACACACACACACACGCCCGCACGCACGCACATACACACACGCATGCACGCACACACATACACACACGCAAGCACGCACACACATGCACACACACACAGAACAATAATCCCAATCAATGCCTTGGAATTTGCAAACTAAAGTGTCACACTCAACTCTCCGAAAACAACTACCGGTGTCATAGTGAAAACACAATGTGTTAATCTGGAAAATATCAACAGAAAAGTTGAACCTTTCGGCAGCAATTACTTAGCTATGCCTTTGTAGAATTATTGATAGGCAAAAAATATGTTGACACGAAAAGAAAAGGACTTACTCCTTTCTGACTGCACATTGGTCTGAAACAAAGAAAGGGACAACACAGCAATCACTTAACTGTAGTTTGGATGAGGTGCAGCATAATGTCTTTACAACTTTAGCAGTAACAGAAAAATTCAAATACCTAGGTATAGAGCAAGTTCACGAGCGGGTAAGAAAGAACATAGAAAAATGAGTAAGGGCTGGTCTATGAACGGGGTGGGGGAAGAGAGGGGGCGCTGCACCAGTTACCCCTTTGGCTAGAACCCTGCTACTGCAGTCTGCACTGTAGGTCTATTGTTCTTCTGTAGTGTGCTAATTGTAAACCAGCCTGATGAACTACCCTATTCTCTAGAGTATAACCCGCACCCCCCCCCCCCCATTTTTTTTGCTACGAAATACATACCGTATATTCTCTATTATAAGCGCCGTGCTTATATTTTTTCAACACCCCTCTACCACTTGCTTAGTGAATATACATCTATCCTATTTACCACTGTTAATTTTTCACCGGAGTAAAAGCCACAACCCCTTTCTTCGGGTGAATTTTGAGTGTCCAAAGTGCGGCTTATACGCCGGAAGATGCGGTACATGCTCAAAAGGCAGTCGGGCAATGGGTTTGTAGGACCTTTTGACACGAAATACAGACATCTACCCTATTTATCACGGTCAATTTGATCACCGGAGTATAAGCCGCACCCCTCTTTTCGGGGGTGAAATTTAAGTGTTCAAAGTGTGGCTTATACTCCGCAACATAAGGTACAAGTCAATGTCGTGGAATTCCGGTAATGAACCCAACTTGCCACTGAGCAGGAACGCTTTTGAAGGCATTCAAGTGCGCAATGTATACATTTTTGTCCGTACATCATCCGAGGAAATGGCCTCCAAGAGAGGCTAGTGAAGACTCAAAAGTGTACAGCAATAGTACTAATTCTACTGGAAATCATTCCTGACGTGAGGAAGAGTACCGTATTTTCCCGCATATAAGTCGCAGCTTTGTACACTAAATTCCAAGGGTAAAAAAGGGATGCGACTTACAATCGAGCAGGATTTACTACTGAAGTCAATATATCTAATCATTATACCTCATTCCCCATATTCACCCACATACAATTGGCCATCTACATAAGTGGTGAATATTGCTGAATATTCACCGCTTATATTCACCACTTATCTTATATTCACCACTTATATTCACCACTTTTCGATACTTACTGTAAGTGTAAAGAGAGCAGTACTCGGTGCTGCGCTTCATTACTCTTCAGTCAGCGCAACGGAGCTGCCAAATGCCCTAGAAAATTTCTACGCTAACTTCAGTAAACAGGACTTTTCTGAGTACAAACGAAATTCCTTGCTTGCCATTGCCGCTGGATCCGCATGTGACCAGGTGCTGAAGAGTCATCAACCAACAGTGAGCATCTTCACAGACGGAGCGTTCCAGCGAGCTAAAAAGGTTTTGGACGCTCAACGTGCCAATGGCCCGATGATTGCGGATCAAGCGGCAAGCCAGGAATTTCATTTGTACTCAGAACAGCCCTGTTCACGGACGTTAGCGTAGAATTTTCCTAGGGCACACAACAGCTCCGAAGCGCTGCCTGAAAACAAAAGAAGTGAGGGTAGAACCGCTTGGCTCGCTGTTTATAAACCGACTCCCGAATTGGTCAAATCTTCACGTGAAACGAAACGCTTCTCTGATTGGTCAATCTTCGCCTGAAACGAAACCTCTCTAATGATTGGCTCCCGCCACAAAGCTGCACGAGCATGTTCTCCATGGTGATTGGCACGAGCGTGTTCTCCAAGGTCGTCACCTCCCATGCCACATGCACCAGTACGTGTACACAATCGATTGAACAAGATTCTGAACACGCCGCCCTCCGATTCATGCAAGAACACGCCAGTCGGTTTACGATACTGAAGCAACAACGACTTACGTAACGTTAGTTCTGCGTACATGTACATGTATGACCAACAGGACTCGTTTGTTGGGTTTTAGGGACGAGAGGGTGAATATGGAGAGGTATAAGTCTAATATTACCTTCAGCCTCGTGAATATGGGCGAATATTCACCAGATATACAAACCTCGGCTTCGCCTCGGTTTGAATACTAGTGAATATCCGCCCATATTCACTCGGCTTCAGGTACAAATGGCTAAAACCTGAAAATGGGGGTGCGACTTATAATCGGGAAAATACGGTAAGTGCACTACTACTGCACTAGATTAGAAAAAAAGCACTGTTTGGCTTTTTGTTTATAAATTTTGGTCAGTCGGCTAATATACTGGTTTTTTCTAGGGGGGTTAGACAAGGGGAAGTAGCCATTTAGGGGTGTGAGCCCGTCTCTCAGCACCGGGAGTTACAGCTCGCTCGACTCTACTGAGTGAAGAGGACCCACACCTTGATCTGGTGAGCTTCGTTATGGGTGATTCTGCAGTCAGATGTGCTACTGCGGGGATCGAACCTGTGCCCTGTCGGGTCGCAGGCAAGTGCAGTACACACAATGTACTACCGAGGAGCCCCATCGGCATTGCATTAGAAAGAAAAAACTGCACCTACATCACGGCCGCAAACCCCACCACTTCAGAACAATTCTAGATATGCCAATGGTATCTTGGCATGTACAGAACTGCTCGAATAAGAACAGTTCAATTTGGGTACACTGGCATATTCGAACCAGCGTGACCATCATAATTATACATAATATGTGCGCATGACAATTGTCACCATAGAACAAGATGAATGATGACGATAACCAATGCTGACATATCTCTATTACTAACACAAACAAACCATTTTTCGCAAACGACATAATTTTGTCAGTTACAAAAAGGCTAGCACCTCAATTTCATGCCCACCTCCGCTAACTTACTGGCTTTGTGCATGGCACAAACAAGCTCAGTACCCGGTAACCAAGCGCACAATGTTCAATAATAACGACAACAAACGTTGACTGTGCTGGCAAGCTCACCTCCATCAGGTTCTGACACTACTAGTTCTGCACAAAGACTGGCGGATACGAGCAAGACCAACACTGCCACGGGAGAGGCCGACATCAACGCCATGCTCCTGCTGAGTCCTTTGCGCACGCATAGAGCGCTCGCATGAACCTCGACCGTTACAACAAGATAGAAGAAGCAATCTCCGACAGCTGCCTTTGGGAGAAGAAGAATATTTATCGACTATGAAACTGTTAGCACAAAACGCCATGCGTATTTCACTATTTCGCAGTGTGAGCTGACAAGTTTTTTGACAAAAATCTTAGCCCGAACTATTTTTAATTTTTAGTGTC
Source organism: Sycon ciliatum (assembly GCF_964019385.1). Taxonomy (NCBI): domain Eukaryota; kingdom Metazoa; phylum Porifera; class Calcarea; order Leucosolenida; family Sycettidae; genus Sycon; species Sycon ciliatum. Next base: position 10,808,008 of record NC_088650.1, on the reverse strand, counting down.
ACAGTCAGTCAGTGGCAGTGCAGTACAGTACTACAGTACATGTTATGTATACAGTGGGCCATGGTGGCAGTGCAGCTAGTACTACTACTAGTACTAGTAGTAGTAGTGTAGATCTACTCAGTCTAGTTAGTCTGTAGTATTAGTACAGTTGAACATCGATTATCCGCACATCGACTATCCGACCATTCGATTATCCGTAACAGTTTTTGGGTGCACGTGCCGTAGAGTACGCACTGTGCATGCATGTAGTGCAGTGAGCCATTCAAAAAATACGAAAATTTTGAAAAGTAAAAAGGTCGTACATGTAGATCTACATGTATAATTATGTTTCTTATCCGGAACATTTGCCTTATCTGAACACCGCCTGACAGTTGTCTGCCCAGAGGTGGTCGGATAATCGATGTTCACGTCAAAAACTCACCTGCTTGATATGGCGCTTCTGGTCATCGCAGAGCCATGAAATTTTGGCTCGGAGTATAACACATCGTAGTCTCACTGTGACATATGTTTTCTAATCAAAATACCAAGAGAGAAAGTGAATATTGAGTCCGTTCCGGTTTGCAACCTATTTCCTATTTGAAACCGTCGCCTCTACAGGCCAGGCTGGGGCCCGAGCTGTACGCGGAGTTTTGCGGATTACCCGTCACCATGGTCACTATATGTACATCTCGTCCGCCCCAGGAATGCCAGGATACCTGATAAAGGCTGATTCACTCGCATCTTCTGCTACATGTAATGATGTACTGTATCTCGCAATTGTTAGATTGAGAGCAGTGTTAGGTTATATCATGTACTGTATCTGTACTAGTATCAGACTATCAGTGCGAGAAAGAACTTTGAAGAAGGCGAGTTCGACCATACGATAATGTATTGTCGTGATTTCTACCCTGCTTTTCATTGAAAACACTATCTGCATGACGTCCAAACCCTTTGCCATGCAGACCACCAGCACTGATCAGGTGCTTTGTACTAGAACCGTGGTACAATCATGTAGTTATGCACCTACCTCCGAAAGGATGCCAAATTATGCTCCAAATTTTCAACCACCAAATTACATGTATGCCAATAATTATGCCGGCATATTCCGCCGGTGCCTAACAGGTACATACATGTACATGTACATGTATTGGAAGATTTGGTAGATTTTCGGCGATTCTCAAATGAACCCTCCAAAATCAGCGAAAAGCTTAGCGATTTTTGGATATATACAATGTACATGTACATGTAGCTATGAATAGGATGAAGGCCGCAGACATCACGCAACTACGTTACTTGTACGACATTATTATTATTATTATTATTATTTAAAGAGTCGGCGTGGAGAAAGCAATTTTATTAGTGCAATTAGGAGTATAATCGATGCAGACATGGCCAAAACAACAACGAGTTCATGGAATTTTTAAGGATTTTTATGTTATTCAAAATCGATTTTCGTGTTCCGCTCATCAGTGAATAGTATCGGAACTGAGGCGATTTTGAATAACATAAAAATCCTTAAAAATTCCATGAACTCGTTGTTGTTTTGGCCATGTCTGCATCGATTATACTCCTAATTGCATTATTATTATTATTATTTTTTTTTTTAATGGAGTGCAAGCCTCTTTTACGGGCAAAAATTAACACAATGTATTAAAATGCAATACAACATACACTGGAGAAGAAATCAGGAAAATAAAATATGAGCTCAAAAATGGAACGAAAAATAGCAAATAGAATCAAAACTCACGATGGAATCAAACTCACGATGGAATCAAACTCATGATGGAAACTACAAAACCCAATGAGTTGGAAAACCAACCACAGAATTAGATATTGGGAATAGAGTCAGACACAACAACGACCGAAATCAGTACACCAAAAATCTGTCCTACAAAAAACAAAGGAACAAAAAAAACAAGAAAGACGAAGTACAAAGAATCCCCAAAAAAGAGGGGAGAACGGGATGAAAGAGGACCGGAGAGCGGCAAACCCCAGGAGGACTTAGCGTCACGTAGTGGCGGGAATGCGGGCCTCCACAGAAACAGCATCCACATCCGCCGCCAGACCAGGTGCACGGAATGCACGGCGACTCCCACGAACCATCAGGACGGAGTCACGGACAAGGCTGAAAGCCAGGTCCGTCCGCAGCTTTCCCATCACGAGGGGATAAGGCTGCGAGAGCTTGGTGGAGAGCTTCGTTCCGAGCAGCTTCAGGAACCGGGTGGCCTCCTTCGCCAGGGCACCAGCGGAAGACAGGACGATCGGGGTGAACGACGCGTGCTCAACTTCCCGGATCCGGGCACCGTATGCCGACTGCTTCTGACGCTCGTGCCATTGGAACACCTCAGCCAGCGGGCGAGATCGGTACGACTGTGCGTTGGGATAGAACACCCTTACATCAAAAAAGGATCAGTCTGTACCGACCAAAACCCCCTGGCCTTGATGTCCGGTCTGGCGTCGTCCGCAGTGAGCAGGGCAGGACCATGGTCAAACGTGCGGACCGTCGGTAGAGGTTGCAGCGGTGGCTCCAGCTGCACATCCTCAGACACTTGAGAAAGAAGTTGGCCCAGGTAGTTGCGGACATGGTTGTGCCGGTGGATGGGATAGCCGCCCAACCTGCAGATCATTGCGTGGTCGATGGTGAACAGCCGGCCGCATGGACACTCGGTAGGTGAACCGTGGATGGTGAGGCCATACCGAATGCATAGGGCATCAACGAAGGACCGCCGGTCGAGGGAGTATCCATGCTCGCGAACAGGAAGACAGGTCAGCCATGCACCTGTTCCCTTGGCCTGGAGGTGCTCCAGAAGCATTGGTGGTAGGGCCTCTGGACCAGCTGTCTGCAGGACGGTCTTGGTTGTCACAGACTGGGCTTGCTTGGCAGCAGCCTTGGCGGCGCAAATGGCTGCTGGGTCCACGCTGTAGAGGGAGGACTGGTCCGCGATAAGTTGCTGGAGACTGCTCGTGATGGACAGAGATGCTGTCCGCTGTTGCGGGGCAGCCTCAACTGGATTGAGCACTGCAAGGCCACCATGACGCACAGGCAGAGCAAGAAGGCTGCGTAGAGGGGCAGGGACGACTGGCACACCCAATAGAGCTGGCAACAAGACGGAGCGAAGAGAGGACTCGAGAGGCTCGAAGACGTCTGGTGCACAGCTCGACACGCGCATCAGGAATGTCCAGCGGTGACGGTACCCAAAGACCAGTGCGGCATACACGGCTTGGGGCTCGGCCTCGGCCACGTTCGCCAGCTCACGCATCTCAGATGCCCAAGCCTCCACTCGAGCATTGCAAAATGTTGTCTTGAAGGCTTCCGAGCCCAGAGGAGCACCCAGGTAGGGGCGGCCCTCAGTGGTGATGTGGACATCGGTGTCGGCGAATGCAGCGTTGGCAGCATCGAGATGCTCGGGCTTGACAACCAGCCAAGTCTTGGCAGCGTTTGGATAGTAGCCGAATGCTGGGCCAAGTTGACAGATCTGGTCCCACCAGGTGCGAAGGCGCCGCAGCAGGCCAGCGGCTCCCGCGTCATCGGCATACCATAGCTGGATGGTCGAGGCGTCCGGTCGAGCAGCGGACGCACCGACGCCGGCTGGTCTCTCAGGCGATTCGCGGTCATGCACCGTGCCAGCTGGAGAGTCGTCCATAAGGGCGGTGGCGAGGGTAGTGACGAGTGGCGTAATGGCAATAGAGTAGAGGGGCATGGCTAGTGGGCAGCCTTGCGTGGTGCCTTCAGCAGACCAGATGACCGTACCGCTGACGTGGAGAGGTACTGTGCTGCGGTAAAAGTTTTTCGAAATTGTTGCTATTGATGGACATAGTAGGTGGATGTTGTGGAGCATAGCTGCACGGTTCAGGGAGTTGAACGCGTTGGTAGCATCGACCAGGAGTGCTCCCTCTGTGTTGCTGCTGTCAAAGTGGCGACACAGGGCATGTGCAGCGGCCTCCGCCCCACCCTCCTGCCCAGCACAGGTTTGAAGTGCCCCCGCGGCCTCAACAATGTCCTGACGCGTGATGCGGAGGACCACCTTGGCAATGAGGCGACGGAGGGTCTCCCCAATGCCGATCGGGCGCACACCAGGATTCTTATCCAGGGGCACAAGCCTCCCAGCCAGCAGCGGCGCCAAAGCACCCGAGTCGACAGGAGAGGTGGCGAGGCGCTTCGTCAGCATGGCTACAGCGTTGCATAGGCCCGTGGAAGATCTTCCAAATGAACAACACATCCTCCGCCAGGCAACTGCATCCAGCCCAGACACCCCTGCCGCACCAGACAGGGAAAGGGAGGTAGCCCGGACAAATGCAGCATTCACCGGTTCGAACAGCACGGGATGCGTTGGGCGGCACGGACCCTGTAGCAGTACATCGGATGAGGGGCCATCCAAGTCCGGTGATGGGTGTTTGGCTTTCAGAATATCTATGGTGGACTGGCCACCACCGCAGTCAGCCTGCAAGGGAAGGACGCCCCCCCCCCCTGCCTGAGGTGTGCAGGCAACGAATTGCTGCTTTCACTTTGCCCGCGAGCATGAGACGGGTAAAGCCTTTCACCGCTGCGTCATCAGACCGCTGGAGAGGACCAGATGGTAGGTGGTCTTGGATCTGCCGACCCTCGTGGAGCAGGGAAGTGATATCACCATCTTTCCATAGTTGGAGTCGACGCTGCAAGCAGCGGACATGATCAGCAGCCTTTGATGTCCGGAAAGGTTTCTGCAGGATAAGCGGCGGAAACACCATAGCAGCTTTCAGAGCAATGCGTTCCTGAGGTGTGTCAGGGGACAGGAGTTGCAGGAGACGAGCCTGCTCCTCCACGAACGCACAGCCTGCTTTTCCAGATGGTATTGCAAAAATGTTGCGACGCCAGTTGACGACAACTTCTCTCGCGTGCTCCAGGGCTTGCTCAAACTGCGATGATGGGACGGAAGCCCAGGGGAACGGCTGGCAGTTTAGGGCTGGTGCAGCGTCAGGGAGTCGATCAGGTGGCTGAGAGGCGTCCAAGTTCGCAAGCAGGTCAATGTCCTGGGATGAAATGGCAGAGTAGTCCAGGGCATGCGCATCCCCAGTGCTGTGCGTACCGGAAGGCGGCTGAGAATTCTCTTGGGAGTTTCGAACCTGGGGAGTTTGAGTGCCTGAGCCAGAAGCCGCAGCGGGGCATGAGGATGAAACAGACGTCTCCGCGGCAGCACCGCTGGGTTGTGAGGACGTGGTAGAAGGGTTTCCGCGACCATCGTGGCAGGAAGAGGAGGCCGATATTTGAGATACTCCTTGAACATTCGAATTTCGAGTTCTTGAATTTCGAGTATTCACGGCGGAGGGTACTGGGCACGATGAAGAGAAAGCCAGATGAGAGGCGGCAGCAGCGCTGCCGGCCGTCTGTAACGACGCTGAGCGACAGGAGTTACGACACGTTCCATGGCGATTGGCGGAGCAGTTAGTACATTGACGTCCAGCTTTGGCGCATTTGCAGCCTGAACAGGTCGAGGCCTTTCCGCACGTGCAGCATGGCGGCATAGCTATAATATTATTATTATCGTGCTCGGGTCGCCGCAGCCAGCGCCGACGGGGAGGACACCCCCGAGGAGGGCAGCGACCCCTCTGGCGTCGACTCTCCACGTCCCGAGGAGGGCAGCGACCCTCCTGGCGTCGACTCTCCACGTCCCGATGGCGACGGAGACGGAGACGAGACGGAGACGAAGAAGACCTGAAGACGGGAAAATTATTATACATGTATACATTATTATATTATTATTATTATTATTATTTTTTTTTTTAATGGAGTGCAAGCCTCTTTTACGGGCAAAAATTAACACAATGTATTAAAATGCAATACAACATACACTGGAGAAGAAATCAGGAAAATAAAATATGAGCTCAAAAATGGAACGAAAAATAGCAAATAGAATCAAAACTCACGATGGAATCAAACTCACGATGGAATCAAACTCATGATGGAAACTACAACCCAATGAGTTGGAAAACCAACCACAGAATTAGATATTGGGAATAGAGTCAGACACAACAACAACCGAAATCAGTACACCAAAAATCTGTCCTACAAAAAAACAAAGGAACAAGAAAAACAAGAAAGACGAAGTACAAAGAATCCCCCAAAAAATATATTATATTATTATTATTATTATTATTATGGTCCTCTTTCATCCCGTTCTCCCCTCTTTTTTTGGGGATTCTTTGTACTTCGTCTTTCTTGTTTTTCTTGTTCCTTTGTTTTTTGTAGGACATATTTTTGGTGTACTGATTTCGGTCGTTGTTGTGTCTGACTCTATTCCCAATATCTAATTCTGTGGTTGGTTTTCCAACTCATTGGGTTTTGTAGTTTCCATCATGAGTTTGATTCCATCGTGAGTTTGATTCCATCGTGAGTTTTGATTCTATTATTTTGCTATTTTTGCTATTTTTCGTTCCATTTTTGAGCTCATATTTTATTTTCCTGATTTCTTCTCCAGTGTATATTGTATTGCATTTTAATACATTGTGTTAATTTTTGCCCGTAAAAGAGGCTTGCAACATTAAAAAAATAATAATAATAATCCTGGTTCGAGTCCTGGTGGTGACAGTCAATTTTTTCTTCAGACTTTTCCCTTTGTCTCTTTCCCTCAAACCAGTTAATATTTTATGACTTAGGGATCCCCGCGTGCTAGTTTGTACGTGAAGTGTGTGGGTTACAGCAAGAGTACATGAAAACCAGAGTGTGCAGCTCGGATGGGTTGCTGTCACGGCGAAATTCCGTGATTACATCATTTTAGTGATGTAGTGCGTACAAGCAGGATTCAAGCAGGTCTCTTTCTGCACAACTGCAGCTCAGTTGTACGCACTACGCCATTTCCCGCCTCAGATCTGCACCAAAATGATGTAATCACGGAATTCCGCCGTGACAGACACCCATACTAGCAGAGAAGGCCCCAAGCTGCATACTCTGGTTTTCATGTACTCTTGGTTACAGTGAGGGCTGCGTCCCACCCGCCTGTGTGGATTCACAGGAAGTGTGAGTTACGAAGTCTGAAGAAAATGTTGAACGGCCTCTGCTGGGATGACGACTACACCATAGCTCAGTGGTTAGAGCATCGCTGGCTACAAGCGAGGGTCCCTGGTTCGAGTCCTGGTGGTGACAGTCAATTTTTTCTTCAGACTTTTCCCTTTGTCTCTTTCCCTCAAACCAGTTAATATTTTATGACTTAGGGATCCCCGCGTGCTAGTTTGTACGTGAAGTGTGTGGGTTACAGTGAGGGCTGCGTCCCACCCGCCTGTGTGGATTCACAGGAAGTGTGAGTTACGAAGTCTGAAGAAAATGTTGAACGGCCTCTGCTGGGATGACGACTACACCATAGCTCAGTGGTTAGAGCATCGCTGGCTACAAGCGAGGGTCCCTGGTTCGAGTCCTGGTGGTGACAGTCAATTGTTTCTTCAGACTTTTCCCGTTTGTCTCTTTCCCTCAAACCAGTTAATAATAATAATATTAATAATAATAATAATAAGAAAATGTTGAACGGCCTCTGCTGGGATGACGACTACACCATAGCTCAGTGGTTAGAGCATCGCTGGCTACAAGCGAGTGTCCCTGGTTCGAGTCCTGGTGGTGACAGTCAATTTTTTCTTCAGACTTTTCCCGTTTGTCTCTTTCCCTCAAACCAGTTAATATTTTATGACTTGGGGCTCCCCGCGTGCTAGTTTGTACGTGAAGTGTGTGGGTTACAGTGAGGGCTGCGTCCCACCCGCCTGTGTGGATTCACAGGAAGTGTGAGTTACGAAGTCTGAAGAAAATGTTGAACGGCCTGTGCTGGGATGACGACTACACCATAGCTCAGTGGTTAGAGCATCGCTGGCTACAAGCGAGTGTCCCTGGTTCGAGTCCTGGTGGTGACAGTCAATTTTTTCTTCAGACTTTTCCCGTTTGTCTCTTTCCCTCAAACCAGTTAATAATAATAATTATTATTATTATTATTTTAAAACGAAGGTAAGTTATGGGTCACAAATATCCACGCAAACACACATCCAGTCATAATAAGGCACTTGTCATAAGTATCCGAACGTTTTCGGTCCCTTCTCATCAAGGATTATACAGGGAATGGCTCAAGCTGGAAAGACTAAAACTTATATAGCGTAAAGATAATTAGATAACAACACTCGTGACAAGGTGGAAAATTATCAAGTTTAGCATGACACAAAACTCGAAGGAAAATAATAATAGTGACAACAACATAGTGAGCAAATTAAGTTACATTGTTACCACCTCGACGAGGAGTAACACCAAACAATTGTAGCGACAACACATTTTCTTTCTGTACGCAAAGTTCAGGATCCAACTTACGGATATACAAAGCTTCTAACACAGCCAAATGTAACGCACATCTACCACGTGACAATATTGAGAAAACATTATCACTGTACAACTCACGACAATTGGTACGGTCGGCGCGATCTGTCGGCGTCGGAAAGGGTGACGAGAAGCCAAGTGAAAATACGGACTGATGAGGACAAACGTACAACGACAACGGAAGTGACAACAACAGTCAATATTCGAAAACGTGGTAGACCGCGAAAACTAACCTCAATATCGGACACCGGACAAGTTGGAGTAAGAAGCTCAATAGAAATCCGCAATGGAGGAGACGTAACGGAAAGGACACCGGGTATCGCGCACCCAACGGTTAGTGTCAAGAAACGTGGAAGGCCGCGGAAACGCGAAGAGACAGATAGTGGTGATGCCACGAAGAGGCGAGATGACGGGACATTGGCGGAGACAACACCCAATGGAGCTAAGAATCGCACTTCGTCAATCAAGCAACATCTGTCAGCCCGTACCAATTGTCGTGAGTTGTACACGATATTAAATTAAATTATTATTATTATTATTATTACGAAGTAGTGGTTGCGACTTCGGCGATGATTTGTAAGAAAGAGTTTGCTCCCCACACCGGAGCTCGCGCTATTCCGCCGACTTTACTTGACACTTGACTGACTCACGACTGCCATCCAGAGCACACGAGAAGTCCATCGAACCTTCGACTCGGCAAACCTGCAAGAAAGCACCACTCCCTGCTCAATACACAGTGTTTCGGGGAATTCACCCCTCATCAGTTGAGCTTGAGTAGGCTGAGGAAGATTGTGCCTGAAGAGCACCACTTATATAGTGCTCTCCAGGCACAAACATCACCAGGGATACAAACTTACAGAGACGCTCCGTTTCCAGCGCGACAAACACCTCGTGAACACCAGATAGCAGCGTGAGTCAGTGTCGCTCCTGGACGGTGAGACAGACGTCGAGGACCCTCGGTCATTCGCAACGCTGTCACCTCCAAACCAACTAGTCGCAAGCCCGCGCTGGGCACAACAGTACGAAGTAGTGGTTGCGACTTCGGCGATGATTTGTAAGAAAGAGTTTGCTCCCCACACCGGAGCTCGCGCTATTCCGCCGACTTTACTTGACACTTGACTGACTCACGACTGCCATCCAGAGCACACGAGAAGTCCATCGAACCTTCGACTCGGCAAACCTGCAAGAAAGCACCACTCCCTGCTCAATACACAGTGTTTCGGGGAATTCACCCCTCATCAGTTGAGCTTGAGTAGGCTGAGGAAGATTGTGCCTGAAGAGCACCACTTATATAGTGCTCTCCAGGCACAAACATCACCAGGGATACAAACTTACAGAGACGCTCCGTTTCCAGCGCGACAAACACCTCGTGAACACCAGACACTGACTCACGCTGCTATCTGGTGTTCACGAGGTGTTTGTCGCGCTGGAAACGGAGCGTCTCTGTAAGTTTGTATCCCTGGTGATGTTTGTGCCTGGAGAGCACTATATAAGTGGTGCTCTTCAGGCACAATCTTCCTCAGCCTACTCAAGCTCAACTGATGAGGGGTGAATTCCCCGAAACACTGTGTATTGAGCAGGGAGTGGTGCTTTCTTGCAGGTTTGCCGAGTCGAAGGTTCGATGGACTTCTCGTGTGCTCTGGATGGCAGTCGTGAGTCAGTCAAGTGTCAAGTAAAGTCGGCGGAATAGCGCGAGCTCCGGTGTGGGGAGCAAACTCTTTATTATTATTATTATTATTATTATTGAACTGTTGAACGGCCTCTGCTGGGATGACGACTACACCATAGCTCAGTGGTTAGAGCATCGCTGGCTACAAGCGAGGGTCCCTGGTTCGAGTCCTGGTGGTGACAGTCAATTTTTTCTTCAGACTTTTCCCGTTTGTCTCTTTCCCTCAAACCAGTTAATATTATTATTATTATTATTATTATTATTATTATTATTATTATTATTATTATTATTAGTGCAATTAGAAGTATAATCGATGCAGACATGGCCAGACAACAACGAGTTCATGGAATTTTTAGGGATTTTTATGTTATTCAAAATCGATTTTCGTGTTCCGCTCATCAGTGAATAGTATCGGAACTGAGGGTACTGTGTACAACAATAGAACATTTTATAACAGCATAATTAATTAAAAGTGTGAACAACAAAGGAAGTGCTACAGCATTACATAATAGGTGTCAAACATAGTGCTAACGTATATAACTGAGTGCAGCCACAAAGCAAGAGGTGATACAGTGCAACATGACACAACATTTACATCTGATAACCAGCTACGAGAACAACTTTAGCGCGACTACATGCTTCTTTTGTTTACAAAGAACAGGATTATGCACACGAATACATACAGGCATTACAGCTTCCAGAACCTTCAACTGCTTAACATAACTTGCACGGCACACCACCTGGGGTGCCGTGGGTGGCTGGGGCTGGGGTGGGTTTGCCATCATTGACCTGGCCACCAGTTCTCGACCCACTGCAAACGGCAGCGGAGCCTACTCTAGCACAACATCATCGTCCTGGAATGGAGGAGGGGCCACCGAGAGACACTGAACCTTCACCTCGGCAGTTGCCCTTGCCTCCGCCTGAGCCACCCCCTTTACCTTTGGTGACTACCGAGACGGTGGTCCCCCCGTTGCTGGGATCCACGGTGCCGACTGTGTCTGGACAGAGAGGGAGATCATCGACAAACCAAAATGAAACCAATATCCTCACCCATAGACCCAGAAGAAGCACAGCAAACTATTCACTTGAAATTTATGCACGGAATGGACTTGGCCCACGCAAAATGGACAGTGGAAATGGGTGTGCAGTAGCAGAGAACCCAGCAACGGTGACGCGGAGCAGCGGTCAAACGACTTGTGATGCTGGTGGAGATGATGGAGCCATGTTGGAGGCTGATAAGGAGTGCAGTGAGACTGAGCATCAAACGGATGATGAGGAAGTGACTGATGATGATGATGGTGGTGATGAGGACGATGATGATGAAGATGAGACGGAGGACGAGGATAAGGCGGAGGAGGTCGAAGGAAAGGAGCGGGATGAGACGGAAGAGAGCGACGTGAGCAAAATGTCAGCTGTATTTTGTCACTTGTTATCACGTCCAGATTGTCTTGGTGTGTACGATGATTCTCACTTTTCTGTTTTGTGCCGTGCAAGTTATGTTAAGCAGTTGAAGGTTCTGGAAGCTGTATGTATTCGTGTGCATAATCCTGTTCTTTGTAAACAAAAGAAGCATGTAGTCGCGCTAAAGTTGTTCTCGTAGCTGGTTATCAGATGTAAATGTTGTGTCATGTTGCACTGTATCACCTCTTGCTTTGTGGCTGCACTCAGTTATATACGTTAGCACTATGTTTGACACCTATTATGTAATGCTGTAGCACTTCCTTTGTTGTTCACACTTTTAATTAATTATGCTGTTATAAAATGTTCTATTGTTGTACACAGTACCCTCAGTTCCGATACTATTCACTGATGAGCGGAACACGAAAATCGATTTTGAATAACATAAAAATCCCTAAAAATTCCATGAACTCGTTGTTGTCTGGCCATGTCTGCATCGATTATACTTCTAATTGCACTAATAAAATTGCTTTCTCCACGCCGACTCTTTAAATTATTATTATTATTATTATTATTATTATTATCCCTCAAACCAGTCAATATTTTATGACTTGGGGCTCCCCGCGTGCTAGTTTGTACGTGAAGTGTGTGGGTTACAGTGAGGGCTGCGTCCCACCCGCCTGTGTGGATTCACAGGAAGTGTGAGTTACGAAGTCTGAAGAAAATGTTGAACGGCCTCTGCTTGGATGACGACTACACCATAGCTCAGTGGTTAGAGCATCGCTGGCTACAAGCGAGGGTCCCTGGTTCGAGTCCTGGTGGTGACAGTCAATTTTTTCTTCAGACTTTTCCCGTTTGTCTCTTTCCCTCAAACCAGTCAATATTATTATTATTATTATTATTATTATTATTATTTGTAAGAAATAGTTTGCTCCCCACACCGGAGCTCGCGCTATTCCGCCGACTTTACTTGACACTTCGTATTATTATTATTATTATTATTATTATTTGGAAAGGATGGGAGAACTTCAAATTCAAAGGATCAGTCGGGGAAGTGAACTGCCTGAAAAGAGAAAAAAAACGCCAGACCCACCAGGACTCGAACCTGGGACCCTGCTTGTCATGAGCAATGCTCTCTAACCACTGAGCTATGGGACCAGGCTGAACCTAGAAGGCGCTGACAAGTTTTTCACTCCAAAGGCAGCTCACAACACGTGCCACACATACTGATGGCACTTGGGTCTTTTTCCCTCCCCCAGGGGACCAACCACGGTCAGTTTCTGGAAACTACCAGAGGTGAAAGAAAGTGATTAAATTTGGAAAGGATGGGAGAACTTCAAATTCAAAGGATCAGTCGGGGAAGTGAACTGCCTGAAAAGAGAAAAAAACGCCAGACCCACCAGGACTCGAACCTGGGACCCTGCTTGTCATGAGCAATGCTCTCTAACCACTGAGCTATGGGACCAGGCTGAACCTAGAAGGCGCTGACAAGTTTTTCACTCCAAAGGCAGCTCACAACACGTGCCACACATACTGATGGCACTTGGGTCTTTTTCCCTCCCCCAGGGGACCAACCACGGTCAGTTTCTGGAAACTACCAGAGGTGAAAGAAAGTGATTAAATTTGGAAAGGATGGGAGAACTTCAAATTCAAAGGATCAGTCGGGGAAGTGAACTGCCTGAAAAGAGAAAAAAACGCCAGACCCACCAGGACTCGAAAAGGTGAGAAGGCACTGAACGAAGTGTCAACCTACGAATAGGCAGCAGCGGGTAATGCTAGCATTAATTTAAAACTAGCATAATGGGGGTGTTCGACTGTTCGGCGTTCGCAGAGGGGGGCATTGCCCCGGCATAATGAGGCATGTTTTTGGAGAAACTAGCATAATTCGCGATTTTCAGCATCTCATGGCCAGAGAGTCGTAGAATACAGTACTCCCTGATCAAATGCCTATACATGGACGTGTCACATGACCATCCCAACGCAAACTACATGTACATGTACATGTATACCATTGCGTACAACGATGTTGCCTTTGTTCGAGTAGAAGTAGTCTACCACCGATCAATCAATTTTGCGCGCATATCTTTATACCTACTTTGGGAACAGACTTTTTCGCGTACTCTTCTGCGATTTGTTTGCTGTATTTGGACATATATTGCTAGCATACATGTACATGTAAAACGCCCTAAACTAGCATAAAAAGCATTTAAAACGAGCATAATATCCTGTTTTTGCTGGCATTCTGAAAAGCATACATGTAATCGGCTGAGTTTACTAGCATTACCCGCTGATGGAGTGATGCCTACCTACGAATACAACCTCAGTGCAACAACGTGCTCTTTCTGCTTACACAAAACAGGCTTATGAATACATGCACGTATACAAACTGCCTCAAGGACTTTCAACTGTTGGACATAACGCGCACGACACAGTACAGAAAAATGAGAGTCATCATACACACCAAGACAGTCAGGGCGAGATAACAAGTGTAGATACACAGCCGACTTCTTACGATCAACACATTCATCCGCCTCATCTCGCTCTTTCCCATCCAACTCCGACTCGTCCACCTCATCGTCCTCTTCTTCGTTCCGCTCGTCATCCTCACGATCATCATCACCACCATCATCTGCCTCGTCCGCTGTCTCTTCACCAACCGTTTCGTCATCCAATTCCTCTTCCATCCTCTGATCATCCGTCTCATCCTCCGTTTCTGTACACACTACTTGTCTCCCATTTGCTAGCTGCTCGTCCCGTGACCGGAGTTGTTCCACCAGATCCGCTTCACTCACTGACTCATGATACTGCTCGACCCTCCTCCTGTTGGTACTGTCCGCAATGCGCGGTCCTTGGCCGTTTCTGGCATAAATCTCTGTGGAGTAGCTTGCTGTTGCCCTTCGAGGTCTCTGGATTAATGTGGGCGCCGTGGCATTTCGTGTGAGATTTGGTGATGCCAGCGCGGGTGTAGGTGGGTCCACCCCAGCCCCCGTCACAAGAAGAGCCGGTGGCGGTTCTGGTGGTGGCAAGGGCAACGGTGGTGCTGCTGGAGTTGGCAACTTGGGCGGCCTAGCTCTCCCACACGGCACAGCATTTTGTGTTGGCTCAGTCTGTACCACTGCCACAGGGGGTGGGTTCTTGCGCGGTAGGCCACGCTTCGGCCGCTTGGATTTAGCTGCATCCGGCAGAATATGCTGCGGTACATGCTGTTTGATACGTGCGTCAGAGGTGTTGAAGGGTCCTACCAACGTACCGGCTACCACAATTCCGGCACTCAAATTGGTTAACCAAATGGCTCAAAAGATGGGATGGTAGGACGTCCTTCCTCACCATGAACGCACGTATCGTCGTTGCACTGAGGTTGTATTCGTAGGTTGGCACTTCGTTCAGTGCCTTCTCACCTTTGGTTACGTAATCTTGTTACCTTTTTGCGTTTCCTCTAGTGGTTTTATTGCACTTGTATCATGATGTAATAATTCTAACACCTTTCTATTACAGTGCTTAACTTCAGTTTCTTTGGTTGTATCCTTTAGTTCCGTATTTCTTCCCACTGATGATAGGAACGAGAAAATCGATTCTGGGTTTCAATAATATTTTTGTTATAAAATACACAGTCATACATGTCGAACAAGTAACGTAGTTGCGTGATGTCTGCTGCCTTCATCCTATTCATAGCTATATTAAAATTATTACCTCCACGTAGATTTGATAACCGCAATCAATAATATGAGCTGAACCGACATTAATTTTGTAAGCGTGCTTTCAGCGTAAGATTCAGAATATCTATCTGAGGTTTGTTTAAATATAGTATAGCATTTCCTTTGGCCAGGACCTGCTTTGCTGTCAATCGATGTCTGTTCTCTGGTGGGGTTGATCCTAGAATTGCTTTCCAGAGCTGAAACACCTTCTTCACTCCATTCTCTTTCAAAGCAGTATTGTTGAACACTTCGAAATGCGACAAAGCCAACGGAACTAACATGTTGGGGTCTTGACTGCGGATCATTCGTGCTATCTTGTAGGCCCGCATATACTCATAAACTGTGCTTCGTGTCAGGCCAACCTCAGCGTCCGTCCACTTGTGAAGCCTGCTAGGGTTTAGAAGATGCTCGTCGTACAGCACGGAATGGAGGGCTTCTACGACGACATAGTACTGTAAAGATCACCGGATCTTTACGGTACGAACCACGTCCGTTCTGCTTGATGGTCTGCGTTGCCAGTGCAATAGGCGATCGCCACCATCCTGTGCCGTTAGTGTCGGAGCTACTCCATCACTGCTTACTGGTGATTGCGCCTCCAGTGATGGTATGGAATCCCAATTGACCGTCACCACATCATGAGGCGAGGTCGTCGCCTGATTCTGTACAACGTTTCAGCTTGTTACCGCTGCTTATTGTCCATCTAAATTGCCATAGTCGAAGTACAGTACTGTTTTACTGAGGCGTTCGGGTTTTCATGATTCTTGTTCGCATAGCTTCCCCTTTTATTGATCTTCGCATCTTCTGAGCCACACAAGTTGCGTGGAATGTTGCTTTGCATTCTTGAATCGTGGTTTGACCGTATTGTCCAATGGTCTTGCCAGTATCGTCATCGGCATGCATGAACATCCGCCAACGTCCTTCACAGCTGGGACTTTCAGCTCGTGCTTATCTTGGTTGCGCTCACCTTCCATTCCTTATGTTATTTCTTTAACTTAGAACCTTCCAAGTTAGTTTGAAGGCTGTTGGAGTACACATCCAAGATGTGCTAGAGCTGTTAGCCAGTTAGCTATAGAACGTCAGTACCGTCGTTCAGTGTCGTGCAATTTTTTCGCAGGAGCTGATTGTTTAGTAACTGGTGGTGTTAGTGGACAGTGTAGCGTAACTTGTAGTTTCTTGGTCTTTCTCTTTTGTATAAATTAAACCTTGGCTCTCCATCCGAGTCCATTCCTGCACACCTGATGAGCCGTCTTTATCTATACGGCGAAACGATCGTCGTGTGAAACTGCTGCTTGTTACCGCTGCTTATTGTCCATCTAAATTATTGAAAGAATTTGTAGCTAAGAGACCGTTTTTGAGTAGTGGTGTATAACTGTGTGAAGCTTCAGAGGCAGATCGACGAAATGCATCCTTCCTGGAAGTTTGACAATGTGCAGCCTTTCTTCCATTTTTGTTCCAAACCAAGAGCATTATAGCCCTTGTTCAAGTTGTTGAAGCATTATAATCAGCATTACAAGGTAGTTTTCGGAGCATTATGATTAGCATTATACGAACATTTTCGGAGCATTACTGGTATCCGCTGGACCCTAAAATCAGGTATATTGGATGTGACCATGCTCTTGACTGGCATACAGACCTTGTTTAATTAGGGACACTCCAGTCTCATTTTTGATGCCCAAACGAAGGCAGGCGTAAGAGGAGAGGCCTGGAACAAGAACAAGCGTCCAGAAGCAATCGAGTCGAGCAGGAGGAAAACTTTAGTATTTCGCCGATCCAAGGTCGAATGACGTCGCATCTGCTTAGCATGCCAGCCAAGATGCACATAGATGTACATTCGTCCACAATTTTTCATTTTCTAAAACTGCAATGTACATCATGCACTAATTTACAGTGCGCACGCAGTGGATAAGGCGAACCAGCAGCATACACACAATAAAAAATCGGTGGTAAATCTAGAAAGACTTGACGAGTCAAAGCCATCAAGGCAAAACGTGTGTGCACCAGTGCTTGTTGCAATGCACGTGCGTTGGGTTCTACACAATGGCAGAACCATAGCTTAGTGCTGCTGATTAATTCCTACAGCATCGTGTAAAGGGCAATCCTCCGAAGAGAGGAACCGACAAAGTGAAACAAAATATAAATTTTGCAAAAGGCAAGCGTTGCAAAAACATTTTTCAAGGAAAATCTGCCATCGGTGCGGACCATGCGGAACCAGGTTCAAAATGACTGAATCATTGAGCACCTAGGCTGTGATCACCGTTGTGGTGGTGGTTGATTGAACTGGTGTGAAGGGTCTCCCATAGAATTGGCCTAGTTGAAGAGAAAATGGGAAAGAGCACATATCCAATAATGGCATACACTCATGAGAGGTAAACAATAACACGCTTTACTATTGGATGTCGGGACCATTTTCAATGAAGTGATATTTGCACTGTTCCTCAGACCTATGTCACCATTTTAAATGATTCACAAGGAGTGCTGTGATGGTTTTCGGCATTTTTCATTTTTTTGTTCTAGGAGACCCGAACTGGTAGCAGAGAGCACGTAATGTGCTAGGAACATGGGACGATGCATGCTTGTAACATTTTACATACACCAGCACCTACGGTCAGCTGGATACGTGCTACTGTAAAAACCATAATTATACAGAACAGAACAACAAGGACAATCAAGGCTTGTTTGCTGCGACTTGAAGTTTCATGCTCTCGCAATCATCAGGCAACTGTTGTTCTGTTCTGTATTACGCTCTGCCTCCACGGTGTTGAGCACTGTCAGCACACTGGGTACATCCTTCCGTAAAAGCCATAATAAATATGTATATAACGAATTGCTAATTCTAACGAGCTAACGAGGAGAAATCTGTCGTTGAAATCACACTGCAGCTCGCGCTATTCCGCCGACTTGACTTGACACTTGACTAACTCAAGTGTCAAGTCAAGTGGTCGGAATAGCGCGAGCTCCAGTGTGGGAGCAAACTCATTCCTAAAAAATCATCGCCGAAGTCTCAACCACTATTTCGTTTTATACAGAAATCGATAGATATACTGTTCTATTGAGCGTTGAGAATGGGTGAGAACCGTTACCTTTGGTACATGTAAACCAGTCAATTTTAGGCAATCGTTATAATATGCACCTCGTTAGAATAACGGCTTCCACAGTACTTGGCGAGGATGCAATGTATGCAGCTAACGAAATCATATTGACAGGTGTGGAGCATAGAATACTCTCGTGCAGGCAAAGCACACCTCACTGGAGTGCATTCTGCACTGTCACTTGTCACTTCAGTTGACTGCATCCACTTACGTCAGAGCGCACTTCAACCCTGTTGCAGTCAACTCTGCCAGCCAAGATGGCACTTTTGGTTAGTTTTGGTCGCTGTGTGCAGGTCTAATAATTATGGCACTTGGTACACAAAAAGTCGGTCGCTGGTCGCGCAAGGCAGGTGGTCGCTGTATCCGGTGCAGTTTCTGTGTAAAACTGTCCGTGCATGGAAAAACGGTCGTTAAGAGCAGGTGGTCGCTAAAGACAGAGGTCGCTAAAGACAGGGGTCGCTAAAGACTGAGGTCGCTAAAGACAGAGGTCGCTAAAGACAGAGGTCGCTAAAGACAGAGGTCACTAAAGACAGAGGTCGCTTACATCAGGTGTTACTGTGCTGAGGAATCGTTTATAAATTTATTTATTTATTTATTTATTTATTGCACGATCATCTCGTGGCAAGTGATAGCCAACCACAGCCAAATCAAAAAAAAGAAAAGCAGTGGACATACATGTTAAAGAAAGAAGAAACGTTTAATATTGCAATGTACTTACTGGACATGCTCACGAAAAGAGCACCCCAGAAGATGGCCCACACCCATCCGAGTGCTGAGAAAAAGCACAAACACAGCTGCAGGAATCCGGCGCCAAAACACCAGAAGAAGACCTCGCCCTTGGACTGCGTGGTCGAGTACGTATGCCCGCAGCATAGCAGGCAGAATGCTGCCACACACGATCCTGGCCATGCACACAAGAAATGAAAAACAACACAGATGCTTGTGTTCCTGTCAGCACCTTTCCCTCAAACGAATGAACACAAAAAACATCATCAATCAAGATTACACGAATAGCAGTATTGTGTAGCTTCTGCATGTGTTTCTGGCAACGCAAATTTCCTGGAATGAAACACAGTTGTTATCAGCTTGAGGTAATGATGAAAGTGTATGCTGCAGGAGACTTGCTGTATACTCATCGTGTTGTTCAATGGTCTTGCCGATATCGTCATCAACATTACATCCACCAACGTCCTTCACAGCTGAGACTTTCAGCTTGTGCTTATCTTGGTTGCGCACATCTTCCCCTCGTTTGTTATTCCTGTAACTTAGAACCTTCCAAGTCGGAAGGCTGTTGGAGTGCCCATCCAAGACGTGCTAGAGCTGATTGGCAATCAGTTGTGGATCGTAAGTACTGTCGGCCAGTGTCGTGCAATGTCATCTGCTGATTGCCAAGTAACTGGTGGTGTTGGTCATTTTCTTTTCAATAATTTGATCCTTGGTTCTCCGTCGAGTCTAACTCTATTATTAGCTGAGATTGTTCATCAGGATGTTCATCTGTCCATTATCAGAAATGGGCAACAGGTAGCACAGTTATGCTAGTCTAAACGCTCTCCAGACCTGCGGTAACTGTTATGTCCAAGTAGCGTAGCATTCATCATGGCAAAACCAGCCAACAAAATAGAATAGCTAGCCTCAGTGCACAGATCATCTTACCTAATCCGAGGCCAACGACATTGAGGACGAGGCAGATGATGGCAGGCGCCATGTGTAGCACTGGGATGTACTGGTAGTAACCATAGCCAAATCCATAAACCTGCGGCCGAATCTGCCGGTTTATAACAACTGCATAAGAAAGATGAAGAGAGTAAAACCAACCGGCCAGATTTATGTTTCAGGATTAAAGGGAGCGCCACCACTCCTATTCAAAGTGTCAGATGATTCGCCTATAGAGGCGCGTGTGTGTGTATGTGCGTGTGTGTGTGTGGGGGGGGGGGGGGTATTTCTATTATTTTACGGATTCTCCACAGACCTTAGCTTAAATCGAGGGAGGCTCCGTACGTGCAAGTATGTAGATCAGATTCACTGGTAAAGTGGTCAAGGATACAACTCATGTGATAATATTCATACCAAGTAATATCCAGTCAAAGACCACTGTTTCAATTTCACACTCTGTGGGTATCTGCCCATGCATGTCTATGTCAATTGTACATGTACAATACGTATCGGGCGAGTTCTGAACTAGGCACTTGGATTTACCCCAAAAATGGGGTGTTATTGACAATACCCAATTTTTTACGAATTTTCCTGGAGCCTTTTTTTTAAAAATGTTTTTAGGTTGCCTGTGTTCTGTCTAAGAAGACCCCATGGTTGCCCTCCTCCCCATGTTGTTTTTGAATTGGTATCATAAATTCGGATGGTTTCATGTTCCTCTAATGGTCCTAGCAAACATTACTACATATACATCGTGGACATTAGGCAGTGCACAATACACAGCAGTGTACAATACACAGCAGTGCACAATACACAGCAGTGCACAATACACAGCAGTGCACAATACACAGCAGTGCACAATACACAGCAGTGTACAATACACAGCAGTGTACAATACACAGCAGTGTACAATACACAGCAGTGTACAATACACAGCAGTGCACAATACACAGCAGTGCACAATACACAGCAGTGTACAATACACAGCAGGCCCACCGGGACCGGTCCGGTCGGTCAGGTTATCACCGGACCAAGTTTTTGGCCACCAACACAGTCATGTATAATGCTGTGGAAGGCAAGTGAACCTGCCAAATCATGCAGCAAGTACAAGTATGAAAGGCCTTGTTGCTACCGTACAAATCAAAACCTGCTTCCGGCCGATCTGCACAGTGGAGGAGGGGGGGGGGGGAGGAGGTTGGAACAGCAGTAGAATCCCAACAGGTCATTGTCTTTTTCATTGAACTGTAGGTGCTCCTTGACCTGGTCCATGGGTTGAATCAAAACGTGTAGGGGGGGGGGGAGGTGATGTGCCTTGGAAACTCACGTTGAAAGAGTTGTCAGATATTATCAGACTGAAGACTGTAGAATGCATGCGTCAAGAACAATTCTCAAAAACAACACTGACCTCGGATTGTTAAAGGGGAAGTTAAGGCAAAAATCAAAATTTCACCAGTTGTAGTCTTCGGGGTGCTGAGTCGAATGGTCTTGGTCCGAGAAAGCTGAGACGCTCCCTTCCTACTTTAATCCCAATCGAACTCGCGCACTTCCACCGAAACTGGGTGACTGCGCCCTACTAGATGGGGATTTGTATGCAAAATGTCACTAAAAGCGCCATTTCGTTCTTATAAAAGCACGGATGACCGCGATTGGCCCATATGGTGCAGTCTTTTGGGCGCTGAGTTGACTGGTTTTGGTCCGAAAAGGCTGCGATGCAACGTTCGGCCCTTATTCCCAATCGAACGTGGTTGAACAAGCGGTCACGTGCTCCTGGGTGCTAGGCCTTGGCGGATAATGCTCGAAAAGGTGGCAGATTCTGCTTTTTTTGCACCGAAATTGGCAGAACCATACAAACCTTATGGCGGGCAATTCCTCGAATTCTGCTCCATTTCTTTATCCACATACCAAACATGCATGAAACTTACCAGAAAAAGTACCGAATTCTGCCAATTTTTCTGCCGGCATTATCCGCCAAGCCCTACTGGGTGCCCAAATCACCTGGTCAACACATCAGCAGGCGACAACTTTCACACCAAGGTTCAATTCGAGTTCAACTCGAGTGACAGGACTGCACCCAAAAAAGGTCAAACAGGCTAGTAAGTTGTACCCTGCAGGCACGGTGACCAGGTGACTGGTGTACGCAGGAGCACGTGACCGCTTGTTCAACCATGTTCGATTGGGAATAAAGGAGGAACGCTGCATCGCAGCCTTTTCGGACCAAAACCAGTCGACTCAGTGTCCAAAAGACTACAACATATGGGCCAATCGCGGTCATCCGTGCTTTTATAAGAACGAAATGGCGCTTTTAGTGACATTTTGCATACAAATCCCCATCTAGTAGGGCGGAGTCACCCAGTTTCGGTGGAAGTGCGCGAGTTTGATTGGGATTAAAGTAGGAAGGGAGCATCTCAGCTTCCTCGGACCACGAACATTCGACTCAGCACCCCGAAGACTACAACTGGTGAAATTTTGATTTTAGCCTTAACTTCCCCTTTATAGGCACTTCAGTCACGTGACAAGACCTGTCAAATTTTGCTAAGGTGAGAGTGCGTACTTGCGTGGTATCACTCAAGTGCCTGTGCAAAACTGTACAGGTACGCGCCATGCTTCCTTGTACGGGCCTGTAGTTCAGTGCATCGTGCTGCTCTGGCGTTCAGCTTTCAGTAGAGCCTACATACGTCATAGTGCGTACATTTTTGCGACTTGCAGATCATGTACACTTCCAGCAAAGAGTGTTTTCACAAGGAAATGTTGTTAGTACGCGTTGGAAACGTTGCCTATCGTCTTCAGCGTCGTGTTTCCATTCAGAAACAGTTGAGTTCTTGTTCACCAGGGTTTGTGCATAGCTGCGCAAGGAGGAAATATGGACGTAGATAGTGAGGAGAAGGGCTTGAGGCGGAGGAGAAAGATGCGTCGTCGTCCTACCTGAGCCAGTTTTCAAAGCGTGCTGAAAGCCAATGTTTGACCCTGTTGTGCTTGAACGGCTACTGATGTTTACGAGCAATCAAACGGCACAGTGGCTACAGGAGAAATCCGCCGATGAGAGGGAGACTTTGATCGACGCATCCAGGCGCGCTGCACCAAAATTCTGTGAGAATCTCGAGGCTCGCCAGCAGACAATTCATGACTGCTGTATGGAGCAAGTGAAGGAGAAGGAGGCAGGTAGCACACGCAAGAAAGAACAACATCAAAAGAAAAAGGAGACTTTGACGGAGATCACGGCTGTAGGTGGACTCTGGATCTCGAAGGAGGCAGCACAGGAACAGCTCTCAAAAATGTTCTTTGTCACTGACGAACGCCTTGCTCTCAATTCGCAGCTTCACTTCTGCAAGTTTGTTCTGCTGCAGAAGGTCCAAAGTAATTTAGTTTGCACTTTCTACTGGTACAAAGGAGCTGCCAATAGAGAAACTGGTTTCCAACATCGAACCTCTGTTTGAAGTGGCGTTAACGTGTGCATGTGCGTTGTGTATGCAGAAATTCCGCTTTCAATTCATTTTGCGTATGCTATCTCGGTGTGCTTACCTTCTGAGTGCCAGAAGAATGTCTTTTATAGCATTTAGCAGCAGCAGTGGCCTACTAGTGAACTCTATGTCGATATTAGCTAATTTCACAGCAAACCGAAGCTGTTACTATGGGGTTGCCATGGGTTACTATGGGTTGCTATGGGGTTGCTATGGTGATTGTGGTAACAATTGCCGTATTCTGGACTATTGTGAACTTTGATCAGTATTTTGTTCATCCATAAACACTTGTTGGTGTTTGTGAGAGCCGTGTGTTCGAAAATGCCACTCTGAAGTTTTGTAACTATATCCACTGATAACACTTTGGGGATGCTGTTGGTACCACAAATTGTATTGTTTTCGCCTTATGCAATTGCCTCTCTTCAACCCTTCATATCTCACTTGTGTCTTTGTGGATTTCAATGAAATTTTGTGGGTGACCTTGTGATATCCACCACTGTCGATTTACGATGCTAAACCTGGGAGAAACCCGACTGGAAAAAACCGGCTGAAGTGCCTACCCTTTAATATGCACATTCTCGCTACTACTAGTACTAGTATGTACGAAGGACAATGGTCATTCCACACGGCACCGAACCACTACCCCCGACTACACTGCACATAAGTAACGTTGTAAGATTAGAGTGGATACACATGACTAGCTAGCACGTAGATCTATGACACTGACATGCAGATGTGAACCACTTGGGCTGCACTTGGACTTGGAGCAGTGAATGGAAGGAGCCGAAGAAATAATTATTTGTATCGTAATCGTAACCAAGGGTCTTACCGGTCTGCTGCGCTGGCTGCGCCACATACATCTGCTGCGGCTGGACTTGGGCGGGATACGCCGTTGGGGCTTGGGCGGGATACGCCGCTGGGGCTTGGGCTGGCCAAGCTGGCTGAGCCGCTGCGGGGTACCCGGCCATAGGCTGCTTCACCTCCGCCGAGTAGGGTGGTGGTGGCGGGTTGCTCATGATGATGGTGGTGTCCTGAAGGCTTAGTGAAGCGAAGCTCGACGCTTTCCCCTCGTCTCTTGCACACAGATCAAGCTTTCAGTACTGTCTCCAAGACTAGACAAAACCAAAAAGCTAACTTTTTATATACTTGCATCGGCAGGAGCATGCACACGGTGCTGTCTGAGCGCCCAATATTCCCCTTTCTTTCCGAAGAAAGCAAAACAGAAGCAGTCCGGCGGGGAATGTGTGCTAGTGTCCACCGCCACGCTAGACTAGCACTTAGCAGTACACTGACTGTAGTATGCATAGTATGCAAAAGTCGACAGATCTGCGTGGGAGTATGATGACTGGTGTCATCTGATTCTGAGCTGAGCTGACTGACTGCTGTCTGTTTTCTGTTGCAGCCTGGCGCATGGCCTTACGTCGTACAATGACGTACATACAGCATGTAATCAGCATGGTCGGCAAGCATTCGAGCCAACTCATTACTAATACTATGACATTAGTCATGATTAGAGCACATCATGAGGCCAAGTAACAGTCACTGTAAAACTAAAAAGAGTCGGCGTGGAGAAAGCAATTTTATTAGTGCAATTAGGAGTATAATCGATGCAGACATGGCCAGACAACAACGAGTTCATGGAATTTTTAAGGATTTTTATGTTATTCAAAATCGATTTTCACTGATGAGCGGAACACGAAAATCGATTTTGAATAACATAAAAATCCTTAAAAATTCCATGAACTCGTTGTTGTCTGGCCATGTCTGCATCGATTATACTCCTAATTGCACTAGTAAAACTAAAAGCCATAATTATAAAATTTAATATTAAAACGAAGTGCTAACGAGTTACGTGGGCAATATCGCCACAGATAGCACTGAGAGCCACTTCAGGCAATTTATCAAAACCAGGAGTGAGTTTCTGGGCGCCTCTTTTCCTGTCCACACCTGCAGTGTATGGCTGTCAGAAAGTGGGCATGCTTCCGCCAGAGTGACCATCGATGCCACTTCATTCTCCACAGTTACAGCGCCCAACTTCTGGCCAAGAGGCCCAAGACCCCTATACTGCAGGCCATGAAGGTTCTCTGAAACCAGCCCTGAGGGCAGCACCAGCAGTCGCTGCCACAGTAGCAGAAACAGCACCTCTGCCAGTGTTCTGACTAAACAGCAACAGCAACAACAGCAGCAGGGCTCAACCTCCTCCCCGCCGCCGCCGCCACCACCACCGGCAGACATTATCTCCACTCCACTACCTGGCGGCCGAAAACGGAGAAACTCCCACCTCTCCCCACCAGAGGCTGGAGACCTGAAGAGATCAAACGGATCTGCGCCACAACATGACCTGCATGGTCACTAATGAAGCGCTTCCTCAGGCTCCTACTCACCAATGTTTTTGGCCTAAAGTCAAAGCTTGGTGAACTTGCACATGTTGCAAAGTGCTCCTCACCTGATGTCATCGCTGTTACGGAGACAACATTCTCAACCGCAAAGGTCACTGACAGTGAGGTCTGTCTGTCCGGATACGCTCCCCCAATCCGACATGACAGAAACGCTCATGGAGGCGGAGTTGCCATCTGGGTGAAATCAAACATGGCCTTCCAGCACCTGGACCGGTTCAGCACGGAACATCACGAAGTGATATGGATATCTGTATCAACAGCTAGCCGGTCAAAGATTGTTATCTGTGCACTCTATCGATCAGGCTCCACAGCCGGGACAGACACCAAGCTGATCGAATACCTTGATACCCACCTAGATGAGGCGCAGCCACGGTGACTATGTTATCCTCGCAGGGGACTTCAATGTCCACAATGCAGCATGGCTAGGGAGCACCAAGACTACCTCGGCAGGAGAAGCAGCCGAGGAACTCTGCTATGTTCATGGCCTGGAGCAACATGTCAACATCCCCACACGTGGAGACAACACCCTGGACCTTGTGATGTCTGACTTCAGTGAACCGGTTCAGGTGAAATGCCATGCCCCACTGGGGTCCTCTGACCACGCTGTCCTCACCATGGACTTCCCTATCTCTGCGTTCCGTGAACCAAAAACCACACGCACTGTCTGGCGGTACAACCAAGCAGACTGGAACCGCCTCTGTCACTTTTTCCTAGCCTATGACTGGTCAACTGCCTTCACCACCAGCGCTGATGAGTCGTGTGCCAACATCACCGAAGTTATCCTCCAGGGCATGTCACGTTTCATCCCATCCCGGCAACTGACATCCCGGCCGACGGATCCAGCTTGGTGCACCCCTGAGTGCACCGATGCCATCAAAGCAAAAGAGCGGGCTTGGGCTACTGCCAGACGGCAGAAGTCAACAGCAGCGCGGCAGACAGCCTCAGCAGCCACTCGACGTTGTAATGACATCCTCCAGCATGCCAAGGTGGCCCGCCTGGCTACCCTGCGCACTAAGCTCTCCAAAGCTAGCCTAAGGGACCGCTCGTGGTGGTCTACCATCAAGCAAGCAGGTGGCAGCAGCAGAAACACCTCCATCCCAACTCTCACGCCGCAGCCTGGTTTGGAATGCGTATCGAATGCCGAAAAAGCTGAGTGTTTTGGGCAGTATTTCGCCTCAAAGTGCAGCCTGGGCGCCGACGACTTCCCCGCCAACCAACCTGCGACTGATTTCCCCCACGTTGCTCAGCGCACCGCTGAAAAGCTCTCAACGGTTCGGTTCCGCCCTGCCACTGTCAAGAGAGAACTCCGGCGCTTAAATGCATCGAAAGCTACTGGACCGGATTGCATTCCCGCGCGAGTTCTGAAGATGTGTGCTGACCCCCTAAGTAGGCCGCTCTCCAAACTGTTCTCCCTTAGCTTCTACAGCATGGTTATGCCGACATCCTGGAAGACAGCTAGAGTCACACCCATTCACAGGAAGAAATCCAAGAACCTGCCTCAACACTACAGACCTGTGTCTCTGCTGTCTATAATATCCAAAGTGATGGAAACAATTGTCAATCGTCAGATAACCAGTTTCGTGGAGTCCCACAATATCATCTCTGCGAAACAGTTCGGGTTCAGAAAGGGCCTGAGCACAGCCGACGTCTTAAACAAGCTCCACTGTGAATGGTCCAGAGCAGCCGGCCTAGGAGGAGCCGCCCATGTTCTGGCGATAGATATAGCAGGCGCCTTTGATAAAGTCAGCCATGCTGGCCTGCTGCATAAGGCTTCCGTGTACGGTCTAGACGGCCCGCTTCTCGGATGGCTGGAAAGCTACCTGCACAACCGGCGCCTGCAGGCTGTTGTGGGCGGCCAAGAGTCCTCCCTGCACCATATCCAAGCAGGGGTACCACAAGGTAGCATCCTTGGACCAACGTTATTCCTCCTGTACGTAAATGACTGCGAGGACACCTTGCCTGCTGGTGCTGAGCTTGCCACGTATGCAGATGACACGACACTCTATCAGTGCATCTCTGCCACCGCCATCATATCCGACTCTGCAGCACAACTCCAGGAAGCAGTGGACGCCGTCTCCCACTGGGGTTCCAAGTGGAAGGTCACCTTCGAGCCATCCAAATCTCAGGCCCTCATCATCGACCACCGCAAGCCTCCCCCAGCGTTCCCACCAGTGCTCTTCAATGAAGTGATTGTTCCTGAAGAGAAGGAAATTAAACTTCTGGGCATAGCATTCGACTCGCAACTGTCCTACGCAGCACACCTCCAGGCCGTGGCCTCAAAGGCTGCCCAACGCCTACACTTCCTGAGAAAGGTTGCACCCCTGTTGGACTCCAGCGGCCGCACGGCAGTCTACAAAGGCTTCGTGCGGCCAACAATGGAATACTGCTGCCTGGTGTGGATGGGGTCAGGTACATCCAGACTGGACAAAATCCAGCACAAGGCACTGAAGGTGATTGGCCCAGGCGCCTGGCTCCCCAGCCTGAAACACCGCCGACTGGTTGCTGCGCTTTCGTTCACGTTCAAGCTGTCCTACCTTCCAACAACAAGCCCCCTGAAGCCCATCCTCCCACCTCCAGCCAATCCCCGCCCAGTGGGTGGTCGATCCACTAGGTTAGCCACGGAGACTGCCCACTGCCACCCGCTCCAGCTCAAGTCGACGCTGCCCGTGCGCATTCGTAGCAGCCTCCAGGGTTCCTACCCAGAGTGCATTATTCCCTTGTGGAACAGCCTACCAGCGACCATTCTACCAGCACGGCCGCAACCCAGACAGCTCCAATCATTCAAGGAAAAATGCAACAAGTATCTGCTGCACCTGAACTGGCAAGCAGCCACCGACGCCCTTTGAAACGGTTTAGACCAGTGCCTCACTAGCATCCTCCCCCCCCCCCTTACCACAATGTGACGTTGTCTTTCACTCTGCTTCTCTCACGACCATCTACCCATTGTCCTTGTTTCTCACTACTATTCATTTCCCCTCTTCCTCCCCTCCTCATGGTTTTACTGCATTATGGCGCGCTTTGTCTGCGTAGACGCCGGGACCTTTGAGGTCGGCAGAGCAGCCTGGCCCCGCCACCACTTCTCGCACATATTCGGGAATATAGTGGACTTTCGTATAAAAAATAAAAATAAATAAAAAAACTCTAACGAGTTAACGAGGAGAGATCTGTCGTTAAAATAGAAATCGTTATACAGAAATCGATACAGTAGTACTGTTGCTATTGAGCGTTGAGAATGAGTCAGAATCGTTACCTTTTGTTCACGTAAACCAGTCAATTTTAGGAAATCGATATATGCGCCTCGTTAGAATAATGGCTTTTACAGTCGAGTAGAATCTACATGACTGTATTCCATGATCATGATGATCAAACGATCCAGTAGATCTACGTAGTTATTCTGTCTGCAGAGTGCAGTGCAACCTCTGTCTTCATACGTCATGTGCTGATGTAGTTTTAAAAATTCACAGATTGAGTTTTCAAAATTCATATCAATTTCTAGCGCTGAGGTCGGGATTCTGTCCCCTGTGCCCATGGTGTCTGGGTGCCAGATGCCAAGCTAGCTGGTACAGTCTGTACCAGCCAGCTTGGCATCTGGCACCAAGACACCATGGGCACAGGGAACAGAATCCCTACCTAGTCTGTCTGTACCAGCTAGCTCGGCATCTGGCACCCAGACACCATGGGCACAGGGGACAGAATCCCTACCTCAGCGCTAGAAATGGACATGAATTTATAAAACTCAATCGGTCCGTGACCGTTCGCTTGTGTGAAAACGAACTACATGTACATGTACATGTACACTGTACCGTGACTAAAGTACGGTTTACTTTACCAGTAACTGGCCGCTAACTCTAATCTATCCTTTACCCAAACGCTAATCAATGGGCTTGATGCGTCATCTTGGACCCAAACCCAAACCCGAAGGCCGGCTAATTCACTGACACTGTTACTAGTGTTAGTGTTACTAAAGTGCTTCTCAGTCTGACATGCAGAGAGTCTAGCTGGTCGGCTGTGCTATCCTTTGCTGCCGCTGGCGTGTTTCCTACGTCATGGGAAATGACGTCAGTACGCATGAATCGCCGGCGCCGGCGACGCAGGGAGACGACTGCTGAAATGACCAAACAACAGACTAACGTTTGTATAAACAAGATATTGACTGAATGGGGCTGCAATGCAAGGCAGGGGTGGCGATGGGTGCTGCAGGCTACGCCGACCAATGGTCTCGGCATCCGCGAATACTTCACGCATTAGAAAATCGGGAGAAAGGGGAGGAGTTAAACAAAAGAGATTTAAAAAAAGCGGCAGTATAGAGGCTGAAGATTTGATTGTGTGTGTGTGTGTGTGTGTGTGTGTGTGTGTGTGTGTGTGTGTGTGTGTGTGTGTGTGTGTGTGTGTGTGTGTGTGTGTGTGCGTGACGGTGTGCGTGTGGCATACCCCCATGGTCCGAAGAAGCGATGGCGTGACGTTGTTGTCACTGACCTAGCTGCGGCCCAGATCGGAGAGGGAGAATGGATCCGTCAAGCCCAGGATCGCCCAACCTGGAGGCGGTTGTGTGGTCAGCAGCCTCCTCCACCCGGACCGAAAGAGTTCCGTTGCGCATGTGGCCGTCCCTTTGGCCGCATTGGTGACCTGAAGAGGCACGCCCCCCACTGCCGCGTCTGAGCCATCATCGCTACGCGATGGGAGTCCAAGGTCTAAGGTGTGCGTGTGCGTGCGTGTGCGTGGGTGTGGGTGGGGGGGGGGGTACGCGAGAGAGAGAGAGAGAGAGAGAGAGAGAGAGAGAGAGAGAGAGAGAGAGAGAGAGAGAGAGAGAGAGAGAGAGAGTACATTTATGCGATTGGGAGAACTTCAAAATTCAAAAGATCAGTCAGGGATTGAAAAACCTTACAGCGCCTTTTGGGTTTGGCCTGGTCCCATAGCTCAGATGGCTAGAGCATTGCTTATGACAAGCAAGGTACCGGGTTCGAGTCCTGGTGGGTCTGGAATGTTTTCTCTTTCAGGCAGTTCACTTCCCACACTGATCCTTCGAATTTTGAAGTTCTCCCAATCCTATGAAATCTAAGCCTACATGAATTTCCCATTTCTTCTTCAATATCCGGTGGTTCCACTGCTAGCCTTTGCCCTTGGCGGATTATGCTGGCATAATTTTTGGGATTATCTTCGGATTTTGTCTAAAAGTATGCCCTGGCATACATGTAAAAGGACTTCTGAGACCAGACGGTCTGCATACCTTTGCGATGCTGACTGATGCTCCAGGCATATTTAGGTATGTTACAGAAAATAAACTGGTGCATGTTACCCCTTACATGTACATGTACAAGCCGTGCTGTCATGGCGCCAGAGTCGTTGTAACGTTGCAAAGTGCAATAAGAATGCAAAGGTGCAGTATAGCACTATCATTTACATAATTCCAGCATAACTACGTGCATGAAACGCAGCGTTACAACGTATGTTTCTATAATTGGTGAAACCATTCTTTTTGACCTTTGTAATTCCAGCATAATGTAGCATGATCACTGGCACAATTTGGGCATAATGGAAAGCATCATTCAGCGATTTACGCAGCATAATCTGCCAAGGGCTATCCACTGCAGCTCATCTTTGTAAATTACCACATTCACAGCCACCACGGTCTTATAAATAATTATAAACATTATTTTTCACTGGTTTGAGGGAAAGACGCAAACGGTAAAAATTGACTGTCACCACCACTACAATTGTCATTACGATTTCTGTTCATCTTAAAACGTTGTTTGTAAATTGAGATCAAAAGTTCGTAATATTGTATATTGCACGTCCTTGCAGGTGCTTTGTACTGTTGAGGCAACGAACTGAAATAATAAAAAACCAAACCAAATTATAACTGATAACTCATCTCTTTGCTTTTGATTGCAATTGATTTTGATTAGTGGCTTTTGTTCTCACCTCTCGTTGTTCGCACTGACACTTGTATCATTTCATTTTCAGTAAGAAATGGTTTGCTCCCCACACCGGAGCTCGCGCTATTCCGCCGACTTTACTTGACACTTGAGGGGTGATGAGGGGTGAATTCCCCGAAACACTGTGTATTGAGCAGGGAGTGGTGCTTTCTTGCAGGTTTGCCGAGTCGAAGGTTCGATGGACTTCTCGTGTGCTCTGGATGGCAGTCGTGAGTCAGTCAAGTGTCAAGTAAAGTCGGCGGAATAGCGCGAGCTCCGGTGTGGGGAGCAAACCATTTCTTACAAATCATCGCCAAAGTCGCAACCACTACTTCGTAGCATTTTCAGTGTTTATATTGTGCTAGGCGTTGAGCTATGTACCTTTGCCAGTAAATTTCTTCTGAAGAGATGGCAACGAAAACGTTCAAGGAAATCTTACCTGTGCAAATGGTGTGTGTTTAGAAAGCAAATCAAGTTGCGTCACTTACTGCGTACAATTTCTAGTGCAGATTGAGTAGTGCAATTACACGTATTAGTATTCGGATTGGTGAGTATTCTCAAGTTTTTCCCAAAGGTTGGTCATTGGCATTGGGGCTTAGGGGGTACTAGACATCTTATTAGGTAACGATTTCTTGTAAAACTTTTGTTTTCAATCTTGTATTTCAATTGAGTGTTCCATATATTTCTGAAGTTGGGTTGTCTTTTGGCTTTGACTCGTAATTCATGGTTTCACGCGATAAGTACAGACTACAGACTACAGAGTACAGAGTACAGAGTACAGAGTACAGAGTACAGAGTACAGAGTACAGAGTACAGAGTACAGACTACAGACTACAGTAGCGAGCCAACACTAGACTACTTAGTACTAGCACTTCCCTTTCTCTACTCTTTTAGGCTGAGGGTGGTTTGAGCTTGAACCTCGAGTTGCAGCGGAAACCTCGTTCTGCCACCCATTTACTAGAGAAGCGCTACCTGCAGAATGTTGCATAGCAATGTTACGTGGACTACACGATGCACTTCGGTGAGCTTTGTTGGCTCTATTTGAATACGCATAAACATGCAACAGTATCGAGAGTTGAGTGAACAAAATACGTCGGGAGCCGTCATTAGGAAGCCATAACTATCAGAGATTTTACGCAAAGATCAATGTTCCTGGCAGATATTTGAGCACTCTGGCTCTGGTGCGCAGACCCCTATAAGGCTATTGTTTACTACAATTATTGTAGACAGCTTCATTGCGATCAATTTGGTTAGTCACTCTGAGCCACGCTGATTAGAAAATTAAAATGTATTTCGGATTACATATACCTAGAACCGATGGCAATGAATGTACATGTGAGTCAAGAAAGCAACATTGTCCCAAGTTTGTACTAAGATACCAGTTGCATGTGTAACTTGTGTTCCAGAAGTCTGCTTAGTGCTGCATATTGCCTTTTGCCGAACGGATCGTTGTGAGATACACGTACCTGTACATGTATGTCTCCAGTGATTGTTTAACCATGTTTGTGGACACGATATCAGCGACAATGAACATCTGGAGACCTTCGAGACGAATATATCTAACAACAACAAAGGGGCGAAAACTGAGGAGAGGTACAGTGCCATGAATTGATGAATGAGGGAGGGAGAAAGAGAGGGTGAGACGGAGAGAGAGGGTGAGGGAGCGAGACAGACAGACAGACAGACAGACAGACAGACAGACAGACAGACGGAGAGAGAGGCACAGGCAGACACACAGAGATACAGAAAGAAACAACGAAAAAGAGAGAGATAGAGAAAGACAGAGAGAAGATAGGCCCGGCTATTGGAACCTGCACAAGATTGAAGACGCGTCACCATGAAGGTGCGATCAGACAAAACAATTTTCTGTCCCTGATACAATCAAATCGCCACGAACGAGAACCGCTCAATTTTCCTAGGGAAGGCAATTCGGAAAGCACAGCACAGAAATC
The DNA here is from genome assembly GCF_964019385.1 of Sycon ciliatum. Lineage (NCBI taxonomy): Eukaryota > Metazoa > Porifera > Calcarea > Leucosolenida > Sycettidae > Sycon > Sycon ciliatum. The sequence continues at coordinate 10,774,481 of NC_088650.1, read as the reverse complement.
AGTAAAATACATTTAAAAAAACATTTTCTCAACGCCGAGAATAAGACGATCAGGAAATCTCCTGCTGAATGACGTCTCCTCTCCTCCGAAGGCCGTCTAATCCAGCATAGGGCAGTCCACAAGGAACTAACGGACCAGATGAGTGCCAAGGCGAGAATTATACGTTTGCTCAAGACAGACTCTTAGGGGGAACATAATTTTCAAGTCTAGCCATATCTAGCAGCAGGAGATGTGTGTGTGTATGTCCGTGCGTGTGTGTGCGTGCAAGTGTGTGTGTGTGTGTGTATGTGTCCTATTCTAACCGTTTAGCCTCTTCGGCAAACATTTGATTGGCAAAGCTTTCTGAAATAGGATAGTTGGCCTTATCCTTGAACAAGTTCAGGGCCTTTTCCGTTCCCGGGTTCAGAACAGGTGGTGCCTGCAGTTGTTCGCTGTCACCCACCGAATCGGCCAGGCCTCTCGCAGTGGTATGTTGGCCACCTGCGTCCACAATGTCCTGTTGGGTGGTTGGGCTTTTCATTCGGAGCTTGCTGAAAGGTTTGGACACCTGCTTTCGTATCCCTTTCGTTAACCCGCCCCGACGGGTTCTAGGAGGATTTGTACTCGGCGTGCTGGCTTTCATGGCCTTGTCTGCCTGGGATGGGACTTCATGCCGGGCACGAGAGCTAGGCTCTTGATCAGCAGTGGTATTACTATCCTGCGTGAGACTATTGGCGATTGTGAACGCGGCACTTTCCTCCGGGAGGTAACGTCGCCCGCGTCCAATTGGGGGATCGTTCGCGATTGGCATGTCCAAGTGGTGGCCTTCATCAAGTTCTGATGATCGCTTTCGGGTTTTTAAGAGTCCAGATGTGCTCAGTTCATCATTCGCCCAATCAGCTCCAAACGAGCTCTGAGCTTCAAGCGTTCCTCGTGAAGTATACTGGCGAGGTGGGTCCTCTTCTTCATAACCATGCACAGGGACATTCCTGGAAAGCTCTATTTCCTTGTCACCCTTTTGCGGCTCGTCAGAATTCTGGAATAACGTATAAGACAACACATGAAAAGTGCACACATCCCTGATTTCACAACTTCGCTTTTAATAATCAAATGTGTACGTGCGGGGATGGGGGGATAAGGGTTAACCCTTTACCGGCAAGTTACTTTTGTATATGAAATCCTTAACATTTAGAACGATACCAATAACTCAAAACGAGGCCACATTTTGTATGTACAAGTTATGTTTTCTTGGAAGTCTAGTACTACTTCTTGACCATGGAAAAATTTATTTTCTCATACCACACACATACGCTGCTAAATTGGCATCTCTACGTCTAAACACGGAAATTGTACACATGCAAATCGTCAGAGTTCCGACATTGACATGATACTGCCAAAACAAGTCGACTTCGGAGCGGAAACAAACGCCATAGCCATCACAAACTTCAGTGGCCATGCCTCGCTCGCAAATGAGAGCAGCATTGGCCCAGAATCGCTGTCGGAAAGCTCCGTAAGGTCGCACGCAAGCCGCGCTGCGCTGCCGTCACTCAGGTACGTCGAAAGTCGATGGGCTAAAATTCTGTCTCTGGCCGACTGTCGACACAGGGATCGCCCTCCATGGCTTCCCCACCATAAGCACCATCAGATTCTTCCAGGTACATCACGATGACATCGTCTTCAGCGGCTGGCGCTCCCCATATTTGCGTGAGAATTTACTTGGCGTGCGCACCGCTCCGTAATTTGAAATTCGCTTGCATCGGAGGCTGGAACGAAGTATTTATCTATCTGTCGTCGGTCCCAGAGCGAATGACTGCTAGGTCGTCGCCGGAGAAGTCATCCGAGGACGAAAGGAACTCACTGCGCAAGAGAAAATGCACCTGACGATGTTTTGACGGAGGCGGACGGCATTGTCGGCGCGCGTGTATTTCCGTAAGTTTTCGATCGCGCAGTTCTCAATGAAATCAAATGGGACACGCGTGGATCTCTTCAGCTACCGATAGGATCAGGCCTAGGCTGTTTGAGGGCCACGGGAAATCCCCGTGGGCTGATGCTTCCCGTCATGCCAGGCATGGTTTTGTATGCCTGTCGAATGCGTCAACGTTGACGCATTCAAGTATGGGGCTGCTGGTAAAGGGTTAAGAAAAATGATAAGCATCAATTGAACCCTATTCCAGTGAATGAGGGGACTGTGTGGGATGCAGCCAGCAGCTTTTTGCAACGTTATTACTGCCCGTGCCTGCTGGATTGTACTAAGTACTGAAAACCCGCCACGAATAAACCACCTCAGGGAGTACCTTGCCTTGGCATCCTTTGGCTACAGAGTATAGGAAATTAAAACCAATGGTGATGAGCTCAGAACTGTGTGCTAACCGAAAGTGCACTTGAAGACCCGCTGAAAGTTAGCTTTCTGAATCTTCTTCCCTTCTTCGTCTTAAACTGGGGAGCATTTCCTTCCATTGGGCTGTTTGCGGGTAACTTACTGCGTAGCCTGTAGAGGGACAATAATACAAATTATTATAACACCAACAACAGCAACAACACCAAAGACAACAGCAGCAACTGCAACAGCGACAGCACCATCAACACCATAAGCAGCAGCAGCAACAGTGGCAACAACGGCAAACACAGAAGCAACAGCGGCAACAACAACAACAGCAGCAGCGACGATGACGACGACGACACCAACCGCTGCAACCAGACAGAGCTTCCCCTGAGCCCAACAGCAAGGTACCTCGGCGTGACCCTTGACACCGCTGTGAAGTGGGACCCCCATGTTGACGCGATGGCGAAGAAAGTTGTGCAGAAGATTGGAGCATTGTGGCGGTCCCGCAGATGTCTGAGCCTCAGAAGTCACATCCAGTATGTGAGGTCAGTCATCATGCCTGACCTCCTATATGGGTCTAACGCCTTCTCTTCCTCCCTTAAGGTTTCGCAGCTTGATCGCCTTCAGGTCCTGCAGAACCGAGCGGCGAGAGCGGTATACGGTTTGCCGCCTCACACCTCGGCTCAGCCTCTGCTCGAACGGATGTCCCTGTACAGAGTTCGCGAGTGCTACGCCCAGAAGCGGCTCGTCCTGATGTGGCGCTGTGTCAGTGGGAAAGCCAGCAGTGTCCTCCAGGACCTATTCTCACCATCAGCTGGCAGCACCACCCGGCACCAGGTTTCCAGGGGCCTCACTGTCCCCTCGGCACAGTCAGAAGCCGGCAGATCTCGCCTAGCCTTTCAGGCAGCCTTGGCCTGGAACGCTCTTCCAAGGAGTGTAAGGGAGATCAAGGCTGCCCAGAAATTTAAGCTTGCCTCCATCCCCTACACCTTGCAATGAATGCTCTGTCTGACTTTTCCCGTCCACACACCAAGTCATTTACTCTTCTCTGCGTGCTTGTGCGCTTATAAACTCTTTGTGTTCCCTCTGTTGACGCTTCAAAATCGCTCTATTGACACTGCAAAATCGCTCTGTTGACGCTGCAAAATTGCTTATCATCTCCCTCCCTCCCCCCCCCCCCCACACCTCTCTCGCTCTCTCTCTCTCCCCGTAGCTCTCTCCCTTTTGAAATTCGCTTCCATAGAATTGGGCACCATTGCCCGTTTGGCCTTGCGAAGCAAAATAAAAATCAACAACAACAAACAACAACAACAACAACAACAACAACAACAACAACAACAACAACAACAACAACAACAACAGCGACAGCAACATCAGCAGTAACAACAACAGCAGTGACAACAACAGCAGCAAGTACAGCGTTTTTTCCACAGTGCTGCTCAATGACATCCGATCACACGACTGGCACGAGTATGCCCTTCACCAGTTTACATCGCAATGTTCACAGAGCTAGGACTGGACAATTTATTTAGTGCTTTAGTTTCCCGGTGACTATAACTTTTGCCTGCGTTCATGCTTTGCCTGCTAGTTTTTATTCTAAGCCTCGTTTCTTGCAGTAAGAGGGCTTCGTCGAAATGCTCCGCCTTTTTTTCTCTCTCACTCCCTTTCTCGTGACCTTCATTCATTTTGTTTCCTGTTCGACCTTCTTTGAGGTTGTACATTGTACCTTTGAGGCAAAGAACTAAAATAAATCAAAACCAAACAAACAAAAAGGACTGCACCTAATCTGGCTTGGCATTATCCGGCTCGATCGGATTTCATTGAGCAGCAATGTACATTCTTTTGTTTTCTTCACATGTTCGCCATATTCTGGACTGACAGCTTTAGGACGATTTGCCCAGTGAAGTAAGTCGCATTTATTTACGGATTTTGTCCTCTTTGACCATTTGAAGCAAATATTCACTCACTTGTTGACGGTCCTGGGGGTAGCTGCTTGCGCTCCCACGACTGGTGCGCTCATCTGGTTTTGCCTCATGACGTCATGCGCCGCAGCTCCTGTGCCCGAGGGCCCACTGGCGTCGGCGTGCTCCTCTGTGGAGCTTAGGGACGGTAGCGGCGGCGGCGGCGGCTTCTCCGTCAGTTTCGAGCTCCGGGTAGCCTGTCCTGATCCTGGGTTTTGATGTGGCCACTCATCCTCATGTCCAGTAGTACGCTTCAAACGGCAGATGGACGAGAAAATGCTGCAGCAATTCCCCATGCTAGCACAGGCAACAATTTATCGTCGTCTTCCACTGGCTATCACAGAAACAAGTGTCACGGCTAACGTTTAATTAATTAATGTACATGTACGTGCAGGCCAAGACGTCATGAGCTGACGCGTACTCAGTACAGTATGCTGTCTAATCTAATCCGAAAAACGACTGCAACGGAAACACTTCGATTTTGTACTGTTTCCAAAATTTAATAGTTCTAGCGCCATTGAATTAGCTCGCTGGCTGTGGTGATACATGTTACGTGCAGCTCTCGCCAAGGTTAAACACTAACACCAACAGGAGGTGTCCAGTCACGCAGAATGTACAGCGCTAGTGTCCGGAAGATGGCGGATTCCTGTTATCACTAGCGCTGTCCGGTAGAATGTGATGCTTCCGCACGAATTCATGTACATAGCGAACATGTCTATGGCACCTTATGAAGGAATTTTAGTTTTCGTTCTTTCACACATGTATACGCGCCAGGTAAGGTGCTACAACTACATGTACTTCTACAGAACGAGGGCCATAACACTATCGGTATACTTGTAGGGAGAACCAAATGCAGTCTACAGAGGTGAACAAATGAAATCCGGCCCGTTTCAATAGCTGTTACGTGCAGAAGGCGTTGGTGCCATGTCAACGCATCAGCTGCCTATGAGTACGGCTGTTAAAGTAAAAGGAATACAATCATGTTATGTAGTTTCTACAGATCCATGCTGACTATGGTCCACAGTGACCGCCACTACCCCTACTGGCCCTAGGCCCTGACAGACTCCTGACTGAGCCAACCACTCTCCTGACGTAACCTGCTCTTACTGGTTCGCAGGAATCGCAGCACATGTTCACGCAGGTCGACAGTGTGTGATGGGAGAACCGGGGCGCGGACAATGGAAGGGCTGCCCGCCCGTAAGGCATTGTGCAGTAAGATTAATTGCTAGTATTAGTCAGCCGGGGATCAAGTCTTCTATTTTGGTCAGGGAGTGGTGAGGCTTTCAGCCTTTCACCCTGTATTGTGTGTGTGTTCAACCACATTCCATGCACGTGCATTGTACTGCGTGATACTCCTGGCAACAGCTTGCAACTGCAGACAGTACTAGTAGTACGCTTGCCCCTAATGCAGACTTAGTGGGACAGCATGATGAAATCAAAACATACCCATGGTGTTGGATCATACCCGCTAGAAGGAAATAGCATGGTGCTTCTCTTAGACTTAGAGTGGCCTGGCTCGAACTCGGCATGCAGCAGGCCGTTTCACGCTGAAATTCCTTACCCATAATTGGAAACTACATGTACATGTACAGGAGCAAGAAGGAAACATACTACGTAGTATTGAATGAACACAGTTCACATTGAAGTCGGATGCCAGGGCGTACTACGTGTTGTGAGGCTGACAGCATTATTTTCGGTAAAAATACACCGCCTATGACTCAGCAGGTCTAAGAAATTATGGCTGGTAGATTGGACTCATCAAGTAATACACTTCTCTCTCTTCTCTCTCTCTCTCTCTCTCTCTCTCTCTCTCTCTCTCTCTCTCTCTCTCTCTCTCTCTCTCTCTCTCTCTCTCTCTCTCTCTCTCTCTCTCGTTCCTGCTGAGCGTGATAGGTACACAATCATGTATAGGCAGTTATAAGGCAGTTAGCTTTTTCCTCATTTCCTTTGCTGCTGCTTCTGCGGCTGGTGATGCCTTAGCCTTAGGACACATTTGGTGCCCCTATGGCCAGAATTGTTAAAGAATAATGATACATACATGTGCCACAAAGGCAGAAGATAACGAAGACAACTAAACCGGCTAGGTCATTGTTGTAACTAACTTGTAACGCTGCGTTTCATGCACGTGAGATATGGCGCGGACGCTGTCAATTACTGAGAGGTGAAAGGAAGGAGAGGTGACAGTCAAGTCACATTGATGACAGGCAGGCCCCCAGGCGGCAGGCCGGTACAAGACACACCGCTAGATGTAGAATTTACTCTGGTGTCAACGTTTTGATACCAATTCTGAATTGTTTAGAAGTGTAGCTGCATCAGCGCGGATAATCTTCACCTTTTCAGCTAAGCACAGGCGGCAACGTTTTGTTATGCGTACTCTTCACCGCCCTTGGTCCTGCAGTGCCCACACGTGCTTTGATAGTTCCGTGCTTTCTCTGTAATTTTCGTGCCTAATAGTTATATAAAGAGGCTTAAAAAAAAGTTGGCAGGTGGTTGTCATAGCGAGTCTTGAATGGTATCTCACAAAGCCCGAAGTACTGCCTCTCCTCGCCTGAGCGCCAATTTGTGACGGCCGCTTGGTAGACCACCCTCTCCTGAAAAACATCTGCTGACCAGAGGGCAAGAGTATTTGGCTCGGCATTGCACAGCTGGTTTCCGCACGTCAGCCTGGGTGAACACCTTCTGGTTGTGCCCTTTGATTAGGCAGGCCATATTGTTTTGTATACTTTATTTGAATTTGCAAATCCAAACGAACACAAAATATGCTCAATGACAAGGCAGCGAATATGTTATTGTGTTACAGGGAAGGGGGGTTGGTGAGAAGATAATGAGAAAGCAGAGAGAATGAATGGTAGAGATCTCAATGAAGAGGGAAGCGTTTTCAAAACTAGTAATATTGGCATGCACGAATAGCTGACTTTGACAGTGTTTTTTGAACATTTTACTAAGGGGCGACGATGCCGGGAAGTGCTTTCGGACCTGCTTCAGGAACGTCTGGCCGATGCTGGTAGACACGGATTCGCTAAATGACAGGAACTCCTTGCCGATGCTGATAGACACGGATTTGCTAAATGACAAGAACTTCTTGTCGAGTTTGGTAGACATCGCCATCAAAATGTTGGGCAAGCCTGCCCGTTTGGTTTGTGATGTTTAATAAAAACAAACAACAAGAACACGGATTTGCTAAATGACAGGAACTTCTGGCCGATTTTGGTAGACACGGATTTGCTAAATGACAAGAAATTCTGGCCGATGCTAGCAGACACGGGTTTGCTAAATGACAGGAACTTCTGGCCGATGCTCGTAGACACGGATTTGCTAAATGACAGGAAATTCTGACCTATGCTAGTAGACATCGACATCATAATATTGGGCAAGCCTGCCCGCAAGGTTTAGCGATGTTCAATAAAAACAAACAAGAACACGGATTTGATAAATGACAGAAACTTCTGGCCGATTTTGGTAGACACGGATTTGCTAAATGTCAGAAACTTCTGGCTGATACATGTACATGTACATACATACACATATTGCATTCGATCCCTATTGAGAGGCCACAACTCCGCGAAATAATTAAAACAAAAAGGGAAACTGATATTTAAGTGAGAGAACGACAATCAATGAATGGATGGACGGACTTAGACTAGTACGGGCTGAAGCAAGGAGCCTATAGGTGTAAAGACGAGACTATCGTCTATGTAACGCAGCAGCAGTACTGCTGTCTACCACAGACGTCTCAACTACATGTAGTACGTTACTTGTGTGTGGCAAAGTTGTTCCCTGTCCCTCCCTGACGCTACTACTCTTTGCTCGCATCCTGCTTGTTCCAGAGCGAATGTTCAAACATCATCTCAGTCCTAGCTTGTAGACTCCCATCACACCATAGGGTGGCCATACCTACAATGTACATGTATTATGATACTGCTTCGCATCCGAAACTTCAAATTACAGTGTAATGGTACACTGGAACCCCAAACTATATGATTGTACTGTCATTCAACTTTTTCAAAATAATTATTAAAAGTCAAAAGGAGCACATGGACATGTACATGGCGGTGGCTTCCACTGCTCAAACACTGTTCAATATCCGGAGCAGAGCGTTCTAGTATAAAATGTCAAAGTAAGAACCGTAAATGTACATGATTTCAGAAGTGCAGAAACAACTCATGAAAAACGGAGTTTAGACTCACGAAAATAACCTACGTGCAACAACAATGATCTGTGTAAGCACGAAGTGCATGTCATGTCTTTCTTACTTACACAGATCAGGCTTATGCGTACCATGAAGAACCATACAGTTTGTATATTCCTTCCACTTCGAAGTATGTAATCTACAAGTCCGAGTGTCACGTAAGACGATCCTCAAACAGCATTCTTTGGTAATCTTTTTATGAAATCCTGAACTCTAGCAAGTTGAACGGTGTTCAACGGTCACTGCTGGGATGACAGCTACACCATAGCTCAGTGGTTAGATCATCACTGACCTCAAGCGAAGGTCCCTGGTTCCAGTCCTGGTGGTGACAGTCATTTTTTTCTTGTTGTTGTTGTTGTTACTCTATTTTACTTGACCAGAATTACAGGCAGTAGAACGCCTTCTCACTAGACCAGGTCTAGTTCTCACAAATGATGAATCTTCATCCTCCCTTTTCCCGTTTGCATCTTTCCCTCAAACCAATGAATATTGAGCATGAATGTGAAGTTGTTACTCATGCTAAAAGTCGTAACTAACAGGTCCTTCCTGTTGACTTGAATACTATTGGTTCAACATCCCAGTTTCAAAAATTCAAAATTGCAAAGATTTGTAAGAGGCAGTTCTATCCTCCGGCTTCACGGGTGCGGTTAGTGTATGTCCCGGCGTTGTGGTCGCGTGTTCATGCCAATCGGATATTTCTGAAATCAATTTAACCCTGCTTACTTGATCAAGTCCCACTGCGCATTACAGGTACAGTAATGTGCACTAGAAATGCTCGAATGGTTCAGCGCGGGCCACGGGAGTCAAAATAGGTACGTGTACATGTGCTGTAGTATGTTATCTGAGTCGTGCTCCAGTGGACGAGGGTCAGGTGTGCGTGAACAGTATCTGTGTGCCTGGAAGGTTGGTGCCTTCGAAGGTCTTGCAGCTGCGCACTGGTGGAATTTTATCGCCTCCAGATTATAGATAGACTATCATCGTCACACTTGCAGCCTGTGTTCTTGTAAACATGTGTGTGATGTTTTGCAGCATATACACTTGTACACCGTTCATTGTACTTGTAGAACAAAACAGTACTGATGACCAGTAGCCAGCAATCAATGCAGCAGCACTTCCAGCGCTGGTATCGAGTTAAAAGTGAATTCGGGCGTGAACTAAACGCTCAGGGCAAGTCAAGCACCATGCAGACACCGCCAAGCTCTACACGAAGATCCATGCGGAAGATGGCGAAGCAGAGCGATCTGAATGACCCGTGGGAACCACGACGGAGTGCTGAAGTGGCAGGAGAAGGAGTGTAACCTCCGTAGTGAATGCAATGGACGCGAACGTAACACGGTGTTGAAACGAAGTGCAGCATTGTAGTATTGCTTGCTGCTGTCTAATCACAAATGACGTATCAATCACACCGACAACTCTGCCCATTCTTTTCGGCACACACATTCTCCTTAGTATCTCAAGGAGAAAATAATCAAAAGTCTAACAACTTCTCCTAGGTTTTAACACTTTCCGAGCCACTTCAAGTAGAGGACAGAAAACGGATAGAATTCAAACATACAAGAACATTATAGAAAGTATATTTCGCATGTCTGTGTTACCACTGGCTATACAGTTGTGTTGAGAAACAAACAGCTTAGGGAGGTTTCGCTTGTGCCAGGCCACCACTACGCCTGATTATACCAGGGTGGCAGAACATGTATGGCGAGGAATTGACATGTTAGATGACGAGGGTCAGAATTGTGTGGGACACATAAGTTGAGCAATGGGAAACTAAGTCCCGTTCTTTGCAATGGTGCTTGACTTTTAGATTGGTCCATGAGAGTTACTGAAGCACCATCAATTGGTTGCCAGATCTATTTTGGTGGTCGTGGACAGGCTGCAGCGTTCGTCGCGTCGTTGCTCCACCGTTACTGGCATACAAGAAGTCGTCAGCCGGCCTCGGCGAGGCGTGGAAGTGTGCACAAGGCCACCGTACTATCCCAGTAACTTCACTACTCGGCAGTACTAAAATGATGACTTCATTGGATCGATAGCAAGCGCGGGCGGGCCGGGGTATTGGCAGGCCTGGCACACTGGCACTGGGCTTTCGCTTCCCAATCCAGACTACACGGATGGACAGATCATGCGACACCGTATAGTAACAAGCATCACCCATGCTTATCACGGAGAACGAGCGTTGAAAGCTGCATGTGGACAGCTCTTCGCGAGTCAGTGATTCTCTACCAACTTGCTGGCAGGGACACTGTTTCGTTACCAGTTGATGCGATCGCTCTTGGAGAGCACAGCGCCAAAGAAAGGTAGAGAAGGAAGGACGACGAAAAGAAGCTTTTCAGGAGAGTGTTCCTGAAAGGACCTGAGTGCGGAGGGGTGGTCCTTCAGAGGCAGCGGACGAGCATGGCTCTCCTACCGCTGTGCTTCATGGCAGTGGCTGCACTTTCTGGATTTACTTCAGGTAAGCGAGAAGAAAACTAACTGGGCCTACGGGGTAATGAAATTACACCTTAACTCCCTATTCTCTTCTGAGTCTCCTTGAATATTTCAGCCCGCCTTGCGTTGGCCCCTTTCACTACACTGAAATGAAACACCCGGGTTTGCAGTGGATCGACCGGTGGCGCCTATCATTGCTTTCTCTTTTCCGACAGAATCACTTTCAATTTCTATTTCACATTGAAAGATGCGGAAGCGCGAAAAATGGATTCAGAACGACTTCGAAGTGCTCGCTTCCATAATAGCTTAGACCCACCTACATGTAGGACGTGGAATTAGCGCAACCCTGGCTCTAGCATACTCTTCATTCGTCCCCGTTCAACGTCATAATATTCTTGGGACGTGTTGATTCCTCATACATGCACGTCATAGCGGCGGGATAATCAACCTTGATAAGGCCTTCGTTCCATTCCCAAATACGAATGTGCTGTAGTGGCTTTATTCCCCGCCAGCCACGGTACAAACTAAAGATCATGCATGAAGCGAAATGAGCTTGTTGTTGCCCTAGACTAGAGTTGCGTTACGTGTAATCCGACGGGTGCTGGGATTTATGGTCTTTGACTGTATCATGGCATGGTGGAAAGATAGACTCTCAGGATTGGACTGAGAGCGAGGCGCATAGACTTGAAAAAAATGCTGCTCTTGGGAATATGGAATATAGCATACTATTTACCAAGTGAAGAAAAAGTGAATGATTTTCATGCGACTGCCAAGAAACCGGTTTTCCAACCGAACATAGAAGGTGTCTGGAGTAGCTAGGTGCACACTCAGTGGTAGGTCTTAGGGGGTTGGAACTAAAATTAATGATCGTCTAGCATTTGTCGCTACAGACAGTGTGCCACTCAGCAGGATTCAGTGAGTGGACCCTTAGTTGCTCACCGGCTTGTAACCCACGGTAGTATATTCCACTCCAACATGCGCCATACTTTCTGCCTCTCGGCGCTTCTGGTGCTGAGACCCGTTGTAAGGGCTTCGCCACGGTCCATTGTCGAGCCAAATGGGCGCAATGTAAATCGCAAATCCTACTGTAGTCAACCCGCAGTATGGGCTAGACATCGTGGATCTACGGATGTGTCGGTCGGAGGGATAACCGGTCAAATAATTCAGCGCGCTGCGTATCACTGTCGAGTGTGTACGCCATTTTGTAAGGTCATCATGTACTAAGCATGCGAACGTCTCGGCTCACACCGTGTCTTTTTCTGCTTGGAAACACCGTGCCATGTGAGTGCATCTCTGGTGAACTGCAACCGTCATTCATGTCGACCGATCAGTGACTAATGTTCGACGTCGCGTGGCGGCGATAGTAGTCGGCAGTCCATCGTACTGGTATCACCAGCGTGGCGATTATTAGACGTGCTCAACCGGTATTTCAACAACAGCTTGCTGTACATGTCTTTTTGTTCGCCCCCTCACTGATAGCTGTACTTGTCCTGTTCAGGCAATGAGTTGAAACAATTACATAGAACAAAACAGAGTGCCTTCATCCTGATACAACAGGGCCGTGTATACTCGTTGTTGCAAGGCTGCGTAACAACTAACAACGCCGCATTCCACGCAGCCCCAGCACTACGAATTCAGGGCTGCGGATCTGAAAGCGGCGCTGGCCACGACTAGGCTAGAATATAATTTCTTAGCATGATAACGCACATGATCACGGAACGAATGTGATCATTGAAAACCGGCGATAGACATAGAGTCATTAGACATTAGCCTAAGGAGTTCAAGGGTTGGTGCCCGTAGACACGGTTTGACCCCATACCATGAACTACATGTACTTGGGAGTTTGTAGAAGTCACGAGCACGCAAGGAAAGGTACAGAGTTCACGAACAGTCAGTGTAGTGCACATACACTGCCATCCCACACTCCTCTCCCCCCCCCCCCTCATGGAACAGACCTCTACGCTAAAGTAAAGACATCGTAGACGGTCTACATCAAGCGAAATGCCATTTCGCTTGATGTAGATGGGGTTGGCTTGGGCTGACTAAGCTCAGGTAACTATTTACGAGATAGATACTGAGACAGTTGTGTTACCTGTTGCTGCAGGGAGCTACAAACCTTTCTGCAAACGGACATGGTAGATGAGGCTAGTAGTGACTCTGTCAATCTACCCTATAGGCCATTAGGCTAGGCGGCGGCAGCATGCCAAACGTAGTTCCTGTCCTCTACGATCACTACCAACAGGACGGGATAAAAATACATCGGGGAAATGCTTGGGCTGGCACAGTTCTCGCTCCAGTGGCGCTCAAAGATAAATGTCCAGGCTGGAGCCGGACGGTAGATCTATGGTGTGCCAAATCGGCCCAGCCGCCACCTTGTCCTTGGTACGGGTGTTGGTTTCTGAAACCAGTGAAGAAGCTCAGAATGTATCTCAAAATAGAACTTGTGTGACTCTAATGGACATCCCAGAGGAACAGTGTTTCCTTGTTGTTCGCTTGAATATTCTTCGGTTTCTTGTGTGTAGTGTCTGCTCAGCCGCAGCTGACACCGTTTGTCTGGAATTTGGCCCGGCTCGACCATTTCAATCGACGCTATCAGTGGGAGCATTCCAAGGACTGGGCAAAGAACAAGGATTTGAAGAAAAAACCGGTCAAGCCCTGGGTAGGGCCCGGTCATGCACACGGCCTTCATGGCCCCGACGAAGAGCTGCGCTTCGAGATAGAGCCGGAAAGTGCAGTGCTGACGGAAAGCGATAACTACACGCTGCAGTGCATCACGAATTATCCGACACTGGACAATTTGACGGCTCATCCGCTATGGCAGCCCTACTTCGGCAACCCTATGGACCGGCCAGGTAGGTGGAAAGCTCCTTTTGACCACTTTCCTGTCTCGCTATGCACTTTCTATATTCGCATTCCTGTCAATAGACACATCTGGCCGTTTGAATCGGAGATACAAACAGTAGCAACTAGATTTGCAGGAGGACTGTGTACAGGCATACTTGACCTCCTGTGCCCTATTGACAATGTATTTTCACACAATTATTGTTACGCATGTACAGTGCAAATGTGCATTTTCACATTTGGAGATTTTTAAAATGTACCACAGCAAAGTAGATAGAAACGGTTCCTGCTCATATCGTGTGCCTGTCGTATGTGTACTATTGTTTGCAGATCAAAGACGACTGAATGACATGGGTATACCGATGAACCCTTACAGACAACCTTACGAGATGACACCGGAGCGCAGAAAGTATTTCCGCACCTGGGACTTCCAGTGGAGCTTCGGGCCGGACCGCTTCTTCACTGGCAAGGAGCACAGGCCGTGGGAGAAGTCTCCGTTGGCCAATCGCTTCATCCTTCACGACAACCAGGACGTTGGTGATTTGTTCCAGTACGATCCGTCATACGTGGAGCATCCCTTCTTCCTCGACCCGGTCGTCATTGAATGGACTGTGGACGGTGTACCGATCACAAACCAAAACGGAACAGACCACTGGATGGCACCAAACGGAACCCTGATGTTGTTCAACTTGAAGGACTATCATGGCTCGAAGATACGACCAAAGGAGTACCGTTGCCTAGCCACAAACAGTCTTGGCACCATAATCAGCAGGCCAGCTTTCATCGGCATGGCATGTAAGTGTTATACACACCATACTCAAACAGCAAATGACACAACAAAGTCCTTTACGCCTGTTACTCAGATGTTCGTGAAGCATACCCATAACCACCGTGCCTGTAGCATAAGATCATAACAATGCGTTGATCAATGACGGAAAACTGAGCTAGGGTTTGTGCCTACCGTGCATTTTTTTAAAGTTAATTGACAAATTTAATTTGTTGCGTTCACCCCACAGTCTTGGACCAGTACCCTATTGTGGCATTGAAAAGAGATGTCCAGGCCGTGCCAAGCAACACCATCGCACTGGCGTGTCCCGGAGATGGTGTGTTCTACAAGCCGACAAGTGCCGCAGATCCGCTGGGGAGTGTGTAAGTTTTACATGATCTCTGCACTTACAATACAAAGTATCACTGATGCCATGCTATCCGCTACAGTTGTTTACATTCTAAAGGTCAATTTCAAGGACTTGAAATGGCATGTATGGTCATATTTGCCGACAATGTCTATATTGGTTTGATGTAACACTTTACCAATAAGTACTAGTAAAGCATAAATACATTATAACTCCAAAAAATCGAGTAAATCGTAAGTAAACATACGTTGTAATACAAAGTGTGCACTGAGTATTGTGTTGGCAAAGTGCTGCTGGGTGCCTACAGACCCAGTCACAATGTACAGGGAGTTCTTGACCTAAACGTATTGACACTGATGTCAATGCTGTTGACCTCCGTTCTTTGCTGCAGAGTGAGTCGACCGCCACCGTTTATTCAATGGATAAAGGATGGATCTCCCGTGAACAACACACGGGCGAGACTGATGCCAAGTGGAGATCTACAGATTGATAACTATCAGGATTCGGATGCAGGCACGTACCAATGCCGCATACGGAATTCCGAAATCGAACGCAGAAGAAACGAGGACTGGGGCTGGGAAAGACTCACTCACGTAAGTAGAGACATACTAAAACGTTTCCGGGTAGCTAACTGCTTTCAACTTGTCAGGTATTCTCTGCAGAGGTGGTAGTGTGTGTACAAAGTCCCAAAATCATGTCATCAGATCTCTAACAGAGATAATTTCTCCTTGGGCACTCATTATCAGGATAGAAGTTGATCTTCACAAGTGGACAGAATGCTTTGATGCAACATCTTTTTAGATACTAGAACTTCAGCTGGCTCACACCATACTGCTGCCTCTATTCTATTGCCTCCCCACAGAGCTGGAGACTTGAGCAGTGGCAGCAACTGCAGGACTTCTGGTCCCACAATCCACCGCGAGAGATCCTTGTGGTTCAGGAGCGAGAGTGGCGCAAGGCCAAGTGGCTCTGGAACCTGGAACAGCGTGAGAATCGTCTGCTCATACAGAATGAGATGCTTGCAATCTGGGAAGCGTTCCGAATCAGTCCTCCCGTAACTCTTACCACACGTAAGAAAAAATTTCCTTCATAGACCTGACCAATAGGGAGATCAATGGTTTTAAACTCGGTTTGCATACTTCTCGTCAAACCTAGATGGAAAAATTAATGATCATGCCCTCTTCTCAACACGCATCCTTCTCAATCCCTCGAGCTCATGAATATTTGATGCATTGTGGCTTCCCGCCGCAGTGTTATGTGTGTTGTGGGTGGCTAGTGGGACGGCTGCGACCTTCCCTCCTCTGCTGTTTCACAGTAAGCATGAGTTTCGAAGTCCAAAGAGAATGTTGAACAGTCCCGACTTGGATGAAAACTACCCCAAAGCTTAGTGGTTAGAGCATCGCTGGCCTATAGTGAAGGTCACGTGTGAGTCGTGGTGGTGACAATGAATTTTCTTGATTTTTTCCCCATTTTCATCCCCCTCAAACTGAAGAATATTGTACAGTATTTCCATTATGTTGTCATGTATGATCATGTTTGCATGCCTTTTGTCCTTCTTTCTTCTGCAGAGAAACGCGGACCGTACATGCTTGCGTTTGAGAAGCTGCCACCGACACGGTCCGCCAATCCGCTGCGCTCGCTCGTTGGTGGCTCGGTGGTGTTTGAGGCAGTTGCCACGGCCCTTCCAGATAAGCCAACGTACGAATGGACTGGGCCCAATGGACAGTCACTGCCGTTCAACCGGACCACCATGCACGGCGGCAACCTTCATCTGCACAACGTTCAGAAATCCGACGAGGGTTTCTACCGCGTGACGGCCACTGCTAACGGAGAGACTACATCTCATCTCACTCACCTGTCAGTGTATGGTAAGTGGCAATGGTAATAGTACTAGCTCAGGACATGGATTAGATAGCTCAGGCTCTACTTCCCCGCCGGGGTGTTGGCGAATCAACCGACTCAGCTTTTGCCACTGAATACTACTCGTTCCTGGGCATAGTCCCTTTATATGAGGTGCAAACATGGACTAATACTCATTCTAGGGGGCATACAGTGTCCAATGTAGTCCCTAACTAGTGTTAAGGATTTATTTAACTATGCATACTTTGAGTGGAATAGTGAGTAAGGAGACTGTTTTAGAATCGCAACCCATACAAATTATTTTCCCGCAGGCTGCAATGTTTGCTTTCTCTTTGATTTCAAAAGATATATTCTCATTTTTTTCCTTTGCAGATGAGCCGGTGGTCTCTGTCTTCCCACAAAACACATCTGTGATGGCTGGCACAGAGCTGAACATCACCTGCGAGGTCAGCGGTCTGCCGGCATACCAGCTATCCTGGTACCACAACGGCATCGAGCAGACGCTGAACTTGACCAATCGTCTGTACATCGAGTATGTCAACTTGACGCTGGACGGCTACTGGCAGTGCTTCATCTTCCACGAGTTTGGAGTCAGCATGGGAACCATGCGTCTCAATGTCCTGAGTGAGTCTTGCTATAAGCTACTTCTCCAATCCACTGACAACTGAAAGGAATTGCAGTACCTGCCAGCTGAGTTATTTTACTTGTCAACACTTTCATACCAAACAGGCCCTGGGCTGCACAACATGAATGAAAATAACTGCCAATATTGATTTCGCCCATTGGGCATCATCAGGGCATTGATGAGGAAGGGGAGGCAAGCATGAACTATAAAATAAGTTCTGAGATATTTTACCTATTCAAAATTACCACTGTGACTACTTTGCAACCTGAGTGACACACACGAACACCTGAATATGAATTTTCTAGATGAAGCAGAATGTAACAGGAACGCACCTATTGAACAACGCAAGTTTTTTCTCCATGTTTTGTTGTTGACAGCCCAACCGGTTATCATGGAAAATCCGGATCCTCACATCGTCGTCCACGAGTACGAGAAGTTCAGTATCGGCTGTGCAGTCGGCGGCCATCCTCTGCCATCGGTTACCTGGATGAAAAACAATGAAACGCTCGAGGTATGAACAGTAACAATAAATGCTTTTGTAATTTGAAAGTTTTGCTCACAACTGGCTAGGAACATTGAATTTGATAGTACTAATTCTGACCAGAAAACTTGCATACTAGTATCAGATGAAATCGTGCTCAACCAATGAACGACCAGTTGTCAAAAATAGAATTCCAAATTGCCATCTGATGTACGTTGGGATGGTTGTTCTGTTTGTGATCTGCAGATAATAAACGGGACGGTGAACGACACTTGGTCGTCGTCCACTATAAGTGTCGCTTGGAATCTAACAGAAGTGGAAGGAGAGCCCGTAGTCTACACCAGTTTATTCGTCAACCAGACAACGTTCAACGAAACGGGGCAGTATCGATGCTTCGCCAACAACAGTGTGGGCGTCACGGCATCTCACCCATCATACGTCGACATTTACGGTGAGACTCTTGTGCATCTAGTGCATCGGCATGCTTTGACTGGTGTACAGCAAACAGTAATTGCATATTTGTGGGAATACCTGGTGGTACATTGTACTATGCGAGAAAATCAGAGAAAACTGTGGCGGAACATGTACCTCGATTCATCGGCATGTACATAGACAGGGCCAACAGTGACGAATGAGGCCTACCTGACAGTTTGCAAATACACATACAGTACACTCAACAGTACGTGTTAATGTAGACTCTTGATGACTTTGCTGGAAGTGACCGTTGTGAAATAATTCCATGCAGTTGGTCACGGCAGACCAAAATTAAAATATTGCTGGTCTGACGTGATCAATAAAATGTTATTCTAATATTTGACCAACTTTGGTTTTTTCCTCTCTCTCTCTCTCTCTTTCTCTCTCTCTCTCTCTCTCTCTCTCTCTCTCTCTCTCTCTCTCTCTCTCTCTCTCTCTCTCTCTCTCTCTCTCTCTCTCTCTCTCTCTCTCTCTCTCTCTCTGTCTTACCTGCAGGTCCTCCGAGATTTATGTGGTTTTATAAAACGCAGTTTGCTGAAACGGGGAAACCGAAAATATTTGAATTATTCGTGGCCGGCTTACCGATGCCCCAGGTGGAATGGACCTATCCACCTGGGGTAGTACCAGGTCGACGGTTTCACGTATTATACACGGGAGTGTTAAAGATAGACATCGTGCATCCGACTGACTACGGGGTGTATCATGTCAAGTTCTTCAACAAGTACGGGATGGTGGAGACGGACATCTCGTTCGAAGTCGTCGGTAAGTAGCACTTGCATTAGTTTTCTCTCCTCCTGTGTGGCATGTAGAGCAAGTTTTGGAAGTTCAAACTGTGCATGTGTGTTATAACACGAGTCCTCGTGGCTAAGACCCCCCCCCCCCACACACACACACATATTCACACATACACACACATATTCATACACACGCACACACACACACACACACACACACACACACACACACACACACACACACACACACTAACAAAAAATAATGTCACCCGCACCATACTTACTAGCTTTCTCTATTTAAAAATGCTTTTGTCTGCTTGTGTATCTTTTCTGTGTACAGTCCAACCGGAGGTGGTGGACGTAATCCATCCCGGCCCTCCTGTTCTAGGAGAGGACTACTGGATAGTGTGCGACATGTACGGTAAACCACCTCCCAATATCACGTGGATGAAGAGTGGGGAGAGGATCAACGGCTGGAATATCCACATGTACAACCAGCCGCATCCCAGATGGCCTTGGCTCAAGTAAGACACGATCGTCTACTTTGAGACTTCATTCACTCTTGTCTGAGTGTATGCAATGGTGGTGAACATGACTGTGTTTGGACAGAACCGAATGGCAAACTGTGTATTTGTATGGATGCATGGGAGCACATTCTATTTTCTTTGCACAATTTCTCTCACTTTCATGTGCTTTAAGAGCCCCATCCACTTGCAGGATATTGAGAGAGATGTGGTGTTTTCCTTTCCCTTCCTCCTTAGGTACACCATTCAGAGTGAGCGTCGCCTCCTAGAAGGATTCGAGGAGGACAATTGGAAGGGCAGCCGCTCCAACATCACCATCCGCCAGATTCACACGGACGATCTTGGAATGTACTCGTGCGGATCAGAGACCCATGCGGGAGAGTACTATCGACGACTGAGAGTTACCGTGGACGGGGTTGCAATCATACCTCACGAATGTAAGTATATAGTTCTGCGTGACTGTCACTTCTTGTACGACAGATATCCTTCTATGTGAGATGAAGTCGGTTGAGTTCTCTATTTAAAATTCACCAAATACGAGGAGGCAGTGCTGCTGTCTTGACACAGCAGATGACAATGATAATGATGGATCAAAACACTGTAGAGCAGACTCTGAGTGTGCTTTCCTGTTGGCTCCATGCAAGACTGTAACACTTACAGGCAGACAAGTTCTGAGAGAGTGTGAACGGAATTCCACTTGTCGGTTGTGGTATACAATGTAGCTGTGCTAATCAATGTGTATCATCGTGTTCTTTGCGTCCCATGCGTACAGTGGACAACATACCGAACGACGTGCCGACATGGGGAATCGTGGTGGCCGTGACCGTGGGTATACTCGTGCTGATACTGCTGTTAGTGCTGGTCGCGTGCTGTGCTCGGCGCATGGAACGAAGCGCTCAGAGACACAAAGGCAAGGGCAAGAAGAAAGACATTGAGATGCCGCGAATGTCCAGAGTGCCAGCGGCCAAGTCTAGCCGGCAGTCGAGAACATCGCAACAGCCAGTAGCGAAACAGGAGAGGGTGAAGCAGGAGAAAGCGCAGAAACCATTCGCCGGTGCACCTGACCCATTCATGCCTCCGGTTGTTGCTGAGAAGCCGCAAAGAGGTAGGCTTGCAAGAGGAATCAGTAACAAACATTTTGCATCCCTTGGATACTCTCAATTCTGTTAATATTGTTGAGCATATTACCAGTTTAGCCTGGCACTGAAGACATGGGGCTTGGGAGTGATGACGTCAGAAGTCACTAAATAACGACTTCCAGGCCAGACTAGATCCACTGGTACCATATTGGGCAAGGCTGAATCTGGTGGCCAGGCCCCTTAGGTCGCATACTGATGTGACCGGCTTTTCTGGGTTCCCGTAGTGGGTCCCCGGCCAAGCACACTCAATCTAGACACTACGGGTAGAGGTGTCACTTCACTGTGAAGGAAACATCCATTGAATCCAAAGAAAAACTGGATCCAAAAATCGGCATTGTCATGACTCCAGCTTGGCTGTAATATAGCTCTTGGAGAAATCAAGGCAATGAAGCTGTAGTGTCATGGGCCATCTTGCCCCATTTGAGTTGCTGCAAAAGCGAGACCAAGCTGCTAGAATATTGCCCAGCAGGCCGGCACACAGACTACTGGAGTATGGTGTGACATTCGAAGTTCTTCATGAGATATCCATTTTAATGTATTGTTTTGATCTGCTTCCCTTTCTCAGATCCACGCGCCATGCTGAAAAGGTTTACAGCTTCTCGTGGGCCCAAGGAGCGAGATGATGGCAAGCTGGAATCGATGACCAGCTTTGACGAGCCACCTGGCTACACTCAGGAGAAGAAATCGGCTCCGCTCAAGTTCAAGAAGTCGGCCGCCCCGAAGTCCTCCGTCCCCAAACCAGTGTTCAGTGGTGAAGAAGATGATGATGGGTAAGAAATCAATATGTCTAGATGATTTACCATAGTTCTGGACGTTGTAAAAACAGAAAGGAGTGATCGATTTCACAGCAGATGACGATACGCAGAATGCTGGTCTTCAACAAATACCTTGCCCCTGTGTGCATTTTGAATATGCATGTAGTTACTAACTTCTATATGTTGTTCTGATATTGTCTATACCATGATCTGCGGTTTGAGCACTCAGTCGCAGCAGACCCATGTATGCATGCCGCTCCTGCGACCATAGTAGTTACGCCTGCAGCACAACATTCTAACGACGATTCTTCCCCTAGTGTTGCCAGCTTTATTCCGAAATAGCCTCTGGATACAATACTGCAGGAATGAGCTAACCTTTGCATTAATGATTTTGTTGACTATGCATTACAGATTCCAGATGCCAAAGGTGCGCACCTCTTCCAAGGCCAAGACGAGCCCATCTGAGCCCTTCAAGATGCCTCCAGCTCCGGAAGAAGACCCACCTAGCAACATTGCGACATCATACAACTACTCCGACGCGACAACAGTCTAAACGGAGCTGGAAAATGACTCTGTTTGTGTTTGTTTTTTTGTTGACCGCACTTTACAATGCCTGGAAGAGGATCTGCAGACATTTAGGATCACGCTTGCAAGGCATCTACATTGTACATTGTACAGATACTCTACACAAACTAGACAAGCTGCTGCTACGCACATGCACCTAGGTCTAAGCCTGCTGCTGCTGCTTTGGTGTGCCAAGGGCACGGAACTAGAAAGCACAGTTCAGAACCTCGCACCGCACACCGCTAGGTAATATTAGGAGCAATACAAATCTGACGGCATTATTACGAATAGCACCAAGCTAGCCTATTTCAATAGGATCTGACTGTTGACAATTAGTGCCCATTCATTTCTATGGCGAGTTTTACTGCTACTACTACTATTACTAGGGTCAGATGCCACTGCTTCTTGGTTTCTCAATCAACTTGAATGTAATGATTGCTGTGATACACCAAACACACTCACACACATAATGGAAAGTAATTCGGTGTTCTCTATTGATATACCCTGTATATGATATTGCCATTAGAGCCCGATATTTCATACAGGGCTGGGCTTTATTAGTATACTGTTAATTATATTATGCTTGCGATCAAACCCGAGTATAATAATGATAATAATAATGCTGATAATTCTAATCACGTCGTATCAATGCATATGTGCGCAAGTGTGTGTGTGTGTGTGTGTGTGTGTGTGTGTGTGTGTGTGTGTGTGTGTGTGTGTGTGTGTGTGTGTGTGTGTGTGTGTGTGTGTGTCACTCAGTGTGTGTGTGGTGTGTGTGGTGTGTGTGTGTGTGTGTGTGTGTGTGTATGTGTGTGTGTCCTCACCGTTACGTGCATGCAAGCAAAGGAATGTCCATGTACATGTCACGACGATGTTACAGTAATACTAATAGTGTACTTGACTCAAAGGAACAAATTCAAGATGTGAATGGACATTTTCAAGCATTCTCCTCATGAGAGTGACCAGCTGAATCAAGCTCTACAAATCTAATGAAATGACAAGTGGATACTGAAGTAGTATTTTGTTTCCTATAAGTATAATTATAAAAGTAACAGTTAGGCCAAACTAAAGAAGGTGTGTGGTTCGACTAACATGGACATTTTTTTTACGGGCGGGCGGGCGGATTTTTTTTTTTTTAATATATTTTTTAGTACATGTAAATACACTGTATACGCGTATCGAGTAGACTCTACTACCAGCACAAGGCAGCAGTCGTACCACTCACTGCACTGCACTGCAGTACAACTACAAGTCAAGTCCAAAAGGAGCCGCCTGCGTCCGCAGACTCACGCCGCACAGCACGTAGACGTGGACGTGTTCAGTCCACGTACGTCAGTCACACGACAGCCCGCCGAAAAAAAGTTACGGTCGGGCTGAAATTGTACGGTCGGTCGGGTGAGTCGAACCACACACCTTCTTTAGTTTGGCCTTACTATAGTGTACTGTCAGCTGTATACTGTAATCTGTTGGAACGTGCTTGACCTCAACTGCTCAATCTCATGCATGCAGCTAGCTATCCTGACCGGCCTCGACCTAGACTCGGCTAGAGTAGAGACAGGCTAAAGTCCAGTACACATGCCATACATGTATGTCCAATGCATGACTCCAATCCCTGACGTGACATCAGCTGACAGTGTTGTCACTGCGATTGCGTGGTATTACGTCAGCAATGTGACATGTCACGTGCTTGAAGGTCATCGCACACTCTGTCACGTGCACGCACATGCACCACACGCACAAGGCACCTGACAAAACTCCGGGTTCTCAAGAGAGTACTTCTTTTCATGTTTATGTATCGTGAGATTGTGGATAAGAGCAGTATGTACAGTAGGTAGTGTCTTTGGTCTTCATGAACAGTCAGGATAATAAAATGGAAGATCAATGCAGATCAGTCGGTCATTTCCGTCAACCGGCGAACCACTTCAACAACAATGCATACCATGTAAGAATCAGTTTTTAGAAAGTTTGACCAGGTATATAGCCAGCCCCATGCACAAGCCAAATCCATAATGACAACAGTTACACGCAAAAGTACAGCTGCAATGAGCAAATCAGAACTTCAGTACTAGTAGTGGGTGCTCAATTTGAGCTGAAAGCTACATGCCATCTATAGAATTAACTAGATAATTTGCAAAAAATGTATGCAAACATGATAAAACATTAGGAGAATTTCATTGCAGTCAAGAGACCGTGTTTTCGTTCATTGGAGGAAAACGAGCAAGTCAGGGTGTGGGGAGGCACAAGAAGAAGAGAACATTGTTCAAGAAGGGCAGCTGGAATTGCTGAAGACTGATATCTTAGGCTCGTGGATTGGCGCTAGTAGCTGTTAGCACTCGGGAACGGAGTGGTCCATGTACTTCTTCAGGCTGCCGATGCTGCAAAGGGCAAAGAGGACACGGGATAACATGAAAACGCAATGTCAGTTCATATTAGCACAAAACCAGTTGGCCACAAATAGCTGTAAAAATACAATTCCAAACAGGCACTTCCGTGCAGCACATTGTGCACTATTCTCATTGAAAGGGACTTACTTCTTGATGATGTGATCGTAGACAAAGTGTGGCATGAGTGTGATGGTTGTAGTCCTTGGTGCAGCAACGAAGACCTTCTCAATGTCACTATCCTGCAGGTTTAGATGGGAAAATAATTGCAAACGATTAGACAACAAAGCAAAGTGCACTGCAACAAAAGAGAGTCTCAATTCCAGCAGGATTCCTTACATAATTGTGATGTTTTACTCATGCGAAGTATGAATATTGTGAAAACACGGTTTTGTATTCAACACCAAAGATCTATTATCTAGAATGCAGATTAGGATCGCGTGAGCAGTTCATGTTGGCAGATCTCTCCTTACCGATAGTCCTACAACATTCTGGCCATTGACCTCCACGAGGTAATGGTCGGTGAGAATTCCATTCCGTGCCGCTGACGAGTCCTTGACGATCTTCTCGATCTTTCCCTTCTTGTAGACAAAGCCAACATGGTTGGCACTGTCCTTCTGCATTGTGATGGTGCGCTCAAACGGTCTGTACAAGCAGCAAAGAAATCCCACAGAAAGACTCAATGACACAAGTTCACAATAGCAGGAATTGTATTTTGTTGCAACTCCGAGTTTCACGGCGATAGGGTCAAACACCACACAACATGTTGAGCACTTTCGCAAGTCAATAGCAACTCTGCTTTGTAAAAGACTCAATGAATTAGGTGAGGAAAAGTCCCACATGAGCATGTTGGACCTTGCCAAAGACATGTGGCAGTGACAGTTACTACTTGCCGAAATTGTGGATATGATACTACTAGTTCTGGATGCATAGGCTATTGAAATGGAGCCCTGCTGAACCGTATGGAGAACTTACCTGTCTCTGACTGCGATAACAATTCTCTCCGGTGCTGCCTTTGCAAGAATCTTGGTGGCCTTATCGGTGGTGTAGCCAGCAACAGTCTCACCATTGATCTACAAGAAAAAGGTGAAATGCACGAAGAACAACCATACGACTATAATTCCTGAATTGGCCACAAACCCTATACAACACGGTGAGGAATATTGGTTGGACAATTATGCACTACCGGAGCCTTTCTCCAAATCAGAAGTCGCCGCCACATACCTGCAGAACTTGGTCACCGAATCGGAGTCCAGCCATCTTGGCGGGTGAGTCGCGGTACACGAACGCAACAAATACACCCTGGAGACAAACAAAACAGACACAGCCAAAAAAGTGAGCCATCAAACATTGTGCTTCAATAGTATTGACTGATGAAAGGCTTCGATAGGAGTCGTGGACATTCAAATCCAGCACAGAAAATATGTGCACATTTGCATGCACGTTGAAATGGTTGAGAATGAGAGAACAACGTACCTTGCTAATGGCCTTCACGGCGAGGCCACACTTTCCCTTGGTGTCCTTGCAGAGAACAATTTCACGAATACCTGAACACACACACCCAATAATACATGTGAAAGATAAGAAACCGAGCACGAACCATACTTTTCAGCTTTTCATTCTTTTCTGGGTTTGCATTTGTTTTGCATTTCCGTCCATTGTGTATATTTTGCCCGTAAAAGAGGCCTGGTTGCATTTTGAAAAAAATGTATTTTCAGCAAACATTCACAAGACAGATCTCAGTAAACCCCATTTCTAGGAAGCATTCTAAGTCATGGATATAATAATTATCATGGAGTGATACGAGTAAACTTTAATTACATGACAAACTATTCACAGCAGTAAGGTATAAACTGCGACATTGCACCTAGAGGGATGGGAGTAAAGACACGAACACAAGCGTAGCCTACCTTGCTTGATCTCGGAGCGCATCAGGCCAACCTCCCGGTTTCCAGTGACAGGAGCGACCATAGTGGCAAGCTGGTTTCCCGGGCTGGGTTGGGCAGGTACAGCCACTGCCTGACCCTAAGAACACACGACAGAACAGAATGTAAACTGATTGATTTAGAAAAGATACGCACTTCTTTTTAAATATTGCAAGGATTCGCAGTTGGCTTCCATCTCATTGAAAATTGGAATAAAAATTATCGCGTTTACGATCGACATTTTGCCTAATACTAGCTACAGGTACCTCTTGTACGGGTTACCCAAACATAATAATTAAACTCGATTAATTACTATGCGTCATTGGTTCCCCAAACATTCCCAATCCACTTCGAAAAGCCGGAAACGTACAGCAAGGAATGCTTTACCCCCAGTTTCTTCCACCTTGCACCATCACAATTATCTCTCGTCCTGGAAAGACGATATCAAAAATGCCCGAAAGATTGGACATTTTGGCTACAGGATAGAGCTCGATGCGAATAGATTTGTCCGAGTATTGTGTACCGGACAATAATCGGGTTGATCACTAACGGAACGAGCAGCAAATCGAATACAGTTGCGACACGGCACGGCTGATACTTCCATTCTTCTTTAACGAACCTACACTACGGCAGACATCCCACGACTAGTCGGTAGTAAAATTAGCAATGCTGCCTTCCTCACCTGCGGAGCGTACTGGGCGACTGCTCGCATGTGATCCTCCACAACTGCTGCGGGCAACTCCAGGCCCATATCGCCCAGTGATGGATAGAGCGTCGGATACGTGATCTCCGTCACAACGGCCGTCGGTGCACTGACCGCCATGGCCACTGGTGCAGCAGCGGCGGGCTGCGAATTGGTGACCTGCGCCTGTAGCACATCCAAACCAGCAGAGACAAAGACACTCGTTCCGTATCCTGTTCATCGCACACGCACGTCGATGACAATGCAAGCTTACCCTGGCCATCTTATCCACCGTCATATCCTCTAGAGATGGGTACATCGACATCTTGAAATTTGTTTGTGAAAATCCGCACCGAATTCGTAGAACAGCGACTGTTGAAACAAGAAGAACACCTCGCTCACAACGACGCTAGAAACTGGCGGAGAAGGAGTGCGTCCGCTTCTTTTGACGACAGCGAAGAGATGGTTCAGTGTGTGTGTGCACATGTGCTTCGGACATAGTCACACGCTATGACGTAAGAACGAATGCAGGTCAGCTTTGTGATGAAGATCTGATGTCAAGACCGATGCTTGATCATCCGAATGACATCAGATGGTGATGCATAGAGCCAAGCACCTGATGAATGACCACGATGAGTCGATGACTACGCAAATGACTGATGAAACCTCTACTCTGACCAGTACAGACAGTCAGTGGCAGTCACCATGGTCACGCATCTGGTGGACTGCGTTGGTGGATAAGTACTCTGATCTGGTAGTCCCGGCCAGAGAAATCCGACACCATGAATATAAACGAGGGGCTATATTCATGATATTTATATGCGTCCTTACATAGCCCTAGTAGTACTAGTACTACAAGTCGTGTAGTAGTACACAAAGTCATGTAGCACACTGGCCACCACTGCACACCGTACCTGAGGCTGAGCTGAGGCTACTTTGTTCATGAGGTCGGATTTCTCCTGCCAGAAATGACATATAAAGTCTATGGGTAGGTCACTACACACACATACATGATTGTATAATTATATAATAGCTATAAAGAGAACAAATTCTGCTGTCATCGCCACACTACAACAAAGTCATGAAGGTTTACCAAAATCGATTTTCTTGTCACAATTCAT
Organism: Sycon ciliatum; assembly: GCF_964019385.1. Taxonomy (NCBI): domain Eukaryota; kingdom Metazoa; phylum Porifera; class Calcarea; order Leucosolenida; family Sycettidae; genus Sycon; species Sycon ciliatum. The sequence goes on along the minus strand of NC_088650.1, from coordinate 10,746,366 downwards.
CAGTGGAAAGCCGTGACTGAAGAATAACCATGCCAAATCAATAATTTATATGTAGGACTCAGTATAGAGTCCATGCACTATATGATGTCCAGCACCCTATATAGAGTCCATTGGTCCAAAATCCACTATACAGAGTCCAGGAGTCCACTCAATTTTGATCAGCTTCAACCTGCCGCGCAATCCCCTATAAGGAGTACACTTTTTCTTCCAGTCCCCTATTCACAGTCCAGGAGTCCAGTTTATCCAGTCACGCCGTCCTGTGTGTTGTGCCCGAAAAAGAACAAACACCTTTTCAGTTTTGCTTGCCTGGTGGCAGCGCATTCCTTTCTTCACTTCAGCCATGGCTGCCAGTTCTGCTGTGAAGTTGCTGACAGTAATCTGTCTCGAGGTAACCAAGGAGGATAAGGAGACGTTCAAAATCAAATCTGGAAAGCGTCTTGTGGTTCTCTGAAGACGTTTCATCAGTGCGCGGGTTGAAAGCAGAAATTGCAGAACGAGAAAAGTTCAGCACAGTTCAAATCTGACGAGTCAGGTACACTGACACTCTCTTTCGTTCGACGCCACAAGGATCCCCTGTTTGGCTGGCCATTGCTGCCAGTAAGACGTTTGAACGGTTTCATCAGAGCGAGGCCAATGAAAGCAGAAACCGGAGAAAGAGAAAAGTTCAGCACAGTTCCAATCTGACGAGTCAGATACACTGACACTCTCTTTCGTTCGACGCCACAAGGATACCCCTGTTTGACTGGACAAGAGTTGCCTGTACCACCGTGTCAAAAGGCTGTCCAACTACATGGCAGGACGATGACTGAGGTAAGGAAGCTTTTACTCGTTTCGATTGGTCTGCTGTTCTTTCGTTATGCTGAAATTTTTTTTCCATTTTCAAGGAGCGCATCGCGTTTGTTTGATGTTGCTTGAATGAATGCCCTAAAAGTAATCAACCACTTCGTAATAGTCCCCAAGGACTGCAAGGACTTTGCATCAATCGTATACGATCGTCTAGCTATCATCAATTTTTATAATTATTTCATGAGAAATGTATTTTTATCCCTGTGATAATTATGTGAAACTCCACGACACTATTCCTCTAGTATGATGTCAAATACAATGGGATCCACAAACGCAGTGCCAGTGTACTAGTAGTAGTAGGAGGATTGCTTGTATGCCAATGACACTTTTTGAAGAAAAAGCTTCTCAAGCTAATACTCGTATTCCCTGAAGTAACCGTTTTGATGTCACGAACATGACATTGTGTCAGTGAAACTGCCTAGTAACAACAAATCATTGCATTTCCATCTTGGGGAAGACTGACTGACGGCAATGCTGTACAGATTGTTCAAATCATCGAATTTCAATTTAGTTGCAGTGAAGTGAAACACTGTGTACACTACATGTATGGTGGTGTGTCTGTGCGTCTTGAGTGTGCACAAACGATCTTATTCCTCGTATTACTAATAGATTATTGTCCCCACCGTCACCTGTTCACAGGTCTTTGAGTGGATTGATTTTCATGGAGCATCACATTCGTTGAGAACTTGGTAGTTGTGTGCTCCCATGCATCATTACGGTAATAAGCGTATCCTTGTGCTATCTATTTGTTGCAGGTGTGCTGATCTTCAGAAGCTTGCGGAACTGAGTGCTGCTGAACATTTGCATGGCCATGAGCAATGGCGAAGCTTGCTATTTCACTCTCAGCATGTGCTAGTATTATGCTGACCACTGCACTATGTTACTCTCTTACACTACTACGTGTATGTAAACGTGCGTGTACCCGTCCCTGTATGCATTCGTTTCGTATTATTATTTGTTATCCCTCTTGACTTTACTTGTAAATGGGTGGACGTTTGCATGGCTGTTGGAGTTGCGTGTGTATTGTGTCTCTACTCTTTTCTTGGTGTTTTCTTGGCGTTGTATAAGTTTGTGTGTGTGTGTGTGTGTGCGCGCGAGCGCGCGCGCAATAATTTGAAAACGAATAATCAATCCTGGGCTCTCCATTATTCTCTTTCGATTCTTGTTTTTTTTTCTAGGTATTTTCTTGGCGTTGTGTGGGTGTGTGCATGTGTGTGTGTGCGTGCACAATTATTTGGCAACGCCACTAAGGTGTAAAGGCATAGTGGTGGCCTGCGGAAGCGAAGGCTATAGCTTGTGTGTTTCTGAACATTCAAGTGATGCTAACGCGGATCCCGCGAATATTATTATTATTACATGATTGAGATATTGTAATTTGCAGCGTCTGCGAAGAGACCACTTGATTTGAGGATGGTGTTTGTAGGCTTTTTCATGTAATGAAGTGGCTGCAGTGGCGCCTCAATACATATGTAGGACTCAGTATAGAGTCCATGCACTATATGATGTCCAGCACCCTATATAGAGTCCATTGGTCCAAAATCCACTATACAGAGTCCAGGAGTCCCCTCAGTTTTGATCAGCTTCATCCTGCCGCGCAATCCCCTATAAGGAGTACACTTTTTCTACAAGTCCCCTATTCACAGTCCAGGAGTCCAGTTTACCCAGTCACGCCGTCCTGTGTGTTGTGCCCGAAAGAGAACAAACACATTTTCAGTTTTGCTTGCCTCGTGGCAGCGCATTCCTTTCTTCACTTCAGCCATGGCTGCCAATTCTGCTGTGCAGTTGCTGACAGTAATCTGTCTCGATGTAACCAAGGAGGATAAGGAGACGTTCAAAATCAAATCTGGAAAGCGTCTTGTGGTTCTCTGAAGACGTTTCATCAGTGCGCGGGATGAAAGCAGAAATTGCAGAACGAGAAAAGTTCAGCACAGTTCAAATCTGACGAGTCAGGTACACTGACGCTCTCTTTCGTTCGACGCCACAAGGATCCCCTGTTTGGCTGGCCATTGCTGCCAGTAAGACGTTTGAACGGTTTCATCAGAGCGAGGGATGAAAGCAGAAAGCGGAGAAAGAGAAAAGTTCAGCACAGTTGCAATCTGACGAGTCAGATACACTGACACTCTCTTTCGTTCGACGCCACAAGGATACCCCTGTTTGACTGGACAAGAGCTGCCTGTACCACCGTGTCAAAAGGCTGTCCAACTACATGGCAGGACGATGACTGAGGTAAGGAAGCTTTTACTCGTTTCGATTGGTCTGCTGTTCTGTCGTTATGCTTGAATTTTTTTCCATTTTCAAGGAGCGTATCGCGTTTGTTTGATGTTGCTTGAATGAATGCACTAAAAGTAATCAACGACTTCGTAATAGTCCTCGAGGACTGCAAGGACTTTGCATCAATCGTATTATGATCGTCTAGCTATCATCAATTATTATTTTATTTCATGAGAAATGTATTTTTATCCCTGTGATAATTATGTGAACTCCACGACACTCTTCTTGTAGTATGATGTCAAATACAATGGGATCCACAAACGCAGTGCCAGTGTACTAGTAGTAGTAGTAGGACTAGGAGGATTGCTTGTATGCCAATGACAAGAAAAAGCTTCTCAAGCTAATACTCATATTCCCTGAAGTAACCGTTTTGATGTCACGAACATGACATTGTGTCAGTGAAACTGTCTCGTGACAACAAATCATTGCATTTCCATCTTGGGGAAGACCGTGGCTGACAGCAACGCTGTACAGATTGTTCAAATCATCTCATTTGAATTTAGTTGCAGTGAAGTGAAACACTGTGTACACTACATGTATGTTGGTGTGTCTGTGCGTCTTGAGTGTGCACAAACGATCTTATTCCTCATATTACTAATAGATTATTGTCCCCACCGTCACCTGTTCACAGGTCTTTGAGTGGGTTGACTTTCATTGAGCATCACATTCGTTGAGAACTTGGTAGTTGTGTGCTCCAATGCATCATTACGGTAATAAGCATATCCTTGTGCTATCTATTGGTTGCAGGTGTGCTGATCTTCAGAAGCTTGCGGAACTGAGTGCTGCTGAACATTTGCATGGCCATGAGCAATGGTGAAGCTTGCTATTGCACTCTCAGCATGTGCTAGTATTATGCTGACCACTGCACTATGTTACTCTCTTACACTACTACGTGTATGTAAACGTGCGTGTACCCGTCCCCGTATGCATTCGTTTCGTATAATTATTTGTTACCCATCTTGACTTTACATGTAAATGGGTGGGCGTTTGCATGGCTGTTGGAGTTGCGTGTGTATTGTGTCTCTACTCTTTTCTTGGTGTTTTCTTGGCGTTGTATAAGTTTGTGTGTGTGTGTGTGTGTGTGTGTGTGTGTGTGTGTGTGTGTGCGCGCGCGCGCGCGCGCGCGCACAATAATTTGAAAACAAATAATTAATCCTGGGCTCTCCATTATTCTCTTTCGATTCTTGGTTTTTTTCTAGGTATTTTCTTGGCGTTGTGTGGGTGTGTGCATGTATGTGTGCGTGCACAATAATTTGGCAACACTACATGATTGAGATATTGTAATTTGCAGCGTCTGCGAAGAGACCACTTGATTTGAGGATGGTGTTTGTAGGGTTTTTCATGTAATGAAGTGGCTGCAGTGGCGCCTCAATACATATTTTTTAATCTTGAGAAGTGAATGATGTATAGGATTAAAGGGAGAGGCCGTTTTCTGGTTAATATTCACTGCTTACAGCAGATCCTATGTCTATTTTCGAACTCGATAGGGGATGCGTAATTGGCTGGACTTTATACAGGGGGTGTTGTCCACATAAAGACTCTTTATAGTTGATTTCAAAGTTTGGACTCCGTACAGTTGATTTTGGACCAATGGACTCTATACAGGGGTGAAGCCAATTGGCTGGACTCTATACAGGGAGTGATGTCCATCGAAACTTTGAGCTCACAGTTGATTCCAAGTTTGGACTCTGTACAGTGGATTTTGGACCAATGGACTCTATATAGGGGTTGGACATCATATAGGGGCTGGACGCTCTACTGAGTCCAACACATATTTTTTACCTTGAGAAGTGAATGATGTAAAGGATTAAAGGGAGAGGCCGTTTTCTGGTTAATATTCACTGCTTACAGCAGATCCTATGTCTAATTTCGAACTCGATAGGGGATGCCTAATTGGCTGGACTTTATACAGGGAGTGTTGTCCACATAAGACTCTTTAATCTTTATAGTTGATTTCAAAGTTTGGACTCCGTACAGTTGATTTTGGACCAATGGACTCTATATAGGGGTGAAGCCAATTGGCTGGACTCTATACATGGAGTGATGTCCATCTAAACTTTGAGCTCACAGTTGATTCCAAGTTTGGACTCTGTACAGTGGATTTTGGACCAATGGACTCTATATAGGGGTTGGACATCATATAGGGGCTGGACGCTCTACTGAGTCCAACATATATACATTCAATAATGTGTTACGAGAACAAAACAAAGTGCTAAAAATAGAATGAGGGAAGGTGAGACAATAGAAGTAAAGTGAGAGCTAAGTGCAACAGGGGTGAGGAACTAATTGCAACGCTAGAACTGTGTAGTGAGACAAACAATCATGCTGTGCACCTACGAAAACAATCTTAACGCAACTACATGTTTCTTCTGCTTACAAAGATCAGGCTTATGCAAACGAATACAAACAGCCTCAAGTACTTTCAACTGACTAGCGTACCGTGCACGGCAAAGAACAGAAAAATTAAAATCATCATACACCTGCAGACACTTAGGGTGAGACAACAGATGAAGAAAAACGGCAGACTTCTTACGATCACAATCACCATCAGATTCCTCGTCTCCACCAACCGCAACCTCGTCCCCCGTCTCATCTTCCAACTCGTCCTCAGTGTCGTCCTCCGTGTCATTCTCGTCATCACCACCGATCGGTCCCTGGCTCGCTTCACGTTGCTGAACCTCTGTTCGTTGACTCCTCCTTTGATCTTGATGGTAATTTGTTACCATTGTTGTTGTTGTCATTGTTGTTGTTCCTGTTGTTGCTAAATCTTCTGTTCCCAGTGTCTTTGTGGTGCTTGACATCCAGTACTGTAATACGATTAATAATATAAGTGAAGCGGACATTACAAAATGATGAATGAGAATACATGTATCTAAAATGGTTGTTCCTAATCGATTTTCTTGAGACTATCATCAGGGAAAATCGTCTCACAATAGAGGCTATACGGAGAAACAAACTACTTATAGGTTATCGGATAGTGGGAAGTATACAAGGTGAGGTGTGAAAAAAACTAAAGTGGGAGAGAAGACGAAAGAAATTAGAAGAAAAGATGTGAGAGTGTTCTGACGGTGTGAGCTACTACAAAAGGTGAGTGAAATGAAGGCGTGGAAGCAGGTGAATGTGATAGAGTGAGGAACTGTGAGGTGTAGGTGTATGCGAATGAATACGTGTGTGAATGCTAGGTGAAGAGTTTTTACGACTTCCATGGAAAGGTCAAATTTCGCTGGATGTGGCCCGCGCCGTGAGGACTGTTGTCAGACAAACCTATTTTGCCACAGCATTGACAACAGTCTTTACTACGGCCCGTGCGTTCACGGTGAAGAAGGATGTTCTTCCTACCCAACTGATTAGCCATGTAATCTATCATTTTGAATGTCGGCATTGTGATAGCCGATATGTAGGAAGAACCCTTCAGCACCTGAACGCACGCGTCAAACAACATGTACCATTGTACCTATTGTCAGATGGAGCCAAAGCCCAGCGACCTGGACGAGGCCGTCCCCGCAAACAGGTGCCAGTTGCACAATTACAACAGAACCACACAGTACCGGTTGAACGGACTACAAGTACACAGGTACGAGAGACTGAAGGAAATGGCCAAACACAGGTACGGAGACCAGTAACTAGGAGCATGACTCGTGCGCTGGTAATAGCATCTACAACCGGACATCGACTGGCAGTGAGCAGTAGCGTGGGATTGTCGTTGGGTGCAGAGGACGGGATGGAAGCGGAGGAGGATGAGGAAGGTGAGAGCAGTGATGAAGAGAGTGAGTTGGACAACCAAGATGAAGATGACCGGACTGAAGGTGAGACCACAACGAAAGGGTCAGCCATTAAGAAACACCTCTTGTCTAGTAGCCAATGCCGCTCAGTGTATGATGATTCATGCTTCACTGTTTTGTGTCGTGCTCGTAGGTTTCGTGAACTTAAGGTATTAGAAGCTGTTTTCATCCGTAAACACAATCCTAATCTATGCATTCAGAAAGAAAATGTCACAAAACTGAGACTCTTCACCTAGCATTCACACACGTATTCATTCGCATACACCTACACCTCACAGTTCCTCACTCTATCACATTCACCTGCTTCCACGCCTTCATTTCACTCACCTTTTGTAGTAGCTCACACCGTCAGAACACTCTCATCTTTTCTTCTAATTTCTTTCGTCTTCTCTCCCACTTTAGTTTTTTTCACACCTCACCTTGTATACTTCCCACTATCCGATAACCTATAAGTAGTTTGTTTCTCCGTATAGCCTCTATTGTGAGACGATTTTCCCTGATGATAGTCTCAAGAAAATCGATTAGGAACAACCATTTTAGATACATGTATTCTCATTCATCATTTTGTAATGTCCGCTTCACTTATATTATTAATCGCATTAATAAAGTTGTTATCTCCTCGTCGCCTTTTCAAGTACTGTAATAATTCATTGAATAATTAGCCGTTGATCGTCTAGGTCTTTGAATGTTGATCGTGTTGTTTTCTCTGTTGAATTCCGTTTCCTTCAGCCTTCTTTCTTCTTGTTCATGTTCAGTGCTTACCTCATCCATATTTGCCCGTGCCAGCGACACCACAGACTCAGCCCCAGCACTGCCGATGGCAGATGCAGGTGGCGGTTCTGGGGGAGGCAACGGCAACGATGGCGATGGGGGCATCACCATGATCACCTCGTCGCAGCGTCCACTTTGGTCTTGAGCTGGATGTTGTTGTGGTGTACTTTCTTGTGTTGTTATGGTGCATTGTGTTATAGTGACAATGTTGTAGTGTGGCGATGACAGCAGAATTTGTTCTCTTTATAGCTATTATAAAATTGTTGTCTCCGCGTCGATTATTTGTATAATTATTATGTGCACACTTGTCTTTGGACCTTGGACGCGCTGCCATATTCTGGCTATGTGGACCCCATGGGCATGGGGGGTTGAGCTGGTTCGGAACAGTACGGGCGATGACGGGATAGGTCCTGTAGTCTACTGAAACGCCGAGCGCAAACGATGCGGAAGAAGCTACGGTCTACATGTACATGTATGCTTCTTCTGCATTGCCTATCGGCGTTTCAGTAGACCACAGGACCTATCCCACACATACACACACCCGCACGCACGCACACACACACACACACACACACACACACACACACACACACACCTTTGGACCTTTGGATGCCCATTGCTCCGTGCAATGATAGCATCAGAAGTTGCAGTATTTCCTGTGGCGAGTTAGATCATTGGGCCGACAGAAGTCCCTGCACTCAGATCAGCAGCAGCGCACACACACATAATACACACACACACACACACACACACACACACACACACACACACACACACACACACACACTTGTACTAAGTCTTGTACTTTATCACTGCCAAAACTGGTCACGCGGGTCTCCCCGGGAGAGGGAAGAGAGACTCAAAAGGAATTTTGGAAAGATGACTCAATTGGCTACACACGCACACACGAAAAGAGTACATTCATACACCATGCTTCACTGAGAGTACTTCGAAGTACATAAACAACAAGCTGGCTAGATGATAACGGGCCACTAGATATGATCGGAAAACTTGATGGCAACTGCGTAGCTTGTTCTGCCGTCGCAATATTCGGGGCGTCCGAAGGTATTTTAGTGTGGTATTGTCAGCTATCTGAAGTACAATTTACTCGTGTGGGAGGGGTGGCTGAGCGGAAAATTTTGGAAATTTTTACTGAAGTAGCCCAGATCAGATGACGGTGTATTTCATTGATTCACGGTGTAGATCTACCGGGGGGGGGGGGGGGGGGGGGGAGTGGTACGGTCAGTACCGTAGTGACCGTACCGTGTCCGACACCCCTTACATGCACATGCTGATTGACGGTAGAATACAAAGACATATTTTTTTTTCTTTTTCCTTTTATTAAAATGACTGGTGGCTACTGCTGCAGTTGACCTAGGTTTACGGACTGTGATCATTGACTTCATTGAATCCCATACAGAAGTCACACAACAGATCGAGGCGATCAGACCTCACTTCAAATCGAAAGACTTTCTCGAAGCAGACTGGCTGGATTTAAATAGATAATATACTTGACTTAGGATTGTCAGCTATTGTCCATGCATCAGGAATGTACATGTATATGTACTTCTGAAAATTATATTGTTGGAGCTAATGAAGAGTGTTTGAAAACAGCACCTAAATGTAGACAAAGGCAATTCGCTTTGTCGTTGGCTGAACTCAAGCCCCGATCACTTGTACATGTTTTAACCTGCATGAGTCAGCCCATCTAAGTTACTGAGTTCCTGGAGGCATCAGTTTCTTGCCGCGCATCACGGGTACTTTGGCCGACTCCTCTGCCATCTGTGCGCTGAGAATCGGGGGCAGCGTGACCGACCGTGCGTGCCTCGGGTGCTTTCCGTCGACCTGGAGTTGCAGCGATCGTTTGCGAGCGTACGCCAGTAGATCGGCCGTCGTCCCAGGTGGTGCATTTGGCGTGCGCTGTCCCTTTTCCTTGCCGGATTTAGATGCTGAAGGGCACAAGGGAGCAGAAGTACACAACAGACTGCATTGACACTATGATCTTTCTTCTGCACTAAAGGATTATTATTTTAAAAGTTCATAGCTCCAGTATGTGTAGTCGTACATGAAACATGGAGCCAGAAAGTATAGCACGATTTGTGTGAGACTAAGCCCTGTTGAAGAACTAGAAAGAGGTGGCATACTTCACCTTGAACTTGAAGTATGGATGAAATGTGCACATTAGGTGGCATACTTCACCTGGAACTTTAAGTATGGATGAAATGTGCACATTAGGTGGCATACTCCTGGCTTATGAAGTCGCCTGGATCCTCCACACAATACTGGAACAAAGGGCAAGAGTGAACTAGGAGTTTTATAGTACAACTGAATCCAACATCGCATAGCCAGCGTACATGTAGACGTAGACATCAAATCACTTTGCAAATATGGATACCTGGGCCAGACGTCCAAAAAGCATCCCCTTCCTTTTAAAGGAGAGATAAGTAAATCAGATGAAAGTACAATGGAGCTGCTTTTAAAATTCTTCCTTCCATGTACAATGGAGCTCACCGTCTATGTCCTGCGAGGGCCGCGTCAGGGATCGGTACACCCTCAATTGTTTTCCAGGTAAAGATGCCGAGTTGCCGGAGTAGCTGCAAAGGACAATGACAAGCTGAAATGCTTGATATCAATGCATTTATAAAAGGAATGAATGCTGACTCGTTCTGGGTAGGCGGTAGGTTTTGCTTGGTGGCTGGGTATTTCATTAGATAAGCCGGGGAGAGCAAAAAAATGCGCCTTTGGTGGAAAGAATATTGTTTTATTTTTGGTAAAATGTAGCTTTGCTCCTCACACGCATTCACCTCAATTTATCCATACTGTTGGGATACTAAAAGGAGTCATACTTCCAGACACAACGGAACAACTTGGAACAGGTAGAAGTAATGACATTTATTATGGGAGGCGATGGGACGGAGACAAAGACGAACGACTACATAATGGAAGAGAACGAGATCGAGTGGGAGAGAATACAAGATAAAGGGCTTGGGTTACTATGGCAACCAAGGGCGCGCAAGTAGCTACCCAAGCCAATGGAACAAAAGGTTAGTACGAGGGTAAGTTAGGGGGAAGAGAGAGAGGGAGAGAGGCGGGTATGTTGCACATTGCGGAGGGAAATTGCGGTGTGGTGGTGGGGGGGGGGGGGGGGGCAGTGGGGGAGGGTGATGTGCTCATCAGGTGACGAGACAGCAATGGCTGACAACCCTGATTTTTACCCCCCCCCCCCCCCCCGTTTTTCCTGGTGTGCAAGGATACCATCACCTTTGGTTGGTAGATCTCACAACGCCCCACCTACACAGCTGCTCTAGTGGGTATTCAGCCCCACTCAATACTACTTATTAAAGGGGAAGTTAAGGCAAAAATTAAAATTTCACCAGTTGTAGTCTTCAGGGTGCCGAGTCGAATGGTCGTGGTCCGAGGAAGCTGAGACGCTCCCTTTCTACTTGAATCCCAATCGAACTCGCGCACTTCCACCGAAACTGGGTGACTGCGCCCTACTAGATGGGGATTTGTATGCAAAATGTCACTAAAAGCGCCATTTCGTTATTATAAAAGCACGGATGATCGCGATTGGCCCATATGTTGTAGTCTTTTGGACGCTGAGTCGACTGGTTTTGGTCCGAAAAGGTTGCGATGCAGCGTTCCTCCTTTATTCCCAATCGAACATGGTTGAACAAGCGGTCACGTGCTCCTGGGTGCCCAAATCACCTGGTCACCACGCCAGCAGGCGACAACTTTCACACCAAGGTTCAACTCGAGTGACAGGACTGCACCCAAAAAAAGGTCAAACAGGCTAGTAAGTTGTACCCAGCAGGCACGGTGACCAGGTGACTGGCGTACGCAGGAGCACGTGACCGCTTGTTCAACCATGTTCGATTGGGAATAAAGGAGGAACGCTGCATCGCAGCCTTTTCGGACCAAAACCAGTCGACTCAGCGTCCAAAAGGCTACAACATATGGGCCAATCGCGGTCATCCGTGCTTTTATAAGAACGACATAGCACTTTTAGTGAGATTTTGCATACAAATCCCCATCTAGTAGGGCGCAGTCACCCAGTTTCGGTGGAAGTGCGCGAGTTCGATTGGGAATAAAGGAGGAAGGGAGCGTCTCAGCTTCCTCGGACCAAGACCATTCGACTCAGCACCCCGAAGACTACAACTGGTGAAACATTGATTTTAGGATATACTTCCCCTTTAATAGATTGTTCTGCCAACTACGAACTTCTGTAGCTATTGCTCTCTTTGTCCTTCCTACAAGTTACTAATTTCATCTTTCTTGGTATTTGTCTTTAGTCAGGTGTGTGTTCTTTTTCACATATAAACTTGAGAATAAAGACTAAGTCAGAGAGGACCGTATTGTCGAGACCTCTTGTTTGTTGAATACTTCAACCTTGTCCCGCTCTTTTCATTCAAAACAATTTTCTGAGATGCTCAGGGTGAATGGTTGCAATGTCAGTGGAAATTCCTCACCTGGGAAGAGACAGTTCATAACTGAAACGCCTCTGGTCAGCATCAATAAGTGAAGTCATGACCTGAGGCAGGTTTTGCGCATTGGCTTCAGTCCCTTGGCTATCGGGGAAGGTCGATTCAGGACACCACATCTTTACCACTTCCTCTGTGCTGGCTGCAGCTTTCTTTCCCCGTACGCCTGCTCGCTGCTTATTGTCCTTTCCTCGCTGAGAAGGTTTCTTATGGTGTTTCTCCACCTCGTTCGGGTGATGGCCTTGAGCCGTGGGTGGCGGAGCACCCACCGTTGAAGGCGTTACACCGATGGTCCGCAGCGGGCGATTGAGCCGGGAGTCATCCGCTTTCCCTGGCAGCGGTGGAAGCTCAACCTCGCCACCCTCACTTGCTCTGGATAAGCTAGGCGATGGTATGCCCAGCCGGACAGCAGCCTCTCGCCTGTTTGCTCCAGATGGATCACTGGAAGAGGAAATAGCACACAAAACCTCCATGGTATTGTAGTATGACAATTCAATCCATGTGCAATCAAGGAAGACACAAGGTTATGGTTACAGTAATCAGAAGAAGTTGTGTTTCAACCATGGATTTTGAATTTTTCATGATCCATGGTCTATGCCACTTGCAATTGCAGACTTGACCTGCTGACCCTAAACATGGCCCAGACAAGTGATGTGTCGTTTATTATTCTGAGCGTGGGCAAATCAGCAAGGACATCCGGAACAGGCAAACCGGAAGCGAAACCCACTTCATGTCACGTCCTAGTTGCACGTTTTATCTCCCTACAGTCCATTCAGAAAAAGATGGACTTCTAGCTTTTGGCCATAAATGGGTCAAACTTTGAGTTTTTTTAGAATTTTTTTCTGCAATCCCCTATGGAATCCTCTTCCAATTATGTTTCCGAAGTCTATTTGTCCAAAAAGCAAGCCATACCAGGAATAGGATATCGGCCAGGTTTTGCCCCAGAAGCATTGAATTGGGAAAAACCATCAAAATCCAGGCCGTTTGACCCTGCCTGCAACAGTGCATTGTGGGGTTCAAACCCCAGTTCAGGTACACATTTTGGACTCTTTTTCAAAGTTCAAATTTCGCAGCACTGCACTGTGTACAATGAAATCACGAATAATCGCCAAACACGGGAGCTTGCCAGAGCCAGGGCCCATCTTTTTCTGAATGGACTGTAGGTACTGGGCTACCATGCCTGCCGGTTATTGCTGCAAAGACCACCCTTTTTTACAGGACTAGAAGTACACTAAAACCTCGTTTAAGCGACCGCCCCACGGTGCAAGGAAAAGCGGTCGTTAAAGCCAGGTGGTCTTTAGAACCAGGTCCCACAGTGTCTGTGTAGAACTGTCCGTGCATGGAGAAACGGTCGTTAAGAGCAGGTGGTCGCTAAAACGAGAGGTCGCTTAACCAGGCTTTACTGTACTTCAAACTTATCCTTGAATAGAACCTTTGCACCAGACCAGAGCATATGAAGGGGCTGGGTAGTTACCAGCTTATGGTGCCCTACATCTGAGAATCCATGGGAAGGTATTTCCACGGCAACTACCATTGCATTTATACTATGAAATGCATATCTACCTATGCTCGTTGTCTTGGAAGAATTGCTTGACAAAACGCCATGCTTGATAGTATAGTATAGTATTTATTCATATTTCTCTAGGGCAGTCCCCACAGACCTAGGGTCTCCTTACGGGGTACCCTAGCCAATCTAGGATTGCGATACGAAATTGGCTTGATGGTGCAGATTCAGGAGTTAGTCTACATTTCCCGGGATCATTTGCTCACCGAATGGAAGAAGCAAACGCCGGCCGTACCAGCAGAACATCACTAGTGTCTTCAAGTCCCTGCATCCTCTCAGATAGCGCCTTGCCCAGAGACTGTCTTGATCTAGATAATGCTGCTGCTTCCCTGGCGAGCCGGTCATCTCTCTGAAAAGATATTAGGAATGCAAACAGTAAACACAGCTTTGAGCGCCCAACAAGGACGTGCACATACAACAAATGTCATACTGTCTCTACCGACATCATCATTGGTATGATTACTTTATTAAATTCATGGCGTAAACGGGTCAAAAGATTGATCAATGTTTGCGTTGTCATAAATGCTTCTGTTATATGTCTATGCTTACCACAATGGGGGAGTCCACCTGCCTTTCAGTACTCAATGTGTGCTTGAGTGACGCAACTGGATTTCATTCAGCAACACTGTACATTTCTATGTATCACATCTCCATGGATAGTGGTTACGAGCGAAATCCAGCCTCAAGACTATACCAGTTCCAGGGTTGCACTGCCAAAGCACGGTAAACAGTGGACTATGCAGTGAACCGCACCTCTGCTCTATTGATTGGGTTCGATTTCATTTTCCACTTCTATGTAGTGAATGCATCTCTGCTGGTTTAATTTTAGAGGGCGTACCTGCACGGCATTTACCAAAGTTTTTAATACTGGCAATGCTGATCAAGGGAAGCCGGCCACTAGCAGTCAGTTACCGTCTGACACTGCAGAGACCGGGCTTGCAAAGTGTGACTGAGTTTGAGGCTGGAAAAGGGTGGTAAATCATTCATGGACCCTGCTTTCGTCGAACTGCACTGAATTCGCTCTTCTCATCAATGTTAACAATGCGCTCTTGAGGTAGTACAGTGAAACCTGTCTAAGACAACCGCTCAAGGGACCTTCAAAATGCGGTCTCTGTTACCAGGTAGTCTCCTTATCCAGGGTCATTTGACTGGACATAGCAACCCTTGGTCCCGGCTGCATTGGTCTTCTGGGACAGGTGGTCGCCTTATCCGAGTGGTCGCCTTGGCAGGTTTTACTGTAGTTTTGACCAATTTCAATGAAACTCCTTGCAACTCACCCTTTGCAACACCATGTTCATGCTTGCCTCTGCTTCCCTTCTCAAAAGAACTTCTTTGGCCTGACAATGGAACGTGACCGAAGCCATCTCCTCAGCAACTGTAGGCAAACACAAAACAAATTACGCCAATGTGCCACAGGAACCAAGCTGTGTTGTGGGTTGATACGCCAGAGTCAATGGTGGACAACATGATCTATCCTTCTGCCTCTGTGTAAAACCAGCACGATTCTGTGCAATTTGTATGATCGTATCAGCTCTCAGCCAGGCATTTCCGAAAACAAGGAAGTGCTGTCCTTCTGAATATTTCCAAACATTTGTATTTATACTGGTTTGAGCCAGATTTGGAAAGACTGCCTGTTCCGCATCTGCCGTCACACCCCCACTCGCAGGAATCAAGGCGAAGGTACAGCTACTAAGGGAGCGAGAAGTGAGTAGATTAAGATCAGACACACCGTAAAAAGTAGTCCAGTATACATGCTCACATGCAGGAGGGGGGGGGGGGATAGATATACATACTGAATGCCTTGTTTCTCTCCATGGCCTCTCGGAGGAGCCGGCGTTGTGCGAGTATCTGAAGTCTCTCAACAGGAAGACGGTTGTACTCTCGCATGGCAAGTACCATTTCCTGAATAGCATACATGTATACAGACAAGTACACCCACACACCCACACACCCACACACGCACATATACACAGACATGTATATATACACACACCCTCTCACACCCACACCCACGCACATACATTACACACACATGTCACACACACACACACTCTCACACACACGCACACCCCCCCCCCCACACACACACACAAACACACATACACACACAAACACACACATAATAAACACACAAACACACACATACTCTGATCTGTACTCAAACTATACTGAATATCTGATCGTAAAGCCCAAAGTCAATTTATCCAGACTGCGATCAGACAGAAGAATATGAGGATACTTCAAGCCACAGTGAATTTTTGTTGGAATAGTTTACTTCTAGTGGCCATCGTAATGTGCCAATTTATACCCGAGGTATTGTATAGCTGAGGTACTTTGTAAAGACTGTCAAAGACTGGTGGGGTATAATTCAAATTGAGAAAAGAACAGTACTTCGTAGTATGTTACGTCCAGTTTACTTTAACTAGTTACGTACTACTTCCCTATGTTGTTTTTAAGGTCAAAGAAACTTGTACAATGTACTTGGTCCGCGTCAGCGATATTGTCGCTTATCTTTCAGCTTTGTTTATATGTCGCCAATGCTTACTTGGCAGCCCATTTCATCCCAATTTTGGTTGGCAAGTTAGTTTGCTAGTACCTGAAAGGTGTAGCTAGAGTTCGAGTGGATTTCGAGAGCGACAGGTGGGTGATTTTGATTGATACAGCGCCGCATCAAAATAGATTATCTTGTTACGCTGTGCAGGCAAGAGCAGCGCAAGCCACAAGAAAGTAATCGACTACTCGGAATCAGCTCCATTTTGCTGAACGGCCGAGATCGCTCACCTCAGGGATCGCTCATCAATCTGAGATCGCAGCTCCCTTACCTCCAGCTCCTCGCTCGAAGTATCCAGCGCGTCGTCGTGGAGATTTGCAAGTACATGTACTGTACGCGTCGTCGTCGTTCAAAATAAAATCTTGCAAAGAACGGCGTCTGATTTGAACCACACAGGCTGTCGTGCTGCCCAGGCGAAGTCCTATAGAGAAGGCGACCGTCACGATCGACTTCTCTTTACAAAATAGCCAGGCAGCGGAGAGGAAGAGAGATGAGCTTGCAAAAGCAAGAGAGTCGATCCCGAGCAAAATATTTGTCGCCAGCGCCGAGAGCAGCGACGAGGAGGACCGAAAAAAGTAGGAACCCTTCCTTGGACAATAAATTCCTCGCAGCTAGTTGTCATTCTATACCTTACCGTCCATCGTACCAAGTTGTATCACTTCAAGTGCACGCGTTCATGTCCAAAGTCTAAGTTCAAATTGTCGAAAGATAAGCGACAATATTGCTGACGCGGACCAAGTATTGGACAGAATAAAATGTATATTGAGGATTCAGATAATGCGATGGCACTAGGTACATGAAATTCGAGACCACTTCTTACCGAGTATTCTTCCGGGCTGATCACCTTGTCAAAGACACCCCGATACAGAGTACACTCGTTACACTTGGCATCCTGCCTCGTGAAATGCAGTATCCAGTCATTCACCTGCATAGAAGCATTCGGCAAAAAAAAGATTCTGAAATGAGTGACGTCAACGTTGCAAATGACAACCCTCGATTGGGCACGATGAAAGCCTTGGTTTTCACAAGTTTTCTATATTTGTTAGGGTAAAAGCATGAAGTCAACTGGTTACTTGGTCTGAAAATAAGGCCTTTATCCATGAGATGTCGTTGTACCTGAGGTGGGTATTTATGAGGTCGACTAACGGTGATCTCAGTAGCTACTTCAAGTCCTAACGCAGGCTTGCAAGACCCTGAAATCGGTGAAACTGGCTCTCTACTGAGTTTGAGAGATTCATGAATGCATTCTGTCTAGTTGGCACGCTCAGCTATTGGGGTCATGCCTCGGAAAGGTGTCCATGCACTCCCTGATGACCGTTCTGAGAGTCTAGGGCCAAAACCATCGCATCAAATTTCGATGAACTGGGCGAAAAGTGCGGTAGGGTCAGTATTGTAGTGACTGTAGTGTGCTCAATGCTCCTTGCACCAATAGTAGTGCGTGTAGTGGGTGTACTGTAAACATGACTTAGTGTACATCCTGTGTAGTGGGACCCGTGAAATACTTCTTTGCCACATTTCGAAGCCAGAAAAGGAGGGACGGTTAGAAATTCGACCAGACTTAGAATACGTGAACCGCAGCAACATGCAATTAAAAGCAGATCCCGAAACCAGATTTGGCCAAAATTGGGCTTTCAAAGACTGTTCTACTACAGTACATGAATCTGGATAGACAGCACAAACTTACTGGCTGCTTCTGGTAGGCTGGTGGCTCCATTGCCTGAAACTGCTCTCGCTGTTGTATTGAGCACAAAATACAGCAAGCACACAAATCTCACATATACTGCAATAGTGTACGCCATCCGCCTTACAATGGCCAATGTGTAGAAACACAGTGAGCATCTACGAGTACTATGTGAATTCTCATATTATTACCGTATTTTCCAGGGTATAAACAGCATTTTAACGTAATTCACCCAAACAAATGTTGTTGCGGCCGGTACTACGATGGTTAAATGAACTGCGAAATAACATGGGGAAGATGTCCGTATTTCGTGCCAAAAACCCTGAGTGTGGCTTATACTGCAGTGCGGCGTATACTCCGGAAAATACAGTACACAATGTAGGAAAAACAAAAAGCATCATTAGTCACACGGGCACTGGACATAGTGGAAGTGAGGCTCGTTAGGGTGACCTTCAGGTCATGAAAATCATACACGGACCAAGCCATACATACCGAGCGTAGTGTTTTCACGGTCTCTTGGAGCTCATCGAGCTCGTCTCGCTGCCTAAAGAATAGCAAAAGATATGAAATTGACAAGAGGTAATTATTGGTTATGTGATTGCTATGGAATGGATATAAAATGATCAGACCCGTGTGTAGGGAGGGTCAAGAACCACCTTTCCGCATACGTGGGACGCCACCGAACCATGATAAGACGTCCAAATAACTTGGATGAGGGATTTCGGCCAATTGCCTCTGGTTGGTCAACCCGAATTTGGTGATTACCCCTGAAGTATCTCAATAATACTACCATGCCATCAAACCATTGCAAACAAATCTACATGTATATGGCCTAGGCACACGTACAATTTTATAACTCGGTCTGGAGTTGTGCGTCCATCCAGCAGTCCATCCTTTATCCATAGCTGCTTCTTCCTATGAGCACAGCATACCGGCAGTCGCAACCAGGCATGTCAGGGATCAACACATTGGCATACAGTGTAAGACGATCGTTCAAGGGACCTTCAAAATGTATTCTCTGTTACCAGGTAGTCTCTGTTACCAGGTGGTCTCCTTATTCAGGGTCAATTAACTGGAAATAGCATCCCTTGGTCCTGGTTCCAGTGGTCTTCTTTAACAGGCGGTCGCCTTATCCGAGTGGTCACCTTGACCAGTTTTACTGTACATCATTGCTAACAGTGCTATTGAGCTTATGGATCACTAACTCCCAGATTGCATGGCTCACTACAATGACACTGCATTACCTTATACAATGGGCTGAAACAGAGTAAAAAAAAACAGGGTATGGAGAATATAGACGCAAAACGCGACAAGCGTCAAATTTGAGAAACTGACATTTTGAGCTCAGTAAAATTCAAGGTAAGGCTCTTTGAGACAAATTTTCAAATTCAAATCCAACTAGAACCACTTCAAAACTTGTACCCAAATATGGATTTTTATACAAACCGCACATAGAGTGAACCCTTTTGGCGATTATCTGGAAAGTGACGAACGAGATATGCCACGGTTTGCATCTGAACTCTACGTATGAGTATCGGTATATGAACACTGCACACGAAGCTACAGGATCTGCACACTCGGCCACACAACCCGCATGCTGGTATTCAATCCAACTAAACAACATCCACCACACAATACAGTCAGACCTCGCTTATCCGGTCCTCTTTTATCCGGATCCCTTGCCACCCGGAAGAAAACCCTTGGTCACCGATTTACAGCTATGTCATGCATACATACAGCATGATTGTGTGTTCGACTATCCGGTTCCCTCGCCTATCCGGATATTTTTTGTGGAAAGCGGATGTGTGCGGTTAAACAAGGTCTGACCGTACTGCCATAGCCAGTGCAGTGCAAAGCAATTCCTATCCAGTGCTAAGCACCTCTTAGTACTCACAGATAGTCTATGTGGTCGTTCATCAAATTGTTCTCCTCGGCTAGCTCCTTGACTGCAGCTGTAGCTTCATGGAGATTGGCGGATACATCAAGCTGTGCAAGTATGCGTACAAAAGATGTGAAGCCCGACACCCTGTTTGTAAGTGGGTAGTACCATCAAACACTTTGTTAGCGTGCTTTGTGGCAACATGGCATGTGATCAAGACGATACCCTTCATACATTCACATACATAACGGATAATTGAAGCGGCACAGAATTGCGAAACCCTGTTTGTAAGTGGGCAATACCATCAAACACTTTGTTAGCGTGCTTTGTGGCGGCATGGCATGTGATCAAGATGATACCCTTCATACATTCCCATACATAACGGATACTTGACGTGACCCATAATTTCCTTAGAGTACAGTTTGACGTCGAGCCAGACTTAAACTGCACAATAATTATCCACACTAACACCCAGTATAAATAGTAGAAAGAAGAATAGGTTTAAATTATCTACAGTACTGTCGGGCGCTGAAGAACGGAGCACCGAAGAACGGAGCACCGAAGAACGGAGCGCCGAAGAACGACCAGGCTAGAATGTCACCAAGCACAGCATACCAGTGTACACACGGTGACTCGACGGCACACAGACTGTAATACATGAGAATATGAACGGTCTACATGAGGAGGCTGCCCCCCCCCCCCCCCCCCCCAGTTCTTCGGCGACCGACAGTACTGTACAACTCTGCATTGTGAACAGCTGCAAGGTAGTACACTGTATACTGTGTGTGTGTGTGTGTGTGTGTACTACCTGTCATCCTGTGTACCTTGTCATTCGGATAGGCTTCTAAAGCTAGGTGGACACTGCGATACAGCTGATCAAGTACTGGTGCAGGACACAAGAAATACAAATGCAGCAGAAGTTAGATGTAGAAATGGAGCACCCAGATCTGGAAAAAAGGTGGCATGCGTAGTTTGGCGCAGTGTTGAGAAAAGCACATTTGAAAGTGAATGTGCTATAAGCATTGATAGATGTATATAATATTATAGTTATTCAAAAACAGCCATAACTCTGTGGTGGGTGAGCATATTTGACAATCCTGGCCACTGCATGACCGCATAACAGTGGGAGCAAACATTGCAATTGCCTCACCTTTGTGAATGTTCATTCGTATTTCGCGGACTGAATCTTCAAGATAACTGCCCTACAAGCATGGGAATGCAAGGCAGGAAAGCAGTTCAGGAACAGAACATGAGTAACAAATCCGAAAGGCATCTAGTGAAACAAATTATCTTCCCATTATGATGCGGTTACACTGTCACACCCCGTGGACAGTGTGAAAAGCTTTCCTAACAAAAAGGTTTAGTATGGTGAAAAGCAGGAAAAATCTGCACGGAAATATTCATTCGCACCCATCGCAAAATTGAACAATTCTATTAGTTCTTTCTAGAGTCTAGCCACTTCTTACCATTTTCAGTCGACTGATTGTGATGTTCCGCAACTCTTTAGCCTCTTCAGTCCATCCTAAAACATTCCACCACAGCAATGCATTGTACGATTACAATGTGAGAAAAGGCTTGTCGTATGAACATCGGAAGTACATCACGAGACATCCCGCTAGGTTAGGAACAGTGATACTTTAATTTCAGAACTTTTCAGTGCTCAATTTTTTCGGTATGAGGTCAACAGACTAGGTTAGGTGAACAGAAATTTTCGGTACAGAGAAGCAGTTCCCTATTGGATTATGTGTGTTAGTGTTTGTTCGGTGTATTGAAATTTTAGGTATGAAACAGATGCACCGAAAGGTATAGTCAACAACAGGTGGCTGCGGTATTGGTATAATTATTGGGATACTCAGGCAAAGTGCCGTTCAGTACTTGATCAGTTCATTTGATAAGTGTGACATTTGCGAGGCGGAACTTATTATCATGACTGCATTATGAGATTATCTCAGATCCGTGGCTTGTTGAGCAGGATCATCTTCTGTGTTGTCAAGATGTGGATTTGTTCTGTAATACATACATGTCCTATCGGTGTGCCGATCGCTCAACAAATGAGCGAGCGGCGATAAATTTAACGCGCGATTTAGATCTGAACATTTTTCTTAGTTTCTGTCCGGCGATTTTTGCGACTTTCAAGGCATTCAAGGGGATTTCCCAAAGACGTGTCAAAGGCAACGTGACGTATGAGTACATCGTTTGAATCGCTTGAATCTCACTAGTTCGGTTCAGTTTGAATCGCAGTTCTACGTTGAGTATGAGCCCCGAACCGAAGTGTCGTCTGGACCGAGGGACAAACTATTTCTCTATGCTCTCGCCACGCCACACAACAAAAGGACTGGGAAAATAGTTGTTCTCGACACCGAGAGAGAAAGCTCTTCAGTTCCACACTTCAAGAGCCGACGAGAGAAGTGACATCTCACAACTGGCAAAAGGAAACATATTTAGGAAATTGGTGCTCTCATCAGCATAAAAGCGGTGTACTCTATCAGCACAAAAAGGTGCACGTGTCAGCAGCATGTACGACACAGAGACACAAACGCAGCAGCATGTACGACAAAGAGCTACACGCGCAGCCACATGTACAACAGAAATTGTTGTGCGTGGTCTTGATGCCAAACTGGAGCACGATAGGGACACTGTTGGCGAGGCTAGGGCGCCCTTGTGGTGCTGTATGCTCTGAAAGCACGGGGAAGATGACGAGCAGGAAAAGAGCTTTCCAGTAAGCCATAAATAGTGAAAATCCGTTGCGAAACAATCATGTTTTTCAATTTGTTTGTTGCTATCTCCACAATTGTACTGATGCACTGAATCACAGTGCTCAGACGTGGTAAATGCACTGTGAGCCTGAAAGGGTTAAAAACAACGTGTATAGATGACCCACCTTGGTGTAGCAACATGTCAGACAGGCCATGCTTCATTCTGTCAATCGCATTCCGGATTCTTTCAATCTTCAGTGAACAACATAAGACCACCACCATTACTTCAGTCCAGAGATAGACGCACGGCAGCGACAAGCCACAAAGTACACATACAATGCCTTGCAAGGACACAGTTTCAACCCAGGGCCGTTGCGTGTCAGGAAAGAAATACTCAGCAGTGAAATCCATGACTGGTTAAGTCCGCTGACCATGCAGCAGAGAAAGTGTTCATCAGTAGACTGACTGACTTACGTCCTTGACTACAGGGTGGTCCGCATCCAGCAGTAACTCAGTAAGGTTGCTCTGACTGGACATGGATGAAGAGAGCAGAGAAACAAAATCAGAACCAAATCTAACGGAAAATGAACCACTTTTAAACTCGGATGGTGAGCCATTAATATTCATGTAAAAGATGAAGGATCAAAAAATATATATATAACCTGTTACGAGTTTTGACCAACAGACCACCAAGGTAACGAGATATTATACAGTCAGACAGTGCAACAACAAGGTGCAAAACTGACAAGGGTACTGGGACAGTCAACGACCTGACAACTAGCTCCAACACAAAAGCATCATTGCAAGCTCCACATAATATTTCTCATGTCCCATGTCAGCTTTAGACAGACTCACCTCATACCCAGCTGTTCTGATATCGATGCACTGATGCCACCGTGAAGTGGGACGTCGATGCCGAATTGATGGACCGAGCCGTCGCTACCCACGGTGACCTGGGAGCCCCGCACCACACTCATTGGCGCCAACGGTCGCTCTGCCAGGTGCTAGATACACATAGACACACATCACCCAGCGCAAGATGCCAAACAATAATTCGGTTACAGAGACCGTGGTCCCGTGCTTAGGCTTTGCCCTCTATTTCCCCCCTCCATCTCTGGCGTACCCACTGTGCCTTATATTCAACCTTTCCTACTCCTCCGGCGTATTTCCTGATCGTTGGAAGATCGCTAAGGTCACGCCCATCTACAAGTGTAAAGGCTCCCGATCACAAGCCTCAAACTATCGTCCAATATCTCTTCTCTGCTCCCTTTCAAAAGTATGTGAAAAGGTATTTTACGACCAGTTGTATTGCCACATTTCACCATGCCTTAGCCCTTCCCAATCTGGCTTTCGGCGCAACGACTCAACCTCTGACCAACTAGCTCGTCTAGTACAAGACATTGCCACCCTTCGTGATGCTCGACACCATATTGCTCTCTGTTTCTTTGACTTGGCAAAGGCCTTTGATACTGTCTGGCATCGTGGCCTCCTTGCCAAGCTACATATTGTCTTTGGTGTGTCTGGCCCTGCTCTGTCCTGGCTGGAGTCCTATCTGAGTAGCCGATCACAGTTTGTTTCTGCCCTCTCCATCAACTCTGATCCTCTACCAGTGTTTTCTGGAGTTCCCCAAGGCTCCATACTTGGACCTCTTTTGTTCGTAGCATACGTAAATGATTTACCCTCTATAGACCCAGGTGTCTCGTTATTTGCTGGTGATACAACCCTACTGTCAGCATCCTCGTCCTCAGCGGCTCTTGTACCTCGAGTGTCGGCTCAGATATGCAGTGTCCTACGCTGGATGCAAACATGGCGACTTAGACCCAACCTGACTAAAACCGAAATAATGTTCCTTCCCCCAATCTCATCCATGTCACTTTTACACCATCCTGATTTCCCAGAACCCATAAAGGTTGTTTCCAACCATAAACACCTGGGAATAATGCTTGATGATCGTCTCTCTTGGTCTTTCCATATTGATGCTCTTTGCAGCCGTTCAAGCTCTGCCCTAGGTGTTATACGTCCCCATTGTTTCCATCTTCCTTTCAAATGTAAAATTTTGTTTTACAAACTGTACATCCTGCCTCTTTTCATGTACGCTGCTGTTAGCTGGTGTGGCTTGTCCTCGGTTCTCGCTGAGCATCTCGAAATCCACCCTAGAAAACTTCTTTGTATCCTGTTTAGTCTACCCCCTCTCTACCCTTCTGCTTCCCTGTATGTCCTTGCAAATGCTTGCCCACTGTCGACCCACCGTCAAAAATTAATTTGCACTTTTGCTCACAAATTTAAACTAGCTCTACATCCTCCTCATCTTAACGTGTATAACTGGTTCCGAATCACAGATGGCTCCCAGACAAGATGCTCTGTTGCCCTCCCCTTGGCTAAAACGTCCTCCCTTGTATGCTCTCCACTCTTTGTTGCTTACTCTGCTTGGCTTGCGCTGCCCGCTACTACGCGCAATGCCAGTACCCTGGACGCATTTAAATCTGCTCACTAGATTCACCATCACCTGTCCCTCCCATGCTTCTCCGTCTTGACCATTATTTTTCTTCTTTTATTCACCATGGTTGGTTAACACCCACATCTCCCGTACTGGCTGATTTTCTTCTCATGCCATGAGGTGTTGTCTATAATAATAATAATAATAATAATTTGGTGCACCTGCCATTCAAAGGCACCGAGACCTCTGGTCGGTTGAGCATGACAGGCCCCACCAGCACCGCCTTGCCCCATGCTAGCCTCATGTGCCTGCCGATGAGTCATGTATTTTGTTTAAAAAAAACATGCTCTAACCTCCGAGCACGATGACTGCATATCGCCGACCCGGGCACTTGCCCCTCTTCAATGCCCCGGTATTATGTTCTACTAACTCAGAGAGTGTAGCCAGAGCAGAGGGACAGTGCACATGCTTGCATGTCGAGGTGGTCGCCAAAAACAGGCTCGACTCAATTGTTATAGTTCGATATCTGTAGGTCTAGCAGTTTCAATCTTCTCATAAAGAAGAGGTAAGACTAACTGGCTGAAATTGCCGCCGTTGCAGGCCAATAAACAGAATAACAGAGTTCCATCACTAATACCGCCGAAACCGCTACTTTTAAGAACAATTTTGAGGTTGACTCTACACTTGAGATAGAGCTGAAGATGTTTTCCAGACCCTTGAGAACTAATCCATCATTCCTTTATAGAACCTGATCAGATGCAAAGCTATCTGAGCCGCAATCAGCGAAAACGACCCTTAGAGGTTTCGAAAAAAATTCGAGAAAAAGGTCGATTTGTGACGTTCAACGATTTTTTGATCGCGCTGCGAACAGCGTAACGAGTTCTTCTTGAACTCCTTGCTTGAAGTAATTTATTTTGAAGTTGAAGTGGTGTCGAGTGGCGACTCGAGTGTTCCTTGATCTTGTTGCGATGGCTGCGGCCGCCAGAGTTGTTCGTAGAGCACACGCGGCAGTCATTGTGCACAGCTAGCTCGAGGAGTGGATGCTGGACTAGCCGCTGAAGTTCAGAGTGATTATGAGACGTCCTTTGGTTCCGATATCGATGTCGACAGCGAGGCGGAATCGCAGCCCTCATCTCCTGCTGCGA
This sequence comes from Sycon ciliatum, assembly GCF_964019385.1. Lineage (NCBI taxonomy): Eukaryota > Metazoa > Porifera > Calcarea > Leucosolenida > Sycettidae > Sycon > Sycon ciliatum. The sequence goes on along the minus strand of NC_088650.1, from coordinate 10,720,262 downwards.
TGCGGCTCAAGGTGGCCAATGACTCGTCAGAGTCGGAAGATGATGAGTCGTCAACTGAGATAAATTCTGAGTCTGGGGCTAGTGACGGCAGCGACGTCGTGTCTTCAGCTGCGGAGGAAGAAATGGAAGATGAGATTGCGGAACGACTACAAGCAGGATGGAGCTGCGAATATGTCGACCATGTCTCCGCACTCGTCAGCTATTCTTTGTCATTCTAGCTGCTTACTGTACTGATTCAAAAGTATTCAAGCTACCCACCGAGCTTAAGAATGCTGAATAATTATTCTACACATACATCGTATACAATACATTGCACCAATTTGGAGTACATCTTGTGTATTGGTGTATACACCCATTTTGAATCGGAATATTGAACTTTTTCTTGGCTGAGATCCTTCAGTAGATGTGTTTCAACAAATTTCTAACCAAAAAGGAATTTTGAAAATGTTGACCCTAAGGGCTGTTTTCGCTGGTTGAGGCCCATCTTTAAAATACACTGCTCAATGCAATGGACATACAATCGAATGCTTGCACATTTGCAAAGGTTGCCATGGCAGTCATAGTAATAATGCCCCTGTATCCGTCCTCTGTTGTGATCCACATACCTTGGCACTGCGACTCCTGGTGGCAGGACGACTTGCATAGTGCTGTCCGAGGGTCACGGACGATTTCGTCGATAGATTTCCACCAATGCCCACGGTCGCGGTGCCGTTGGTAGTGGCCGGTGATCTTCTGCGCACAGCAGCGCTCTTACTGCGCGGAGATGAGGCTGGTGTCTTCGCCTGTGTCCGTGTTACCTGGGTAGCACCGTTGCCAGGACTGACCGAACGGGCAGGTGACTTTGGTGGAGGTGTAGGACTCGATATGGAGACTAGCTGGACGTGATCGGTTTGAGTCTCGGCATCGCAGTACGCGCTTGGCGGCCGTTCTGCAGACCTGTCCTGGATTGCTGTCGCCATGTCGTGGGTACTCTGCGCTGGTGTTGTGTGCTTGCTCGGGAACTGAGCGCCGACTGTGCTGCGCTGCGGATGAGTCTGATCAGTTGCCATGGACACAAAAAAAACAAAGAATGAAACAAACACAAGACATAATGTGAGCCACAATCATGGTCAGGAGAAGGGACAAACCCGTTCTGTAAATCTGCCTCGGTGCCACTTTATTTACGGGAACCTCGGCCCATGTTTTTCGAACACATTCTGATTTTTATGCAGTAGGGTGCCCGGCCTGCCTCTGTACATACTCCTCATACTGGGTCCAATGATTTTAGCTGCTATGCTTTGTTTTCTTGTGAGCTCAACAGCAGAGCAGAGGGAAGTAAGACCGGGGCTGATGACAAATGGAAAAAAGACATTCAAAGCTTTGTGACTAAACGTACTTGCAAAAAATAATTGTAGTCCGCACAAAACTTTGAACATCTCGTGAAACTATAACAGGGGAATGGATGCTGAAGGCCAGCACAGTGCTGCATCTGAAGCCCTTTGCAACCTTCCTCCAGCGGTTGAGAACAGTGGTTTAACAATTCGGTCGTTGCCATCACCACCAGGACGAAGTACCACGGAGCCAGGAAGCATAACAGACTATAACCTAGATCGTCAGCTACAGGTGTGGAGAGCAGCAGCAGCCGAATCCTTGCTCCTCACACCATTCGATAAATGAACACTCGCAAACCTGATTAACAACATCTAAATGTAACACATCAGTGTACCCATCACGTCAAGAACTACCACACTTTATTCCATCAACATAATGGGTACAGTCAACTTTGCGTATAACGCCACTCGGCGGCGCATCAGAAAAGTGTCCTTATACCCGAAGTCTCACTATATGCATACAGGTGGAATGGACTTTGCTCTGGGCATGGAAATTCTGTCGTTATTCGCGAATTGGCGTTATATCCGCAGTCATTATTAGCGAAATTGACTGTATGCGTCAATGAACGTCTTCCTTTATAATCCATAGCATGGAATTATCTGTATATTCCAGGTATACTTGTCACAGAAATGACCCTGACATGGTGTGGTACCAGTCTCTCACCAGCGTATGGTTTTCCTTCAGCGACAGCTCTAGCCGCCGCTCCAGTTCATTGCGTACCAGCATACTGTCAGCGACCTGCACCTTCAGCACCGCCAACTTCTTCTTGCCAGATTGAACCTAAATGCCACGGGGAAGACGGCAACATACAATCAGGCCGTGCATCGATCTACTTTGGTATTCCCCTACCATGAAACAATGGAGGCTTCATAGAATACTATACTGTTATAACCTACACTTGAAAGAATAATTGAGCTCTTTGACATGCTTCATTCACATGTCGCTCACATATGCCACACAACAGGAAGACCAACCTGTTTTCTTCTAGGGTATTATGGAAGTGCACATGTAGAATAACAATCATGGAGAAAGACCAGGACGAGACCAGTCAGCGGTGTCGCGGCATAATGGACTGCAGGGTATTATTATGTGTGCACTAGACTATGATGAGCAGTATGGTGCTGAAAAAGAATGTCGGCTCACTACGTACAGGGCCATATCCATTGTATTTTACACCCAGAGTGCTGGGCGAATCTCAAATGTTGGGCTCCCACTTAATCAAATTCTGTGCCCACGGTAACGGTACTCACTACACCCCAGAAAACAATCATATCAGTGCACTCAAAAAGTGCATAATTATATACGTATGGGTAGGAAAGAAGACCAAAGATCGGTGAATCGCGAGAGTTTACCTTTTAAAATCAACACAATTGTTTGCCTGAATCAGCATTTGCAAACAGAAAGAGTGGGTGGTGTGAATTTTTCATATATTATCAGGAATTCACCAGGGCATCTGAGATAGAATACTTCTAGGCCAATTTTCCTGGGGAATGTTCGGGGACCGCCAAAGGCCAAAAGACAACTCTTTAGAAGACTTGACGTGGCCTGCGCAGAACACAACCAATCTTAACACGATCTTCTCACCTTGTCCTGCTCCATTGCTAGCTTCTGTGTAAGCAGTTGAACATTAGCCTGGAGTTCCGCTGTACTTTGGCTTGGAAGCTTCGGATGGCTACTTGCGACGAGCTTAGTTGATGCACTGTCATGGAGGCTGGTGGTGCTCCCTGGTACAAAGACACAAATCAGACAATGAACCAAATAAGAGCCAAAAATGTAGGGAGTCACAGTTCAGAAGCCCTTCCATAATGTCATTAACTGAACGCAATGCCTCGTAGGATTCTCAAAGACATGCATCGATACAGAAACCTTCCCATACTACAAGTAGGAGTCTTTATTAGCGGCATCCACAGGTGAATGAATAGCTACAGAAACCGTCCTCGACTTGGCGGACACGGGTCCCTTTATGCGACATCCCCAAGTCCACATGACGTACAATGTAGCTTCATCTTACCTTGTGCTCCTTGAGGCCCGTCGCCTTCCAAAGTCATCTCTCCAGCCGCATCAGCACCGTCGAGAATCTGAGATCTCACACTTGCTCGAGAGGCTCTGCTACCGTCTTGACTGCCTGCTCTGGATTCTTGGTATTGTCCACTGAGTCTTGACAGTGATGCTGGCTGGTCTTCAGGGTCTCCATCTAAGCTGGCAGCGCTCGATCGTTCACTGAACTCTGATGCCTGCACACAATGACACCATACAAATGTGTGCTTTGCAATGACATCATACAAATGTGTGCTTTGTAATGACATCATACAAATGTGTGATTTGTAATGCCATCATACAAATGTGTGCTTTGTAATGCCATCATACAAATGTGTGCTTTGTAATGCCATCATACAAATGTGTGCTTTGTAATGACATCATACAAATGTGTGCTTTGTAATGACATCATACAAATGTGTGCTCTGTGTGCACAAACAGTCACTACGTCTCGCATGTGATGTCAGTAGCTTGGGTTATCTACCGAGATGGATTGATACATCAAGAACATCCCTGTCACACCAGTTTCTGTTACTCCGTACAGGAAGGAGCTTTAGCAGAGGAGTGGTAGTTAAACCGCACACGTATATGGGATGCTGCACAGGAGTCTTCACATCATTCAAGAGGAGCTAACACTTTGACCTACTAAAATACTGATGAAGTTGGTCTAATTACTAAATACTGGTACAACCAAACTCTTTTCGCAGTCTCTTTTATCCTGCATATAATCTTGATTTTCAATGCAAAACAAGGAGGGGATCCTTGGTCTTGTCCAATAATGTAGAGAACATAAGTCAATGAACTGAGAAATATCTGGCAAGTATGACCATGGCTAATCATTGATACGCTTTACTTACATCAATGAACTTATGCAGCCTGTGGCTGAGCTGATCGCGTTCATCCATGAGGATGCGCATCTTCTCCTGAAACTCTGTCCTTGCCATCTCCATCTCTCTGCCATGATCATCCATCATGGCTAGACACAGACATGCACACACATGCCCACATGAACACACATACACATACACACACACACACACACACACACACACACACACACACACACGCACACGCACACGCACACGCACACACACACACACATATACACACACATGCACGCACGCACACGCGCGCGCACACACACACACACACACACACACACACACACACACACACACACACACACACACACATACACACCCGGATCAGTATGTAACGCGGTGAGGTGCAAGCTCCCTACGTGTGTGCTCACTCTGCGACAAATTCACAAGAAAAGTGTACCGTTTCAAATTCTTGATGTCAGGAAAAATGTGTGCATGTTCAAGTTCAAACTGAGTACATTGTTACAGACAGCAATCACTCTTATTTCATTAGGGGCAATTATCTGCAGTTTTATTCTGTTTTCACAAAAATGATTGACGGCGGCTGCAGATCAAAGCGCAGCTCGTATGCCTGAAATTCTTACCATCCCGGAACGACTCTCGACACTGCTTCTCCGCTTGCACCTCCAGCTGCAAATCCTGAATGTGAGCGTTCTGTTTAGAGAAGCAACAGGACACCAGTGTGGCAGCCAATTGCTGACAGACTTACACAGACAAAAAGCAAATACATGTTGGTGGGAGAGCACCACTTTGCAAACTTCTACCAATTCTGGAAAGGGAAACCATATACCGGAGGCACTTTGCTCCCTCAACTAAGATTATCAAACGCTGGTCATCAAAGACATTCTCCACTAGATTCTTACCATTTGTTCAATTTTGGCTTGACCACCCGCAGTCAGGAGTTTCTGTCAACGGAAAAAACCCCAAGACAGTAACACCAGTTAGAGCGGCATGTTTGGAAGTGTAACCCTAGTCAACTATCCACGATGGCCTTATACTATATAAATAGCATACATACAGCAAACCGTGTGTGCTTTATACATCCATGATGTGATTCACTTCTAACGTCATACCGTGTTCTTCCAGCACCAAGTGATGGGACCGTTATGCCAAAACTGGATGAACATCTTACGGAAATGGACCAGAGAGACGGGTAGAAAAACATGCAGAGAAAACAAGGGAGAGATAACCGGCAGAGGGCTTCACCTTCAGCAGCAGGTCTACACTGTACCTACCTCCTCAGCTGTCCTGAGCTTCAACTTCATCGTCTGCAACTCGGCCTCTTTGTCTTTCGCCGCAGCACTAAGCATCTGGAGAAGATTGGTGCAAAATGACAATATTATAATTATACAGGAGAACATGTGTGAATGCAAGCATTCGAAACATATCTCTAGCCACTCCCGTGGCCAGATAAACAGACACTTGATGGGAACAGGCAAACAAATCCCTAAAGAGCTCCACCAGTGCAGCATCCAGGGTTGGGTGAGGGGCTTCAGGTTTCGGGTGGGGAAACAAAGATGGTGAGGGAGAGGAGATGAGCATCGCCTTCGCTATGTCGATCTCATTACGACAGGAGGTTTCTAACACATCCTGACCCTGCGGTCATAATTGGCTGTGGGCTACTTTTGGCTTCACCTTACAGATGATACCAGGTACAGATGAAAGCAGTAACCGGTACGCGCATATGCAAGGAGGAATTCAGCTCCCGTGTGATATGGCACATATGAAACGGTATGTACGCAACATTAAAGTGGAGGTTGATCTATAAACCGGTTGAGCATCATGCTTACCTTGCTCTCCTTCATCTCATCGTGCAGTCTGCATGCAGAGATATCGTACAAGATTGGAGAGCAGAGATGATTTGTACAGTTTTACATGTTCAACACTATATAAAACGGAAAAAGCTATATACTCGGATGGGGAGCCAAGGATAAATATTATACGGTACCCTTGGTCCTTTTTCTTTCTACGAAAAACTATACCATCATCAAAGCAAGAGGTCTCTTTGCTGCAAATTTCTATTACCTTACTCAAGTTTTCGGCCAGGAGCCATCATCAAAATTGAGGAGAAACTAGTGAGGTTGACCAATATCATGTAACACAAGGTGGAACGAAACTATGCCACGTGTAGGTATTTGTATGCTCTACAGGATAATACTGGGATCATAAATTTATGGTTACAACGTTGGGCGTGCGGCTAGGACTTTGAATGCTGATGATGGCCATACAGCGGGAAAATTGAATCGTGTACATGATCGTAGAACTTTGAGTAAAAAGCACAGATAGTTGTGGTGTGTCTATAAGCTCATCACCAATCACAACATTATGGTACACCGGTAGCTTTGAACGTCCTCCACACCGAGACAGAATGTTCAAAAGATTTTAGGAAAAATGTTGCTGTTTCAGAATGGGAACTAACATACCTTTTTACTTCTTCGCCGTGCCGCTCTTTTTCTTGTTCGAACTGATCAATTTGCTCATTCGCCTTGTCTAGGTCTGAACGCAAGACACAGCAAGAGTAGTAGGCAAACTCGGCTCCTATCCTGCATACTTGTCTTCGCAAATGTCGCTAGGGTACAGCCTACAGGACAGGGTGACATGCCTTCGCCAATAGGTTTCCGCGTATATTTTCCTATTGGTGCATCTAGTTCACTATGAAGCAGAGACCTCACGCCAGCCAAGTCCACTAGGTCTCACTACTCTTTGCTCCTAAAATCTAATCATACTAGAGCCCATGGACACTTGTAGAAAAAATCGGCGTGCAGCGAGTATAATTTCAGTCATGACATGCAGATTGGAGATAACAATCATTATTTAATAAATATTGTGAACAAAAAGGCACGCCATAAAGATTGGAAATTAGAGTCCTAAATTAGATTGGAAAATAGAGTCCCTGTTGTGACATACATATTAGAGATAACAATCTTAAAATCTGTTTAAAAGATCGTGATCAAACAGGCATGCCACTGGTGAATACTGTAAATATACAAAATTTCGGCGCTGCAAAATTTCGGCACTTCACGATTTTTGACATTTCGGCGGCGATTTATTTTCGGCGTGGGGTAGAGAGCATGGTATAAGTTAGTGCGACAGATGCTGTGAAAAATTTCATCGGCGTTTTAATTTAGGCGTTTTGGGTCGGTGCCGAATATAGCCGAAATTAAATAGCTGCCGAAAATTTGTATATTTACAGTATTGGAATTTGGAGTCCTAAGGTATGCTCTTACCTTCCATAACCTGTGCCATACCACCCCGCAGCTGCTGGACTTCATCCTGGGCGGTCAGCAGAGCTTTCTCCAGCTTTTTCCGTCCCCTGGAAACATACATGACACTCTGACCGTCAGTCCTGACACCACCCAGCAGCCTTCAAGGATTACATGATGCTGTCTGCTTTATGGACAACCCCTATAACCCTGGACTTCTTCTCTTATCCGATCCAGAAAAATACGTTACCGTGACAATAGGGCGTGGACGTAATGACGTCAGAAGTCAACTAATAACGACAAATAACGACTTCTTGATCCACTCAGCCCGTGACGGACTGCAGTATGTGGTGGGTAGGACGCATGTGTTGCATGCGAGTGTGTGTTTCTTCTGCGCCAGGAGTAGCTGCCCGACCGGGAGGGACCAGCCCTGCCACTACCGGAGAAAGTGTTACCATGCTGTGAAGGAAAACCACCCACACATGCATGGAACCATACCAAAACTGGATCCAAGTGATTCCAAAGTCAGGGCCGTCATTATTCCTGGCTGGCTGTCACGTAACGTTTCCGTCCCCTACACTTTACAGAACAGGGTTGGTCACTCTAATGGTGTAGAGAATCCAGCTCCACCTACTTTTTGCTATCTGGGAACGCCTGCTGCAGCTTGAGCATCTTGGCGTACGACAGGTTGATGTCCTGCAGTTTCTGGGTAGCACTGGAGAGCTGAGATCGGGCATCTCTGTGCCATGAATTACACACAACAGAAGCAATATTAATATTATTGAATGGAACAGAATGTAGTAGTCGTGGTAGAATGAAAACTGTTCGGAGTCACCCATAGTCAATATTATCTAACAAATTATCAGGTGTGAACCTCACTAGTAACAAGTGAATAGTTGTCTTTTAGAGTCCTCTTGCTGTTCGGAAATGAAGATAACAGCAGCTCATTGTAATGAGCAGAAAAGCTTTTGCTGAGAGACACAACTTACTTTGAAGCAGGTTTGTCTCTCTCTCTCTCTCTCTCTCTCTCTCTCTCTCTCTCTCTCTCTCTCTCTCTCTCTCTCTCTCTCTCTTTGACGCAGCATTTATACTCATTACTACTTCAGTATGAAATGCAGGTTAATGCATGTATCAGACAAACAAAGCTGAGCTGGTTAGCTTCAGGCTCTTGCACGCAACATTCCGAATTTCCTCAAGTAATTTCATTCGCTTCTCTTCAGGTCAATACAAGCAGAAGGAGAAACAAGCCAGTGCAATGATGATGCTTAAACAATGTAGAAAAGAAAAAGGACCAAGGAACTACAAGTTACGCTATACTGTCCACTAACACCACCAGTTACTCAACAATCAGCTCATGCGATAACATTGCACGACACGACTGGTGGTGTTAGTTGACAATGGACATTATAGCGTAACTTGTAGCTCCTTGGTCATTTTTCTTTTCTATAAATTTATCCTTGGCTCTCCATCCGAATCCATTTTTAAACAATGTATGTTTGATATAAGCAGCAGTTGGTAGACTGGCGTGAACAAACATAGATAAAGAAGTAGAGTGTTGATTCTGCCGCATACAGTCAACTTCGCCAATAACGACTGCGGATATAACGACAGTTCGCGAATAACGACAGAATTTCCATGCCCAGAGCAAAGTCCCATCCCACTGTAATACATATAATGAGACTTCGGGTATAACGACACTTCGCGAATAAGGACAATTTTTTGATGCCCCGCCGAGTGTCGTTATAAGCGAAGTTGACTGTATGGAGAAATAGCATTATACTTCAGTTATGTTTGTAGTTGTGGATGTGTAAGCTAGGTTCATACTTCAGTAGTCACTTGTTGTTATCACAATGCATATCACGCTGATCACACACAATGCATATCACGCTGATCGCACACAATGCATATCACGCTGATCACACACAATGCATATCACGCTGATCGCACACAATGCATATCACGCTGATCACACACAATGCATATCACGCTGATCGCACACAATGCATATCACGCTGATCACACACAATGCAGATCACGCTGATCACACACAATGCATATCACTCTGATCATACCCATTCACACGTCCAGAACTGGTACATAGGTGTAAGTCTCTCTATGTTTCCATGTGCATCATAATCTACACTTTGCTCCCTTTCTGTGTTTGGTCTCGCTTATCTCCCAGCTTAGCACATACAGTCTAAACATGACACTCGTTAATCTATGACACCTACTGCTCCCTATATCACCCAGAAAAATTGTTAAAATACACTAACCTGGTTAGATCCTTCTTTTGTCTGTACCCGTTCGAGTCGAATGGAAATACTGGAAATTTTGAAAGGTCGCCCGCAAAGAGCCTGATGCTTGTTCTATTCCTTAGTCTGGTTGCACTTTTGTTTAAAAGAAGACTGAAGATATCGGTATCACTACAGTTTCTGCTCTAGGATTTCAAATCAACTGAGTACACGTGTACCAGGCAACACTCTTGCAACCGGGTCAGTCGCGGATCCATTCAACTTTTTCAAGTGCGGCTATTGTACATCAGGGAGTCTTAGGACTCCCTGATTGAGTCCCAACCAGGTCACAAGTGACCCGGTGTTCTTTTTCCAAGCGGGCCCAAGTACCCCCCCCCCCCTAAACGAGTCGCTGGCCCGGCTCTGGAGCAGACACTGCATTATCGTTATGCCATCATAGTGACTCACACTGCCAAGTGACTGGCGTCTGGAACACCATCAGCCTCCCAAGTGTCATCGTCGCTGTCCAACTCTGTGTCTGATTTCAATGCCTCGGCACTTCCCGTGAAGAACTGTGCGTCACATGGTAAGGAAGAAGTAGTTTTATGGAACAACACGTAAACGAGTGAGGGAGTAACCAATTGAGCGAGTGACAGGTCAAGTGAGTGAGTAAAGTAAGTGAAGGATGGAGGGAGAGAGGGAGATGGAGGGAGGGAGGGAGGGATGGAGGGAGGGAGGGAGGGAGGGAGGAAGCAGCTGAGTGAGTGACACACTAGCTCAGGGATCATGTGTGAAGCTGACAGCATGCAACCTCAGACATAGAAATATATATACCAGATATGATGCAACAGGAAAGACCATTACGCAGATCCCAAACACTCAGTATTGCAAAACACGGTCACCCCTTTTTTTGGGGCGGTTCAATACCCAAAACACACTACATCAACGAATGTGTTTAACCCCTTTCCAAGCCCTCTACAATATATTTTTCGAAAGAAATACCGCAATCAAAATTTAGTTTGGAGAGGTCTTTTTTTAATTCTTTAATGGAAACATGACTCGGCCATTTGCTTGATATCATGACTCAATCAGGAATACTGTCAACTGAACAATGAGGCAGACTAACAGTGCATTGGCAGCAGAATGTTGCCATGATCTGAGTGTGGAGCTTACCTCATTCAGCGAAGAGAGAACCTGATGGAAGGTTTGAAAAGGAATAGAACATACGAAAAATAGAATTTTAAAATTGCATAAGCTACTGTAAAACCTAGAATTTTCGGGGGTGTAATAATTTCGGTGTTTCCCAGAACCAACGGTTCGAAATTTTCCGGTTTACAGTAACTGGATAATCCGATGAGCAGGTAGTAAATTTTAAGGGAATAAGACACATAACTACATTCACCTCAAGTTGTCATGGAGACACTTCTACCTACCCTTACAACATATGCTGGGATGGAGGCGAGTACAGGCACCTCTCAGTATACAGTGAAACCTGTCTAAGACGACCGCTCATGGGACCTTCAAAGGTGGTCTCTGTTACCAGGTGGTCTCCTTATTCGACGTCATTTGACTAGAAATAGCATCTCTTGGTCCTGGTTTCAGTGGTCTTCTAGGATAGTTGGTCGCCTTTTATTAGTGGTCGCCTTGACAGGTTTGAGCGTAGTTAGTCCACCCTGTCTGGGTATTTACCCTAAAAACAAAAAAAGTATTTAAAAATGAGCGTACCACGGACTTCTGCTGGAGATTTCGCTCCGCAGCTCCGATGACGACCACCATGATCTGCTCCTCATACTGCGGTGTGATGCGTTAACAGGCAAAAACAGAATGTCTAGTAAGCATAACATCAATTTGTGTATCGTATTTCCAGAGTGAAAGCCGCGCGGGAGTATAAGCAACACTGGAGTATAGGCCCCACACAGATTTTTGGTCACGAAATACAGACATCGACCCCATTTACCATAGTTAATTCGACAATGGTAGCATAAGCCATTGCGACTTTTTTGGATGAATTACTGGTGTTTACAGTGCGCCTTGTATAGTACTCTGGAAAATAGGATACATCAAAGGTCCAGGAAAGCAGTCGAAATTAGATTCTCCCAGGAATGTTATGAGCTTGAAAATGGAATTTATGACAGTAAGCCATTACATAAATGTAGCCAAGTTCGCTGCACCCCATGGGATGCATGACCTTTACAGATGAGCTCTGAAGGCAATACAGAGCTAGGGTCTTCAATATCAATATCTCAGCAGAATCATCCTCAATATCGCAGTGGTGCAGGTGGTGTATACTTAGGGTGACGCAGGGTCAGGGTTGACCAAGAGAGCAATGTGCTGTAATGAATTCACTAGTAGCTAAGATCCCCCCCCCCCCCACACACACACACGCACACACGCACACACACACAATACTGAGGATTAGAAAGCTCAGACACAACCTGACCAGGCTGGTGCTAACTTTCCAGGAGTGTGGATAGGTAAAATCACAAAAGGGCTAGTCGTGAGAAAGGGCTTCAATACAAAGGTCATACCTTCTTCCTTTTCACAGGGTCTTTCAGCACTTCAAGAAGCTCTTCCTGCAAAAACAGTCCAATAAAATACTAGTGTCAAGGTGAGGAAAACATTTTAAAACAAGATTCGCAATGTTCTTTGCGGCAATCAAAAGGCCAAAATCAAATGAGAATCTGTCGTTTCCCACTCTAATTCCATCTCAATGCCTTCATTTCTCTTTCTCTCTCTATCACTCCCCTCTCTCTGTCTATATCCCTCTCTATCTCCCTCTCTATCCCTCTCCTTCTATACCCCTCTCCCTCTATACCCCTCTACCTCTCCCTCCCTCTCCCTCTCTATTCCTCTCCCTCTCCCCTCAACCTCCCCTCCCCTCCTACCAGTACCATGTACAGGTTTTGAATCAGTGAGGACCTTACAGCATCATCTAAGTACTCCAAGCTGGTGTCGGCTATACGCTTGTAACGGCTCACAATCTACACACATGTGCATGAGCAAGTAGGGGCACCCACAAACACACAGGCAGACAAACACAGAAATACACACATATGAGACAGTAGGTCAACAGAAGATCGACGACCTAAATAGACGTGAGGGGTGACGAGGCAAACACTGAAATGACAAATCTCTGGGCATTAGCGACAGTCCCTGGCTCAAATCTTGATGGTGGCAGTCAATTTATTCTTCAGACTTTTCCTGCTTCAACTCCCTCAAAGTTACGGGAAAAAAGCACACAAAAATAACGGTTCGGGAGGCCGAGGTTTCCGCATCCGTAGGAACACCACCACCCTCTATGGCTCAAACAAGGAAAGTTGGAAACACTTTACTACAGAAGGATAACACACAAAGCCGGGGTAAACCAATGCTCTACCTCGAAAAGATCATTTATAATAACATCGTGCTCCACGACGTAGCCTTGATAATCAAAGAAAAACAACTTGAATCACGCAAGATAAAAGTGGAAATAGAACTCTGGGCTCCACCCAATACTGTAAAACCGGGAATTTTCGGTGGTGTAATATTTTCGGTATTTCCCAGAATCGGTTCGGTAGCGAGAAAATTTCGGTTAACCCGTTTTCCAGATCCAAAAATGCAGTTTGCACACTGTGGTTGAATTTTAGGTCGCTTTTTATTATAAAAATTGCCTGTACTGAAGTTATCGAAAATATAATATTATCAACACCGAAATTTTCCCGTTTTACAGTACCAGGTTGATGCGGCGGTTGATCTTCTCCAGATTCTCCTTGTCCTCGTTAGCCTTGCGAGCAGCCCGGGCCAGGGCATTCTTGCGAATGACCATCTCGCTCGGATCCTCATCCTCACTTGGAGGCGCCGGATACTGCAGCTTGTGTGGCGGCGGTCCACTCATCCTGCCAGTTTCAAGTTGGCACCTGTGAAAAATGCAAATATTTTTCAGGAAGATACGGCCCTCGGAAGTTTCATCTTGTCTGGATTCAAAGGACTCATACTTGGTAAGGGGAAAGTCCCTGTCAATAACCTTGCAGCTATATATGTATTTGTACACGTACATGTAGTGTAACCTGCCTAATGGTGTCTATCATGCACTGGCAATGCACACCTAGCCTTCAGTAGTCAGCAGTGTTGTCATGAGAGCCTGTTGTGGTCATTGGCACTATAATGTTTCTGGGTATATATGTGCATGTGTGCTTGTGCACGTATGACAGTGAGACATATGAATAGGCGGCGCGGAGACTAAAACTTTATTATAGCAATCAGCAGAATCAGCGAAGCTGAGAATGTTTAAATTCTATTATCCATCAAGTTTTATTCTTGTTGATTACTACGTCCAATGTCCGCTTCGCTGCATGCTCTGTTGATTGCTATAATGACAGTGAGACAGCGCAGCAAGTGTGTTAGAGATCAGGACAGGTGAGCTTGACCTAGGAGCGTTTACTGCACATACCGGTATGGTGGTACAGTTGCCGGAGCACAGAATCCATGGAGGGCGGCAGTAACTTAGTTTGTACGGAGCATTCACAGATTGATACTACTTGAACTATTACTTTCTCGCAATGGATACACTTACTAAGCAATCTTCACTCATACAGTACATATGTTTCCAAGTTTTCCTCGCCATCGTTTTACTAGGCAACCCAAGGTTGCGTCAAGGAGTAAAAACAATAAGAATTATACTCAACCAGCAGGGCAGAAAAGTCGTGATCTACAATAATATTTCACTAGCTGAGGGAATGGAAAAGGAAAAAAAACTGAAGAAAAATTGATTGTCACCACCAGGACTCAAACCAGGGTTCTTCGCTTGAGGCCAGCGATGCTCTAACCACTGAGCTGTGGTACACTGTTTGCGTTATGCAGAGCTCACTGGCCAGTCAGTTTGAGCACTCTGGCAAGGTACGTTCGGGCCTGGTTTAAATCTGGCTTCGGAAACTTATTTTCATTGCTATCAGGCTCCGCTTCATTTTCTCTGTGCTGCGCTGATGAGCCCATAAAGGACGAAACAGTTCTGTCCGCAGCTTGAGCACTCTCGTGCGGGGTAGTGCCTTTGCTGTTTGCGTTATGCAGAGCTCACTGGCTTGTCAGTTTGAGCACTCTGGCAAGGTACGTCCGGGCCTGGTTTAAATCTGGCTTTGGAAATTTATTTTCATTGCTATCAGGTTCGGCTTCATTTTCTCTGTGCTGTGCTGATGAGTCCACAAAGGATGAAACAGTTCTGTCCGCAGATTGCGCTGTGGTATACATGTAGCTGTTATCCAAGCAGAGACTCCCGTCTCCCCCCCGACTCCGAGGGCCATTCAACATTATTATTTATTTTTCATCATTCCGTAGGAGACAGCCCTCGGCTGGTGAGAAGGCATCACTGCCTACTCGCCTAGTGAAGTGAAATGAGGGTTCCCATGCTGCCCATACACACACTAGTACAGGTAGAAGTACACGTACATGTACCGGTACCTGTATTCTAACGAATTCAATACAATCCATTTCCACTGACCAGTAACTAACTTCAACAAAGTATGCCCCTAACTTCGTCACATGTTCATTGTGTTCAGGATCAGGGGGAGAATATTCGGGCCACAGAGACGAATGTATTCAGGCGTCATCGTACCTGGCTATCAAACTCGGGACACCACAGGCACAGGAACAGCAATTGCGAGACGACTAGACGATGGGTAGTGGTTTAGCCACTCTCAGACTCAGGGCAACTTCTCCAGTTCTCAGCCACACTATGATGCAGAGTCCGATTGGCAAGCATGGTGCTGCACCGTGCCGCTCACTGGCGACAATTCAACGAGACACAATACCCTACCGGCGACTCGCACTCGGTTGCTCCAACAATTGACAAAGACAGCACATCGACAGCGTACATGAAAGGAATTATATTTTGGTCTGAGAATGAGACTACAATAATGTGGTAGTCTTGTTGTTGGAGTTTTACTGTGATCCAAGCAATAAAACGTCTAAACTGAAAACTACTTGAAAAATTGAATCGGATCTATGACTAGTAGTAGTAAGTAGTACTAGTTGAGTACTGACTGTCTATGACTATGACAGTATGACTATGAGTATGATATGAGCGACCGTCGACGGATGTCAGCGCAGTCATACACGATGCCATCGTCAGTCTGCATAAAGTCGTCATGGAACTCTGTGCTGCGCGTGCTGTAGTACATGATACCATGGATACAGCTCGCGTCTCAGCCATTCCGTCACCTTGGTCACACACACGTGCACACATGCACACACGCCATACTTCACAAGTCACAGTGAAGACGAAGTGCCCGATCGGGTGAGATTGGTCGCGTGATGGAGATGACGGGGTGCACCGATGAGCTCGCCGCATCAGTCTAGTCTGGCCATGAACGACAGACTACAATAATAATAATTTACAAAATGCAACTAACTACTTACTTGTCTCCACGATCCATCGCTCTCAAACCTTGACTGGATTGAAAAGAAAGGCAGCATCTCGTTTTTGGTATGCTGTACCGTGGTAATTGTGGCACATGATGTATTCAGGACACAGTTGCATCAATCCCCGAAATGCAACAAAAAGAAGCGAGGAAAAAGACAAAACATAGGCCAATAGGGGCAGGCATGGGCATGTATTGTTTGTAGGCAGCAGGAAAGATGCCAGAGCGAAGGGACTGGTTATGTAGGGACGACGTACGTGCCGATGTGCTGGGAGCAACTCAACCGACCAGAGGTCTCGGCGTCAGCGTTGCAACTATTAATAGGCATCGGAAAATGGGGGGGGGGGGGGCGGGGTTGTACAAGAACGACTGCAAAACCTAGATGTAGTAGGACCCGCGTCCTCGGGTGATACCGTACCACCCTCATAGTCATAATGATATCATCCCTCCAGCTCTAGCTAGCTCCTAGCTCGGAAGGTATCACCCTCGTACTTGGGTGATATTATGGTGGCCCAAATCGTTTCGTACCATGGGGGATAACGAGCGATATCCCCATGCCAGGCATTCTGGCTGTTCTGTTCCTACGGATTTTTCCCACGTCTTGATCGGAGTCAAATATTTTTTGACCCCAGCGGGGAATATTGCAATATCCCCGGCTGGGGTCCATAATATTCCCCGCGCCCTGGGGTCACGAATATTCCCCGGGTAACGCCAATAAGGGAGATGTTAGTGCTGGTCACCAGTGGTCACGCTCAGGACAGTACATCACTACATGGGATAAACATGATAAAGTACAGGTTCCTGCACGAGTACGAGGGCAGTACCGCGGAATCCAGCCCGCGCCGCGATAGCGGCAATGGCTGGATGAACAGCGCGCGGTACTGGCCGAGTATGAGGAACGTGTTTCCCGTGTGCACCCAAGCCAAATAAAGAGATAAAATGACAGACACACCTGCATTGTGTTTTGTGATTGTTTTCTGGTCACACACACAGTTTTTTGTAGTACATGTACTAGTAGTCAATAGTGCTTTTTTTCTCGCGGTGCCATTGACATTGTCGACTGGGCATCGGGCATTCTGGCTGTTCTGTTCCTACGGATTTTTCCCACGTCTTGATCGGAAACCTCGGCAAATTGCGAGGATCCTGCAGGTTGCTGAGCATTGCGCGCTTTGGTTGAGGCTCATCCGGCTCGTCCAAGATCTCCTTCGCGAGCGACTCCGCAATAAAAGTTTCAGTCTCTTTCTCAACTTTTCGGAGGAGCTCATTCACATCGCCAATATCGTTCAACAAAGGGGCTTCTTTTCTCCCAGTTCCAGATCAAATGTTGGAGCGCCATGATGACAGTTGTGGTTGCAAACAGTCGCTCTTCTGCTTTAGTTATTTTATTAGTAACCAATGAAAGACCTTGAAGTAGAGAGTCAGTCCAGTGGCTACTGCCCGACGGGCAGTGGAATTCCGGAATCCGTTCCTGCCCGTCGTCAAGTGATGACGGGCAGTGGAATTCGTTCCTGCCCGTCATCACTTGACGACGGGCAGTGGAATCCGTTCATGCCCCGGCCCGTCGTCACCTGACGACGGGCAGTGGATTCAGTTCCATCACCTTGGCTTTGACTCAGGCAGGACCGCGCTTTCCAGCCCGCGCTGTTTGATCTGTTGTTGTTGTTGTTTCTTTATTTTACTTCACCATATGAACAGGCAAGACTGCCTTCTCACCGGGGCTATTGGCCCACGGCTCTCACAATATGATGAAAATGTTTAAAATGTGTATGAAGAAGAAAGGAACGAAAAAGAAGATGAAATGAAAGGAAAGAAAACAGTAGGTATTAATTTTATGAAGGGGGGGGGGGTTATGAAATGGGTATTATCATAGTTGATGAGAGAAGTATGATATCCAATATTCTTGTTCTATAGACTATTTAGTACGGGCATTTCATGCATGGGCAAGGCAGGATTTGGACTAGGATAGAGGACAAGAACATAATTGATGAGCATCTGTTCAGGCAGAATCTGTGAAGAAGACATAGTAGGCACAACATCGGAGAGCTAGTTGAGGAGGGAGATAAGGTCATAGCCAGACAGCAATGCTTGAAACGTATGGCGTACGTCGCAAGCGCGAATATCAGCAGGGAGAGAGTTCCATGTGGTACTGCCAACAAAGGCGATAGAGCTACGGCCTGAGGGACCAGGTAGGAACGGCACTCTGAGCAGCTGGCTGACCTGACCACGCGTGACACAACTTCTGTCCACATCCGTGGCAATGAGGGAGTAGTAGGATTGGAACAGTGAGCTGGCTCTGCCATGAAGGCAGCGGAAGACGAAGAGAAGCAGACGTTGCACGTACAGCTGGTGGAGCTGAGGCATTGATAGTCTGACAAATAGGGGAGCAGTGGGGGTCCTTCTGGGGAGTTGGAAGATGGCTCGTATGCCAGACTTAGCAGTGCGTAGCAGTCGATGTAGCAGCAGTTTGGATAGAGCGGGAAAGAAACAGTTTGAGGCATAGCAGAGAACAGACTGGATCATACTCATGTACCAGGCCCGGCGGGCATTGAGTGAAAGGCACCGTCCATGGCGCCAGAGCTGCCCGATTGTAGTAGCAGTCTTGCTGGCAATAGAGTCCACTTGGGGCTTCCAGGACAGTTGGTCATCAAGCATGACACCGAGATACTTCGTGACTGGAGTAACATCAAGCACTGTGGTACCACACTTCACTTCAGATGGTCCATCCAGACACCCACGGGGTCTCACAAACATAACTTGGGTTTTACTGGCATTTAATAGCAGACCAATGTTGTCCAAGTACTCAGCGAGTCGTGTTACAGCGTTAGAGAGAACAGAGCACACTAAATCAGGCTGATAGTCAGAGTAGTCCAGAGCCACATCATCAGCGAATTCCTGGTGGCATACACTACCTGGTAGAACTGACGACATATCACTGGTGTACACTACAAAAAGAAGAGGGCCCAGAACGCTGCCTTGAGGCACTCCTCGGGAGCATCCAACATATTGCGAAACTGAGTGTTCCACCCGTACACACTGCTGCCGCTCCGAGAGATAACTGAGGAACCATTCCAGTGGTGTGTCACAAATGCCAAGGTCAAACAGCACTTGCACAAGCCTGGCATGCTGGACTCTATCAAATGCCTTCGATAGATCTACCATTACTACCCCGGTGTGTTTTCGTTCCGATTTGGCCAATTTCCAGCGGTTGGAGGCAAGGATAAGAGCATCTTCTGTTGAGTGATTTCTTCGGTGTGCAAATTGACTTGAAGGTAACAAGGAGTGATCATCTAGGAAAGTTGTCAGCTGTTTCTTGACAAAGTGTTCCAGTATGCGAGAAACAATAGGCAGTAGCGAGACGGGCCGATAGTTACGAGCTGACAGTGGGTCGCCATTCTTATACAATGGGCTGATAAGAGAATGTTTGAAAGTTGATGGCACTATACCAGACGCAAGAGATAAGTTGACGATCTTCATCAGGTATGGGGAGAGGGTATCCGAGCAACGTTTCAACACAATACCTGGGATTCCATCACTTCCGGTGGCTTTATGTGGATCCACACATTGCAAACGCTTAGCGACATCATACAACGACACAGGTTGGAGGTCATTGGTCAACTCCAAGGCGACAATCACGTGATATACGGGAATGGATTATACCATTCTTATTCGTAGACTCTACTCACAGTAGGCCTCGACCAAATATGCTAAAAAAAAAGAGCATATTATGCTCGTCGCATATCAGGGAAAACGTCCGATATGCAAAAAGATATGCCAAAATATGCCAAAATATGCTCGACATAAGCAGAAAGTGTAGATCATTTCAGTAAAATTACAACCTTGGAATATTCATCGGCTTCACGGCTATCATGCTATATGGTGCAAATCAAAACACATCCGGAATAGTATGGCTGGGGTGTGTCCCCAGCAACCGTAGCGATAGTGTTCATCCATGGGGAAATGTAGCAAACGCCTCACCCATTCCAAATTCATCCATAAAAGGCATTTCTGAACGCATTTTGTCCATAATATGAATGTTTTGTCCTCATTTTCTTCAGAATATTTGAATTATATGCTGGCTTCATTCCAATATTCCCTTTGTCGCTCAATATGCCATATGTGAACTGTCTCACAAAATATGCGGAAATATGCGCAAACATATTTGGTCGAGGCCTAACTCACAGACACAGTACCGGTACGCGGTATTACCGACCGTGTCCCTCGGCCTTATATTTTGTATTTGTATTTTTATTATTAATTTTAAAAGGATTTCCCAAAGGCTTTGGGCCTGTCGAGGGGATCTCCTGCGGTTTTCCCTCGCGGCCTGTTGGTTGGTTGGTTGGTTTTTATTTCACTTCGCACATTCAAACGGGATGACGACCCAATAAAATGACGGCGAAGGCTTAGCCTAGAAGTGGCTATGGAAGAACATAGTAAAAGCTATGGAAGCACATAGTAAGAGAATAGGATACTAATAACTGCGGGTAAACGGGGGAGAGAGAGAATACGATGTATCTGTGATACTACGTGCGGGTTACTGAACTGCACGGGGAGGGAGAGCAGAGCGATCAGCAGCAACTCGAACTACTCCCTACAGGCGTATGGTACACATGCATGCTTAAACTCAGGTAGCCAGGTAATTGTGCGGACCTCACCAGGGAGAGCGTTCCACAGCAGAGCACCAGCAACAGAAAATCTCCGCTGACCGCGGCGGCTACGGTTTGCCTGGCTTAGTAGGCCATTTGACTGCTGATGGCGGGTAGGGGTGCCTTGTGCCGGGGTCAGAAGCTGGGCGAGCACAGGGCTGGTGCGGGCGTGGATGCACCGCCAGATGGTGATCAATATTTTCTGCCTGTAGAGCTCGCTGACACGGTACAGGGAGTGGGCAGTGAGCAGCGGCTGCATGGCTGTCCGGGGCGGGTTGCCATCGATACAGCGGATGGCTCTGTTTTGCGTGGTTTGCAGTCGTTTCAGTTGACCCTCTCGCATTGCGGCTGAAAAACAGCAGGAGCCATAAAGCAGGTCGGGCATTATGACCGCCTTCACATACACCTGACGAGAGCGTCTTGATAGGCTTCGGCGTGCCCGCCACAAGGCGCCAATTTTCTTGGCAACCTTGGTGACCACATAGTTTACATGGGTGTCCCAATCTAGGCGATTGTCAAGGTGAACGCCGAGGTAGCGCGCAGAAGACGCTGAGGGGAGGAGACAGTCGCCGCTTTTGACTGTTACTTCCTGTACATGCTGCTGGGGAGAGATAGTCAGAACCTGGCTCTTGGTGGCGTTCAAGATGAGGCCTCGGGACTTCAGCCAACCGGCCAGAGCAGTTGCCGCTGTGGTGAGGGTTCTGGACGCTTCCGCCGCTGAGGCCTGGGAGTCGTACAGGGCTATGTCATCTGCAAATTGTACACTTGGCACAGGCGAGGAAACCAATGGGACATCTCGTGTGTATAGACTGAAGAGGACAGGGCCGAGAACAGAGCCTTGGGGCACTCCGCAGGTGCAAGCCAGAGCAGGGCTGGTTGAAGGCGAGATGAGGATCTGCTGCTTGCGGCCGGACAAGTAGTCGACGAACCAACTAAGGGCTTTTCCAGAAATTCCAACCGCAAGGAGGTCTTGAATTAACTTGTCGTGGTGCACTTTATCAAACGCCTTCGACATGTCTAATAGGCACAGCCCTGTGGTCTTGCCACTGTCTCTCGCCTTCTGCAGATTATCAGTCAGCACACAGAGGGCGTCTTCCGTGGAACATTTCTTGCGGAAGGCAAATTGTGTTTCGGGTAATGCCTGGGTCAAGTCCAAATGACGAACTAACTGGTGTTGCACTACCCTCTCCAGCAACTTGGACACTATTGGGAGAAGGGATACAGGTCTATAGTTGGTGGGGACTGATGGGTCACCGGCCTTGTACAGTGGCACGACAGACGCCAATTTAAATGCAGATGGAATGGTTCCTGTCCTCAGCGAGGTGCAGAACAGCACAGCAAGAGAATAAGAAAGCAAGTCAGCACACTGCTGTAGCAGAGAGCCCGGTATGCCGTCACTACCTGTGGCTTTCCGCGCATCCAACTTCTCAAGGAGACGTCGGACGTCAGCAGGAGTCACAGGATCAAGTTCGGTCAAGGAGACGGGTCCAGCGGGATCGTGCGGGGTACAGAGTTGTTCAGGACGGTTGGGATCGGTGACAATGGAGTGGAACGTGTCGGCCACCTCGCTGATGCTACAACTAGGATCTTGGCGGCGACCTCGTGCACGCGTAGATCTACGCGTGCTAACGCACTCGTGAAAATATTCGGCGGCCCAGCTCGATCGTAGCCTACAAAAAATGTAGGGCCCGGTGTAATATGCCCGAAACTTTGCCGAAAATGCTTTTGGGAATTTCTCGTAAACCTTGCTGAAAATGCTCGGAAAATGCTCACTTTTTTGTAATCCTCAGCACACGCCGTCAAAACCAGGCAATCAGAAAATCTGTCCCTGCGGGAATTTGCGGAAAAAATCCTCGAAAACTTGTGCAAGAAATTGCGGCAGAAAACAACAAAAAATGCGGCGAAAAGTGCGGAACTTGCCAGGAACTCGCGGAATTATTGGCAGAAAATTGCGGATTTGGGCCAAATCACAAAATTTGTTGTATCCTTAGAATCGCTATTTGCGTACTGTGGAAACAACCTACATGTATGTACAGGATCATGGAAAGCACTGTGTGAAAAGTGCAGAAAAATGTCAAAAGAAGTGCAGAAAACAACAAAAAACGCGGAAATCGCGGATTTTTCAGAAAATCGCGGGTTTGGGCCAAAATCGCGAAATTTGTTGCGTCCGTGGAATCGGGATTTCCTGGAGGGACAGGAAAATACTCAATAAGAGACTTGATCGAGTCTGCCATGGTAAACAATTCATAAACTACTCAACAAGAAGCTAACCCATGGAATGCGGAAGTGACGTTCTTGTTTGGGAAGTTTTTCTGCTCTCAATTTTGATACACAACGGCCAAGTGCTCCGTTTCCCCCAAACTGATGCTGCATCACAAGCCCAAACAAAGTGTTGGGTTCGCGGATTGTAGATCTACCGAAAATGCCGGCATATCAATCCCGACTGCGAAGCAGAAGGGATTGATATGAGGGTACGGTATCACCCGAGCTACGAGGGTGGTCTTTGTGGTCCACTTTCACGACAATAACACACACAGAAGTCTCTGCTGTGAGCACGGTGGCTCGGCAATGGCTTTATTTATTGATATTATATCCTCTTCCTGATTTTTTTTTCATAATTGGATGCATAGAGATAAGAAAAATAAGCACAAGATACTGCTGCTAGTCGCACAGCAAAGCACACAGAAACGACAAGATGTTACAATGAATGTAACAACACCCGTCCAAGCTAATAAAGTATCTTGAAAAACCCACACACTCACCACACGGTCATCATCCAGCTTCAGTTCAATCACAATACAGTAGTATTCTTCCCATGCAGATTCATGAACTCCCCTGGCACTAGCTATACAATCTGAAGCTGTACGTAACCATACAAAGGCCCGCGACGCACACACCACCCCTACGTTTTTTGACTAAAAAAGAAAAGCAGTCGTAACTGCCACAGCCACAAGGCCAATAAGAAAGCCGATAAGATTATATCGATAAACACATACCCAGAAGTCAGGGGTGGGAGGGTGGGATACAAACTGCACCAACGAAAAGCCACTGCGAAGTGACAGGAATGCGGTCAAGCACAACATTTTTGCTGGAGCACAAAGTTGCAGGGAAATCCCAAAATCAGTGCGATTTTACATGAGCCCCGAATGTTCAAGTTACCCACAAAGACACAAGCTTTCCAACTCTCTTTGGCCGTTGGAAAGCGTACCATATTCTACTTATCACATATGACCCTACGAAGTACGAACCTAACACGTACGACCGTCATATCCTGCTTATCACATGCTACATGTGTACATCGAGTCCATAAACATAAGCATGATACTACAATTGTAGTACTACCCACTACTGTACATGTAGTAGATTTGAACCTGTGAACTGAATAGGACATCACATTTTGTGGAGACCCTCTCCGATGCCACACCCATTCACCCCCGTCTGACACATCATTCGCGGAACAGAAATATTCAAAGCTTCGAATTGTTTTAATTGAAGTCTAAGCAGAAGTGAAAGGACATCAATGTAAAAGAGTCCCAGGAAATAGAGATAGAAGAGAAGATGATGAAAATGAAGCAATATACTGCACTGTATATATAGAATTAGCGCTGCTCACAGGCTTAGACATCATGAACGTGGATGTTAACCCTTTAAGAGCCACAGGAAAATTTCAAAATTCTGCATTTTTTCGTGTTCCTTGGATCATAGCTTCAGTTCTACTCACTCAATCCTCACAATCTAGGGCTTCCTGGAAAGGTCTCCGCGAGAGGAAGAGAATGAGGTCGATCATGATCGCCAGCACACCGTCTATCCAGCGCTAGATCGCAGCGACAGTACGAAAAATGCCCCAAATGCGTCCAATTGCGTCCCGCTCCAGATATTTCATTTTGCTCAATCGTGGAGTTCCAATTTTTCGCTGTGTACTCTTGACAATATCAACAGTGAAACCCGTGCAAATTCGAGTAAACCAGAGTGACGAAAAGTCTCAAAATTCTCAATACTAAAGTCGCACTGCGCGCTTTTGAAATTGCCGCGATCGCGGCTCAACTTACGAGTGATTTATCTCAGGAACCGTAGCTCGCAGCGCTTCGCGGATTGTTTTTCCCGACAGGTGAGAGTTTTCTCTTCGCCCTCGATATTTCGATCACTGGATTTGAGCGAGATTGGACTGAGTTACGATCTTTTGAAGTTTTGCATTTGAATGCGTCGTTTACGACGCATTCAAGTATGGGGCGGCTCTTAAGGGGGGACGGGAGGTTCAGAGGGTCAAAAAATGAATTTCTGAGTTTTGAACTTTTTGCTATGGAATCTTGTCTTAGGATATTTGAAGCGCCAGAATTTCAAATTTGAGCGTAATCGGTTTAGTAGAAGTGGAGTTATGAGCTAAAGTATGTCGAGATAAATTTCAAATGTAAATACTCAAATGTTTACAATTGCCTAATTTTGTGATTTTGGTTTAGTCCAAAATCAAGCGTTTTTGATTCAACTTCGCCAGGTAAGCGACCCTGGCTTCTGTTTTTGTAGTCATGGAGAGCTGCCACGTGCTTCCTTGATCGCGTATGACGTTCTGCAGCGCCACGACGCCCACGCGCGTACGCGAAGGAAAAAATCTTTGTTTTTTTGTTTGTGATCGTGAAAGTGAACAATTTTACATGGGGAACCGAAAGAGAAGCACCAGCAGCTCTGGAAGTGGCCATAGGAGGAAGAAAAGGAGATACTACGCCCCAAAGCAGTCAAGCTCTGTACCAGTTGTGGAAGAAGGCACCGTTGAAGCGGCGCAGAGCGCTTCCTCTCGGAAGATTTCGTCGAGGCCAAAATGGCTTAGTGATATGGTCATGGAATTTGAATCTGAGCTTGTGTGCTCGAGTGACAGTGATTCAGACGAGTCGTCCAGTGATAGCTGCCAGGAGTATGATGATGATGCATTCTATCCTGATGTTGAGGAGTCTGTCTCTGGCTACAAGATCGTGGATTTACAGTGTCTCCAGGAACTGATGGATCAATTTACTGTCTGTAGGAAGTGCACGAAGGGAGACATGATCGTCAGTAACTGTCATGACACTGGACTTGGATCGACCCTGCGACTTCAATGCGCTTTGTGTGGACACAGTGGAAGTACGTCTCTGAGCAAGAAAATTTGCAGGAGCTATGATCTGAATTGACGATCTGTACTGGCGATGCGATGCATTGGACGTGGCCATGGTGGACTCCGAAAGTTTTGCGGCGTAATGAATTTTCCTGCTCCTGTAACGGAGAAAGCGTACCGCAGCCACCAGGAAGTTGTCCTTGCTGCAGCCGTAAAGCTAGCTGAAACTGACATGGTTCAATCCGCAGCTGAGTTGCGTGCCATGACAGATTCCACCTACGTCGCAGTGACGTTCGACGGCACTTGGATGCGCAGGGGATATTCGTCGCTGTATGGTGTGTTCGCGTGCATCTCCTTCCAGAGCGGCCGTGTACTGGACATCACAGTGAAGGGTCGATACTGTCACGAATGTAAGATCTGGACTGAGAAGAAGCGAAGTGGTGCAATCACGGAGGAAGCCTTTTCAACCTGGCTGGATAATCAGAAGTGCAGCATAAACACAGCGGCATCTGCACCCGGTATGGAGAGTGAAGCTGCGTGCGATATTTGGCAGCGGTCTGTGGGCACACGCGGAGGCCTCATAAGAACCCTCTCCCAAAGGCTGTGTTCGAAGTCGTGAAGCCCATCTACATGCAGCTGTCCGAACGAAGTCTGCTGGAGCGCTGCCAGATGGGTGCAACGCAGAATGCGAACGAGGCGTTCAACAACGTCATTTGGAGAATGTGTCCGAAGGAAGGCTTCTGCTCCGTCGACACCGTTCAGCTGGCAAGTAGTTTGGCAGTGCTCAACTTCAACAACGGCGCTATCACCTTGCTCAGTGTGCTGAAAGAGTGTGGATGCATTGATGGCAATCACACGAAGGCAGCGCTTGAGCTAGAAGACCAATGGCGTGTGAAGAAGTCCCTCCGCAAGTCATCAGCAGTGGAAAAGGAGAGCAGGAAAAGGAGAAGGAGGCAGAGGAAAGGCTGGCAGGAGACCACTATTGAGAAAGAGGGCACTACATATGACAAAGGTGGTTTCTGAATGGCAACTTCAGGTCAGATATGTGAAAATATTTCAGTAGCACTCCACTATCAGTCCTTTTTATGTAATTTTTAGGTGCATTTTTCACTGATTTTAGGGGTATTATGGGCACTCCGCGCAGTTTTTTAGAAATGCTGTACATATCTTGTATGTAAAAGTATATATTTTCTGGTTCTGTACGGTCCATTCTAGATCCGTTGCCTTCTTAGGACACAAGATCTTCTGTTAGAAACAAAATAATGGACCTTGAACTTCAGTCAAGTTATCTTGCGCACGTGCATTGTTATTTCAAGGCTGCAGTGGCACACCATGGGAACTGTAATCGCATTGTGCTTAGGCAACAGCCCTAGCCCCTTGGTACCTGATCATTTTGCAGTGTTATGTGTTTATCTTCAAGTGACCATGTTTGAGAAAAACTGCGCAGAAATCATGCCCGGCTATCGCATTTTTTCCAAAATTGCTTTCCTGCATTTCTCCATGATACCAGTATACTTTCCACAGTTCTTGGTTGCAATGTCGTCAGTGGATGTCAAGGAACATATACTGAAAATTTGAAGGAATTCTGATGTTTGAGTGCTGAGATTCAAGCGAATTTATAACGGGCACCGCAATATGGCCAGCGAACCTCCCGTCCCCCCTTAAAGGGTTAACAGCGCCTGCAAAGTTTCTGGAGAAGATGAACTTTGCGCTGTTCTCCGAAGTGACACACGATGAGGCTGGCGAGGCTGGTGGTAAGTAAGTAAGTAAATTATCGTATCCGTTCCCGAAGGGAACTCACGACGGCCGCTAACACCCGATAAACCCTAGCGGCAGATGCAGCGCCTAACGGTGGGGGTGAGTGGGTAAGTCTCACAACCACTGGCACAAGTGCCGAAAGCGACCCCATTAGCTGCATCCATGTACCCCTTGTGCCTGGCCACAAGTTCCCAGTTGACTGTGGGTAGCAGCACGGCTGGAAAAACCGCTCCCAGGCAGGACTTGAACCAGGTACCTCTCGTATCTCAATCATGGTCTTTGACCAACCCACTGTGCCTGCCTGCTGGTGGTACTGCTGGTGGTACTGCTGGTGGTACTTGTGGCCTTTCCAAGGCTTCCAATTCAGCCGGAGTTGACTCCTGCAGAGCTTTTTCAACCTCCGCATCGAGCAGGCGAGCTGTAGCAATCTTATCTTGCTCGCTAGGCTGCAAGTAAGCTGTTAGGCGCTTGTATTTCTGAACCGTCCCCTGAGACAGAAGTGATATGTGATGACGAACCAGACAAGGTAGGTGAGATGCTCGGGGTTGTTTTTCCAGTCTTCTAGATGTCTGTAGATTTTGTCTTTGTCTTCGTCGGAGATTGGTGGCTTGTGTAGAATCGGGGTTGCCATGCCGTCGCGCTTCATCTGCTTCAAGTAGCAATCTAGGACTTGGTTGGCTTCGGTGAATTCTAGATCAGAGTATAGGTTGAATCCGTTGCTCCCAAAATGGCAACTTTGTCCGGTATACACTTTCCTTGGTTATGTACATACAATTATCCCTTCACTGTGCATAGTTCGATGCTCCCCCCCCCCCCCCCCCCACACCCACCCACACACACAATGGTTGCCTCTTTGCTTTGTCATACCACAGCCATTCAACGCGGTGAACCCCTCGATAGGCCTTTGAGTCATCCTAATAAAGATATTATTATTATTATTAGTAATAATGTTACGCTTGAGGTCTTGTAGCTGGCGGTGAATAGCACTGCGGAATTGCAGCAAACTGTTCTTGGAGTACGAAAGCTTGTTGATCTGCCTGATTTCCACATACGCATGCTTTAGGATTGAGGCAAGGTTGGTAGCTGAGATGGTTTTCAGATCACATTTTTTCTTATAGACTGTACACCAAACATCCGAGACACGTTGGTGGCTCGCTTCGTGTTGGTTGAAACACGGCTTTCTCGGATTCTGTCGATCTCATCCTCCGACACTTCCACAAATCGTTGAGACGTTTCTTCTACAATACTTGGCTCGGATGTTACACGTTTTTCCGTGGTGGTCTTCTCCAGTACTTCGCCATTCGACAAAGTTGCAGTTGCGGTTGATGATAAAGAAAAATCAGACACTTCGGCTAGTTCGCTGGGTGATAACAAATTGAAATAATTTGCAGCAGCCTCTAAAAGCTCTTGATCTTCCAAGTCACCTTCACAAACGCCCAAATCAAAGCTAGCCATTTTTCTCACGAGGACACGATAAGGACAAGCTTTAGAAGAAGAATGGTAAGTTTCTGTTTGTGCTTACCCTCGGCCTTGTCATTCTTCATGGTAGGTCAACTTGGATGCGTACTATACTGTACAAGCAGAAATATTCGTCTGGAATTTAATTTCGTCTTTTTCGTCCAACGAGCTGTTGGACTAAATTAAATGCTGGACCAATATTAATTTGTCCAGCTTTTCAACACACTCTTATGATCCATGGACGAAATTTACAACCGGACGAACTCCCTTTCTTTGGAGTTGGACGAAAATATTGACCGACGAAATTTTCTGCTTATACATAGATGGAATTGCATATGTAAGGAATTCATTGTTGTCACTAGCCCCTCCACATAGACCCCCTCCCACAATCCCAAGCCAGCTGGCCGAAGGAGGGCCTGGGGGGGGCTGGCGACGGCACACGGCTGTTCGTACGCGGCCATCTAACAATATGGCGGCGATTTTTGTCGAAAATCGCGTTTATGCGATTTTACACAGGAAATTGCCAATACCAGTGGAATTATTAGAAAACAGAGGGAATAATGATAAAAACATACGGCAAAGCAGGTAAAACCCAAATAGATCAAAGCAGCGCGAGCTGGAAACTTCAACTAAAAAAAGTTCAAGATCAGTTGTTGTTCGTTCAAACAACAAAGCTTTCTTCAAGAAGTTCTTGTTCAGTTCTTTGTTGAGTATTGACGGTGCATCGCGATCTCGATGACGAGGCAAGTGGTCAAGTAGCTGTGTGCCTGTAGAGCAGAAAGATGAAGAAAGCAAACAGTAGGTAGAGAGACTGCACACCCGAGTACATTCCTATGAAGAGTTGCGCCGCAGAAAAAGAAATCCACTCGAGTTCAGGAGAGAGAGAGAGAGAGCAAATAAAGTTGGTTACTCACGATACTTGCCAGAGATCATGTCGACTGGCGACGTTTTGTCGTGGGACGGTGAATGGCTTGAGGCAAGGTTCGGGACAGATGCTGCTCAGCCATAGCTTTCAGCCTCTGCAGAAGAGCAGGAATCTGGCGGTATCTTCGCTCAAGAGTGTTAAACTCTGCATGGATGCTCTCTGCTCCTTGCTCGGCCAGCAAACCGAGCCCTACTCCGAGCCTCTCCATTGCCGGAGCGGTGTGGCTCTCCAGAAGATGAAGCTTCGGCGTTATGTGGCCAAGCCCTCGATCGACCACCTCCTTCCGTGCTGACTTGAGGAAGGTCCTGATGTTGGATTCCAGCTCTTCAACCTCTGCTCGTGTGACCTGGAATAAACAGCACATATTAAATATCAGCTCTGGATCAAATATTCATAATCAAATTCAGAGTACCTGCATCGAAAGTGGAATCATGTGGATAATGGAATTTGATGGCTTGGAACAGACGAAAAAGCTCCCAGGGAATAAATAGTTATATTGAGTTATGTTTACCTTCCTGCAATGGCCAAAGGCAGAAGTACACTTCCTGTACTCGTCCAGCAGCTTCATGTAACGCAACTGGACAACGCTGGCATCATCCATCAGGTCGGGACAGCGTTCCTGAATTACTGAGATGGGAGCAGCAGCAATCGACTGCAGGACAGCGGGCTGAAGTGCGCGGTGCACGTGGTTTCCGATAAATGCACCTCCGTGGTACACCTGGCGCTTGATGTTGTGGGATTGCAGCACAGGTTCGACTGCCGATTCACAAGGCCCACATATGTCTTTTTCAGCAGTTGCGGCAAGTATCTGCTGCGAGATGCCCTCCTTTGCCTTTGTCATCTCCACGACTGTGTCATTGGCCTTCTGCCACTCCGCTCTGATCTGCTCACACACGAACTCTAAGTTACCGCCAGTAACACCCTGGTTGTGGGCATGCAGTGCTACGTAGTTCAGCTGCTGCTGGTAACCAGAGGCCTGTTCCGACGCTGCTGCTATCTGCTCTTCTGCGTCGTGATGGTCGCGATAGAGGCCAGATAGCCGTCCGAAAGCGTCGCTATCTCCAGCAGCAGACTGGGCCTTGCTGGCCAAGAGCTTGTCCAGCTCACGCAGATCCTTCAGCATTGCATCGAACATCCAGGCAAATATGCCCAAGTCCAGGTGGAGGACTGGCACGATGACGTTGGGTAGTGGCACAGGAAGGATTGCCGGACGAATGACGTTGTTGTGTAACTTGGCGTTTGGTAATCTCTCCCCGTCTGCGATGAATTCCAGCAGGTTGCTACTGAGGGTGGCCAGGGAGCGGGGTACACTGTCCTCAGGCTCTCTCTGCAATACTGGCGTCTCCATAGATTTCTTCTTGCAGTGGCAATGTAAGCACGGACGTAGGCCACTTGGTCCCGACAACCCGTACATACTACACTGAAACTCGTAGTCTCCGAAGATGAAGAGGACGAGCCGCTTCCCCTCCCATTTGCCATGTGAGATAAGGTGCAAGACGTCATCGCGGTACATACCAAGTGCAGTTTCCAGATTCGCTGGCGTGTCCTTTGCGTGGAATACACACAGCGGTACGGTGTTGTCCGGCGAGTTGGGGTGCTGCAGGTTGGCTACTTGCATGGAGAACTTGAACGAGTCACCGCCATGGTCCCCGCCCAGCTTTATCCAAACCTCGCTCTCCGGTATTGCACCATCGTGCCATGTCAGTAGCCCACGATCCTTGTATAGCTGGAGGTAGTGGTTGATGACTACCTCCAAGCTGGGCATGTACACCACCGGTGCCAGCGCGATCTGCTTTTTCACCACCATTGGCACGTCCTTGGCCGTGTAGGGTGGAAGGGCTGCTGCTAGTGTTGTTCGCATCTTGCGTTCTGACTCGAACTTCACTCCACACTGCTTAAGCCATTGCCGCAGCTTCCTGAGTTGATTCCACGGGAGCATGAGGTCGGCTTTGATGGCCAAGCCAATTCCAGCCTCGGGCGAATGTGGTGCCAACCCAGCCTCTCTGAGGAGATCCATCTGCTCGTCGCTGCTCATCCTGCGAAGAATTGCTACAGTCTGGGCACTGGCGCCGGCACTTCCACCACATACAGACTCAGTGAGCGACCTCAGTTCTGCTGTTCGCCGTCTCTTCGTACGTTCACTGGCTGCCTCGGAGGATGTGTCAGCGAATGTAAGCCTTTGATATACCTGCGGTCTGCCACGCTCACTTTGCTTCACCTCCAGCTTCCCTGAGTCAGAACGAGCGGAAACCAGGTGGCCAAGCAGCCTGTCAGCAGTATCACCGCGGAGCTTGGATGGTGATGCGTCCAGGACTTGAGCGATTGTAGCCGA
The DNA here is from genome assembly GCF_964019385.1 of Sycon ciliatum. Classification (NCBI taxonomy): domain Eukaryota; kingdom Metazoa; phylum Porifera; class Calcarea; order Leucosolenida; family Sycettidae; genus Sycon; species Sycon ciliatum. Next base: position 10,687,948 of record NC_088650.1, on the reverse strand, counting down.
TTTGGTGACCGGACGTGTCAGTCCTTGCTGGGTTAGTGGTGTAGACACCTGCAACGACGCCAATAAACAAGTAGAACCACCACGCTGTTGACTACTGTGGTTGGCAAGGAATTTTGCCACATGCAGTCCATTTTGCTCTATCATTCCCTTTCTTTATATTCAGTCCATTGCGAAGCTCATTTCTTTTCTGTAATATCTCCACTATCTAATCTGACAATTGCTGTTTTAGTTTTAAGACCTGGTTGGATTGGATACACAGACTGCTCTATAACAGAGATACGCACCTGTGTGGATACTGATGCGCGTGTGTCGATAGATATCTCGGGCTCATGTGGTGCTGGCAGCTGCTGCTGTGAGGTACTGCTTGCCGTGGCCGTTTCAAAGATCTGCACAGATATAATAGTAGTATACACAGTTGTGTTTCATGGAATGCTGTACCATACTACTGCTGAGAATGGTTATCTGCATGCGTAGGACTCGACTGAATTCACTTCTTTTGTATAGGTGCCTACAAGCATTGATTTTGATGTATGTCTGCTGCCGTTGAACACTGTGTTGTGTGTGTTCGTGTTTGCATGTGTGTGCGTGTGTGTGTGTGCACGCATGTGTGTGTGTGTGTGTGTGTGTGTGTGCGCGCATGTGTGTTCATTCCCAATTTTGTTTCATCAATTTCTGCTTGTATACCTGAGTGTCTGCTGTTGTTTCACCGACAACGGTTGTACTGGGCGTAGCCGATACGGACTGCTGCGCACAGGGAGCTGGTGTGGCTGCTGTTGTGTTCTGTGATTGTGATACAGACTGTTCGGCACTGGTAGTCTGTTCAGCTGTAGCTGCACCACGCGTTAATGATGCCGGCTGTTCGACGGTGCGAGTCTCGATCCCCGCGGCTGGGGCTGGGACCTGTTATGAAGACAGAGAATTAATATAAAAAGCATTACATCCATGATTAGGCTCTGACATGTTGCTTTTTGCACATCCAAATTTGACCACACTTACCTGCGTTGGTACTGCCGTAGCCTGGCTGGTTCCCGTGTCTGGTAAGGCTCCGCCGCGCAATTTGGTCTTTTTCTTCGGCGGCCTTCCACCCTTTGAGCGTTGTTGATACAACTTACAGACAGTGCAACCAGCACGTTTGTGACCTTCCCATGTGACTGGTGACCCACAACCACCTCCACAATGCTGTGTGCCAGATGCATTCCTTGCCAGTGCACGTTGGCATAGCGAACATATGTATTTAGGGTGTGTATCAGGTTTGTCTTCTGTGATGTCGATCTGGTGAACTTGTTTTAATTGCTCTTTATATTGCTGAGTGCTATAGCGCATGCTGTGGCCTAGATTAGTGAACTTGGCACCACCAACACGACATACTGAGTCCAAAATGGACAAATGTTCGTCCATGACTGCCCACTAAAGATATCGCACGGGACCAAGTTCCGCTGCGTGGGACTCAACAAGTCATGAACAAAGGGGCTAAAAAAGGCCAGGAGCAGCCTACAAAACTGCCCAGCAGGCTCAGAAAACTCCACGAAGGTCTACAGAGACGTCGGTATTGTAGACAATCACAACATCTTCGTGGAACTACATTTCCGCCATGCGCGACCTCAAGAAAGACGGAACACTTTCGGATTTTCTCGAGTGCGATGTCAGGAAGAAGGCCGTTCTTTCTCCTCGCCCAAACACCAATTTTTTCTGCGGGAAAGTTACGATTAACGCTGAAAACGGGTCTGAAAGCAATCGAAATACTCTAAAACGATGCTATTTTTCAGGTACGACGGACGTACCAGATTTGAAAATTCAAATTTCTGGACGCCATTTTGGATGGCCACTGATCGCATGCACGGGACAGCCGTGGGCAGTGAAATCCTAAATATGCAGTTTCAGCTACAGTACGCATTCGAGTATGTGAGTACCAATGGGTACTGTACTAGGTACGCAGCCGGGTGTGATATAATAATCTTTATTTCAGGATTACCCAAAGGCTAACGCCTATCTGGGGGATCTCCTATTTGTGTATGTACTAGTAACATAGTTATGGATATGGAGCAGCAGGGGTGATATGGAGCAGCAGGGGTGATATCGGCCTATATCACCCGCCTAGGAAGGGCAGTGATTGGCCCATTCCTAGGAAACGGTCACCTGATATGTGATAATCGCCGGTATCACCCTTGTACTCATGAGATATTCTTTACATATTACACGGGGGCCGGCCGGCCGGCCTAGTGTACTGAATGCCAAAGGTCAAGAAATGGAGCTAACCATATATTGAACGATAGGTTCAAAGGTCAAATCGTGTGCAGACATTTGCGCATTGCCAAGATCTAGACTGGAAGATCAAGAGTAGTCTACGGTAGAGTACGGTAGAAAATCAAGAATGCCATGCTCCAGTTCGGGAATGAAGAGGCTTGTCCCAGGCCAGTCTGAAAAAACTCAAAAAGGGCTGTTGTAGTTCGTACTCTAGTCTATTATTATGCAATTAGGGCAAGGCTGCTGGTAGCCAATGAAAGTATTCAGAGCAAAGCATTGAAGAACACCAGGAAGAAATCATGGAGTTCGCTGCTTTGGCTGTACTGCTGTTGGCGGCTGTGGTCAGTTCCACACCTGGAGAGCATAGCACCCGCGACAGTTCGTCACAAGAAGGTGGGTTGTGCTCGTACACTAGTATGCCCACACCCTGCATGTCCTTTTTAAAATATGTAGGCATCATATTTCGCAATGTCCACTACGGTTTCTCTCACTGTGAGTCTCGGGGCCGTAGGAAGCTGATCTCAACTGGTCCGGCGAACTGCGATGTCAAAGATACCAAAGCACATACTAGTATTTAAAATTACTACATAATTCGGGCACATTTATGCCTACGATTATAGTTGGTTGGTTGGCTCGTAATTTTTCTTCGCTAGAACGAACTGGCATTGCTGCCTTCTTGCATGAATTGTCCATGCTCTCACATAGCGAGAAGGCGAATAAGGGAAGGAAATAGTACTATGGCGGTCAACTCACGCTCTATCCAGCCTGCAGTTCTTTGAAATCCATCTCCCACCAGCACCAGCAGTTCGAGCCTCGCGCCTAGTCTATGTGGGTCGGTATCTTGTTTAGCACGCCTGTGCATCAGTTTGCACTAGTTCGGAGAGCAATGTTATAGGTTTAACAAGCATGGCATGCACTTGAGAATACTCACCAATCCGAATACTGAGGTGACATACATAGCAGCAACATAATACTTACTTGAAGCATTTTTTCACACATACCTACCCACCCATTCCTACCGTACTCGCGCGATTAGAGCCCTCTCTCGAATAGTGCCCCAGTCTCTAAGGGCCAGTTAAAAATAAAGCCCCCTCTTGAAGCCCCCCCCCCCCCCCCCCCAGGCTTGTACCAAGCACATGTGAAAGTTTGATGTTCTTTTGGTAATGTTCTTTTTGAATTCTTTTATTCTCACGATGGCCTGTGGCCAATAAGAGAACTTCTTGTCCATGTCATTGAGCTAGTGGTTTCAGAATCAAGATCTCAGTTCCTGTTGCCCTTTCTGTTGAGTCGTGATAGTTTACAGTTAACTTTAGGCTATGTTTTTCTTCAACTTCTTTGTTTTTATGCTGGATGACGTAAATGTACCAGCATTGAGAAAATAACGCCCTCTCTCGAATAGTGCCCTCTCTTGATTAGTGCCCCAGTGGCACTAATCACGCGAGTACAGTATATCACTATTTTTTTGGTCTCTTTTTATCACGGCCAACTCAGCATCCACATAGTTATCACCTGTACCAAGAAGAGGAGGAAGAACGTTTTGTGACCGTCTGAGTTTCATGCACAAGTATGCGATCGTCATCAGACAGCAGATCACCTACTTGCGTCTGGAACTCAGAGTCACGACACCTTCCTCCTCTTCTTAATGTGAGTACCTCTTCCCTTGGGCATCTAGCACTTTATTGGACAACCTGGGACCTTTCTGTTTTAGTTATCACCTATAGTCTGCTACCAACATACTGTACAAGTACAGTTGTGCTCGGTGAAATCCGACCAAAAGTGAATATTTGGCACTCTCTACTTGCACGGCCTTTTGACGCCCTGGAAGCTGTACAAAGGCGACAGGACACACACATGCACCAGCATAGTGATGTAATCGGAGCTGGTCCAGGTCGCCAGTTTTACACCCTGGGTCAGATTTCAGTGAGCGCAGCTGCACATGTAGCGTGCTTGCCACAGAGCTTCATGCCATGTTGTGTTACGCTAGACAATACCAACCCTTCTGATGTCACCACCCGTGTCAATTGTTGCCACTTGATGTGCAATGCTTGCTACCTTGAACCCATGTACTATATATTATATATATTCATCTCTGTATCCATGTCCTTTCCTCATCCCCCATCACGGCCTCATGGATGAACATTTGGAAAGATATCTATTTGAACTGGTGCAGCCAAGACCTCGGGAAGGCTGTGTGTTCCGCAACAATGATAGCGCTACAATTGAGTTCTTAAAAAAAAGGTCGAGGTGTGAGACATGAGCGCACTGGGCCGTGCGCACCGCACCAGAACCCTGTTTTAATTAATAAAGAGCATCTCCATTGGAGTGTGACAAGCCTAGGGCAGATGATACACTCGGCGTGGCACTCGTTCATGTGCACTCGAGGCTGTGCAGTCAGCTCACATGAAGTACAACAACCAGAAAAATTCTCGGAAGACCTGCTACTACCGGGTGGCCACAGTACACTGTTCAGGCAGTTCTATCCAGTCGATGGACAATGTGTGTGTCTGCGTGTGTGTGTGTGTGTGTGTGTGTGTGTGTGTGTGTGTGTGTGTGTGCGTGCGTGCGTGCGTGCGTGCGTGTGTGCCTACTAGTATTTGAAATTATTTTGAATCATGCCGGTTGGTGTTCAAGTTTACTGAAACAATGGAGTCTGAAGAGAAATAGTGAACGCAATTTTTGGTAAAATTTTAATATCGGTATCCATGAATGTGTCATGACCCGGATCGGACTCGTCGCGAAAGCGATCACGCATTGAGTTCAGCAGCCAAAGCTAGACTCCGAATTATTCCTGAGTTCTGTAAGAACCATGATTAGTCCTGCGAAGGATCTTGGCGCTTTCGTTAGTTGAGCAATCATGGCTTACAACTCGTGGCCTAGAGCCACCAAGTGTTGTCGTGCGTCGGCAACACCTTCCGTACAAGTCGTCAGCTTTGTACTCACTACTCTGAGCTTGAGGAAGCCACACTTAGTCCTGCAAGGGAGCTGACACCCCTGTTAGTCGAGCAAGTGTGACGCCTTTTCACGTGTCGTACGACGCAAAGGGTCGACAGTATTCATACTCTAGACTCCGGCCCGCTGACGGGAACACGTCATTGCCGTCTTGCACCCTACGGGGACCTGGATTGAGAGGGAAGAGCCTGCGGGCGCGAAGGCGACTAGTCGGCAACTGTGTCAGCTCTATTCACCGTACGACAGGCGGCTGTTTTGGATTGCACCTGGGTGAGCAAGCTCCCCTTGTACTATGAAACTATTATGTGTTGTACACATTATCACCTGGGTGAGCGAGCTCCCCTTGTATTGCAATCTTGACACTTTAATTATTATGATTATTATTACTGATGCAATGCGATATTATATTAACAAAAATTAAATTAAATTAATAGCCTTCATGATGCAACAAATAAAGTATCTTCCTACCGCTTCCCTTCAACCGTCTTCTATACTCAGGTGTGAGAATTGAAACAGGTGAGCTACTTATCTGCTTGATGTCGACTATATCGGTCGACGGCCTGGTGCGACTAGCTAGATCACTGGCCATGACAAATGGTCTAATACGATAAGGTATCACTGTTTTGAACACTTTTGATTTCTTTTTTTAAATGGCTTTGTGTCTTTCACACCATGCAGCTACTCTGATCTTTGAGCATCATGAGAAGGATACCGAATACAACCAAGTTGCTATCTCACGGAAAGGATATGTGGCGGCCAGCACAGGGGTGTTCACACCTGAGATTGTTGAGGTCTATCAAATCAAAGGTTTGTACGCCATTCATTTCCGGCCTGTGTGAGTCTGAGTATGAGTGTGTGTGTGTTTCTCTCTCCTCTCTCTCCCTCCCCTCTCCTCTCTCTCTCTCTCTCTCTCTCTCTCTCTCTCTCTCCTCTCTCTCTCTCTCTCTCTCTCTCCCTCTCTCTCTCTCTCTCTCCTCTCTCTCTCTCTCTCTCTCTCTCTCTCACTCTCTATCTATCTATCTATCTATCTATCTCTCTATCTCTCTCTCTCTCTCTCTCCCTGTGTCTGTGTCGGTATTTGTGCGGGTGTGGGTGTGAGGTTCAGGGTGTGTGTATTTGTGTGAGGGAAATGTGGGTGTGGGAAAGAGAGAAGAGAGAAGAGAGAGTGTGTGTGTGTGTGTGTTTGTGTGTTTGTTTGTTTGTGTGTGTGTGTGTGTGTGTGTGTGTGTGTGTGTGTGTGTGTGAGAGAGAGAGAGAGAGAGAGAGAGAGAGAGAGAGAGAGAGAGAGAGAGAGAGAGAGAGAGAGAGAGAGAGAGAGAGAGAGAGAGAGAGAGAGAGAGCTCTGGGTTCCCATTCCCAGTTGCCGAGGCTGGTTGGTAAAGGAACTCCAATTCCACTTCAAGGTGCCAGTGCAACTAGTGTCTGCTTCTATCAAAGCAGCTTGCTTTCTATACCGGTTACCCAGCAAGTGTACGGTGTGCATAGGTAACTGTCCTGGCCGTCCTCTTCCGATGTACTCTGTGTGGTGTAGACCAGGTGTGCGTTGGGGGTCGATTTCACATGGTTTCGCCAGTTGTGTGGATTGGACAGTTATCTGGCGCTTGTCTTGATCTGTTTTATTCAGATCTTTTCCGCTATCGCTGCTATAAGATTAAATCCGTGGGTGTACATCCAGTGCATTTGCAGACTTGCATGCTGCTCTTGCGACAGGCGTGTATATGGTGTTAGTGTGTGAGTGTGTCTGCCGGGGCGTACATAGTACAAACACAATTCGATATGGGTACGGAGAATTTTTTTATCCAGGCCCAGCGCACAGTGCATGCAGTGCATGCCTGCAGTCCGCCTGAATGCCCTGCGCCTGTACGAGTACTGTAGGAGAGCTGTGGTCAGAGCACCCTGCATGTAGTTACCATGGTTACCGTACTGACTACTGTCACCCCCCCCCCCCCCCAGCCTGCTACATCACACCTAGCCTATCACGGTGACTAGCCTAGGTGGAGAAGTGGTGCTGGGGCACCTTTGTGAGAAATTGTGACACATCGCAGGTCTACTGAACTGGGTGCGACAAAACCTGTAGTTAGTTACATCGATTCCTCGATCTGAGAGTCATTTCCTTTGCACTTTGTTTTGACAAAGTTGGTTGTGTTTTTGACGATGCTTTCGCTTGGTGGAAATAAAAAATGAAGCGTCGACATCCAGAGGGCCAGCTTATTTAGAGCAGCCTGCAAAGCGTGCAGCCAGTGGCAAAGGTCTAGTGATAGATGAGAATGCGGACGCACCTCACTTGCAAGCGGAGTCTGCGACGAGCAGCGCAGAGGAAGAAATCGTCGGCGAAGCTGTTGAGCGACCGTTGTCGGAAGCTGCTGGATCATCCAAGACTTACTTCAATGACATTGGAGTGACAGTGTGTTGGAAGGGATATTCTGAAAGTGGACTTCCACAGTGGAATCCAGTCCCCGAAATTTGCCGGACATGGAAAAGATCTCTGTTATTGAGCATCATTGTGCGCCACCGAAGAATTTCATATTTCCTGTGAGTGTCCAGACATATGGGAAACAGCGCCACTTTCAATGATCCTGGTTGAAGGAGTTTCCCTGGGTAGTCTTTTCAACAGCATGCAATGGTGGCTTCTGCTTGCCCTGCGTGATGTTTGCTCCAGACAATTCGAAGCTTGGGCAGCTTTACCGCAGTCCTCTCGAGAATTTAACCTGATTAAAGACGGCATTTTGTCCCTAACACTCACCCGGCACACGTTTCATAGTGTAGGCACACGTTTCATAGTGTACCATTTTAAATACCCATATACAGTTTATAGTCGTTACTCAATCTGCCTGTATAGCCATTAAATAGTTCCAATTACTGCTCTCAGGTATTTCACTCCTATTGCATCACGTATGAGTGCAAGACTTGGCATGAATTCCAGGGCGACTCATCTGATCAGCACATCATAGCATCGCATCTAGGAACCAAAACCAGGGCCATGACCGTATATTTAGAGAGCACGTTGAATATCATGTTCTTTCAGTATAGACTCTGTCCAAGAGCTATGCAGCACCTGATTAATTCTGCTCTTGGCGGGAAGGATTTTTATGTTTGATCATGTGGATTGGAAATCAGATTCATGGCCTATAAGTATATCAAATTCTCGGTTTGGGGACAGTCACAATTGCTTTTGCGGAAATGATGCTGAATAACTGTTAGGTGCAGTATGATGTCATGGATGCAGTATGTTGCTTTGGTGATTTCGTTCCATCACAGCTGATCATGCAACCCGCATCATAGTCGAGAAATTTACTTCTGGTTATAAGCGTCCTCTGGGCATTGTCGCCATGTCAAAGGACTCAACGATCTGCGTCGGAATCCTTAACCCGAAGCAGGACATTTACACATTTGTTTACATCTGGTAAGTGGAATCCAATAGACTCTTGACATATTGGGAAAGGGTATTGAGCAGAGAGTGGTGATTTCTTACAGGTTTGCCGAGTCGAAGGTTCGATGGACTTCTCGTGTGCTCTGGATGGCAGTCGTGAGTCAGTCGAGTCAAGTCGGCGGAAAAGCGCAAGCTCCAGTGTGGGGAGCAAACCCTTTTCCAACAAATCATTGCCGAAGTCACTACCATTAATTCGTTGATATAGTGGGCACCATTGTACAGGAGACTTATTGTTTTGTAGCCCGAGTTTTTTTATAGCAGCAATGCGCTCGCACTATACAAGCAAAATGTCCTGACTGGCATGTGGCCAATGAATATATGAGTGCACTGTGTTCACATGTACAATACATGATTTTTTTTATAAACAAAAACAGTTCGTTACCAGCAGTCAATTTCGTATGGGTTCAAACAGAGACATGGACATTGGTTCGATATACTTAGTAATCACAATAATAGTTACATGCGAGTTTGTTATAAGAAGTCAACTGTACTGTATTGGACTGCTGAAACTTTGGATTATCAAAACACATCTTCAAAGCAGCTAACCCAAAAGCCTTTTGATATTAGTAACCAGGATAAGACTGCATTTTCATCACGTACTGCGTTCACTCCACAAACAAGCCAAGTGGCACACATGCCTATGATATCCTGGAGAAGCCTGTGTTTGAGATCGATTAAGCTCGTCCTCCAACCGATAGTGTGGTGCGGTGGAAGCAGTGCGGTGTTTCGTAGAGCATCCCACCAACTGATGGTGCATCGGAATTGCGAGGCACACATCACCCATGTTCTTGCACAGTGCTCTCTCTCTCCCGGGGCTTTACGACTCCCTGGGGGGGGGGGGGGGGGATTGGGGCAATGTTGTACAATAAAACCTGTAACTAACGACCAGCCTGATACTACTGACCACTTTGCCAGGCACGGACGGTCTCACATTCAAAATGCACTGTGACTAGCGACTACCTGCTCAACTCGACCAGCGACCGCCATTTCTTGTGCCAATGTCGATTTTTGACCCAACACTAGCGACCGCGATGTAGGAAATCATACGTTGCTCCAAGTTCCTTTGAAAACCTGATGTTTTTCCATGATCCTGAACAGACTCTTTCGATACTACAGCTGAACAAATGAACGAAGGCTCATTTCCACTGAGGACTGCACTGTAGCTGTCATAGTTTCAAGTACTGTCAAGACCAAATATGGTAGGAACGTATCGGAGAGCGCATCGAAAGCGCTCTCTGATCGATGTATCTCCTCAAAGGAGAAACAAAGCCTAAGCGGCTCTGTCGAAATGCAATCACACACCCCAGTCACACTGACGAACACTGCGGTGCTACTGCAACATTGCCGCAATTTACGTTGCAGCGTGGCTTGGCTACTGTGGCAATGGATGCTGAGAGAATTGGTGATTTCGTTTCATTGAAATTTTCTCTCTTTCTCTGAGTGTTGTGTGATCTGAAATAACAAAGACATTGCGCAAGTGGTGGGAATTGCATTAGCTGCATTTTGACATACATACTAGAGTCTAGAATGCAATGGGTCTATGTATGGTCGAGCGGTGCAGACCTCTAACTGAAGACCACCTGCCACTAAAGACAGCTTATTCCGGACCCAACGGGTGGTCGTTACAGTCCATTCAGAAAAAAATGAACTTCTAGCTTTTGTCCATAAATGGGTCAAACTTTGAGTTTTTTTAGAATTTTTTCCTGCCATCCCCTAGGGAATCCTCTTCCAATTATGTTTCTGAAGTTTTTTTGTCCAAAAAGTAGGCCATAGCAAGAATAGGATTCCGGCCAGGTTTCCCCCCAAAAGCACTGAATCGGGAAAAACCATCAAAATCCAGGCCGTTTGACCCCGCCTGCAACAGTGCGTTGTGCGGTTCGAACCCCAGTTCAGGTACCTTTTTGGACCCTCTTTCAAGTTTCAAAGTTCGCAGCACTGCACTGTGTACGATGAAATCACGAAAAATCGCCAAATACGGGAGCTCGCCAAAGCCAGGGCCCATCTTTTTTATGAATGGACTGTAGTTAAATGTGTTACTGTATTTGTGTGCTAACGTACATACAACGAGAATCAGCAGAAAGAGAAAAGGGTTCCCATGACGATGCCGTGTAACAAAAGAAGTAGCGATGCACGTGTACAGAATTACTGGTATGATATTTTCAGTAACTGTTACTCTGAAACAGTTGTGTTATACTATTCCTTGTCCAGGGATGTTCAAAACTCATCAAATCCAGTGTGGTACCGCCAGGAGAAGTACATGGTGGCCGTGGCAGCATACGTGGCAGCTGATGGCTCAGTTATTACACTGTTAGAACGCAAATTTGTTGATTACAAAAATGAAACCTTTGTGAGTGAATACCAGCATGGTACTGCCGCTGTTGCTATTGCCATAAAGTACCGCCAGAGCACCCAGTCTCGCAAGAGTGCCTCACCTAGATTTTACAGCCAGGGAAAGGAAAATCGTATTGCAGAGTGCAACAAAATCTGTGCGGTGTGAGAATCTTAGCGTACTAAGGTCACCCTAAGGTCACACTTTGCAGGTTTTGCGTGAAGCTCGTGTCCGCTCGAAGGTAAATTGAGTACGGATTGACTGCATAACGTGCAGTATGTGTACAAGGTTCGTCTTGTATGACCTACAGACAATAGACAGCCTCCACAGTACGACCGCGAAAGGACGAGATGGTGGGGCGCTCTGGCGGTACTTTATGGTACTATTAGTGTGGCCACTAGATAGGGTTTATCGGGTGTTAGCGGCCGTCGTGAGTTCCCTTCGGGAACGGACACGATAATTTACTTTTTTCCTTTTTTTTACTAGATATTGCATTAGAGCCTAATTCTAAGGGATGGACAAGAGTATGTAGCTTACCAGACTCTGAAACTGATGAAGACAGGAGTGACGGCATTTTATCATTTTCATCCCGGAAGTTAGCTCTAGGAGTACTGCATAACATGTAATTTTAGGTGTTGTAAAATTTCGGGGACCTGTCAGGTTTTAGGTGTAATGTAGAATTAGGTGACCAGCGTTCCCTTCACATACAGTGCATACTCCGGTGCCATTTAGGTGTAATCTTAATTTAGGTGCCTGGGTTCTCTACCAAAATTACTTTAAAAATTTAAGTTACACCGAAAATAACGTGTTATGCAGTATGCATTTATTCAAGATGTGACAGCAACCATATCTATGCCTGTTGTATAGACACTGGGTCTGGGACTCTGGGGCAACTTCCAAATACCGCACTAGTATGGGGTTGAAACGCACATCGCTATGGTCTCCTGTTGTCTCCAGTGATCCTTCCTTTGTTCCAGCCCAGGTGGAGATGGCACGGGGCTGGGAGCAGGTGGAGAAAGTACAGATTCAACACTTGTCCCGAGAGCTCTCTAGGCTCTCTGTTTTCTTTACACGTCTTATCCAGGTTATATTGTTTTTCTGCCTTCTCTCTTTCCATCGTCGTCATAACATTGGGCATGAGTTTCCGTTTGACTTGCAATGTGAAATAAAATTATGTTTAAACTTAATATCAAATACTGTTCTGCATCGAGTAACATTTCAGAACCGAAGCCAACAACAAAAGCAGGGGAGGTGGGTGCAGCATTTTCGCTCTGGCACAATAGGCCGCTTCTCCAAAGGCATGAAGGCAGCTCTGCTACTCTTGTGAGATTCTTAAGGCATTTTTTATTATATATAGAGAGAGAGCGGAGATCTGTAGCTTTCCGACAAGACGAGGTGAAGAAAAACATCTCACGCTGGGAGAAAAAATTGTTCTGGAAAATACCATGTTCTCTGGTACACCTTCATGTGACAGTTCTAACTACAACCTTGTCCTCGCTTTGTTTTGTCTCTGTTGTAGATCACTATGCTCAGTAATACTGGAGAACTCTTGGGTCGCACTCCATTGGGCAAATTTGATAACCAATCTGTCATAGGTATGTTGTAGCCAGGTTATTGGACGAAGGGTCATCTTGGGGTGGGAATAAGAATGCAAAAGCAACACGTCATGACCGGATTGTGGGTCATGACTGTACAAGATAATAATATTAATATGGTTTTGCAGTATACGAATACTGTGTGCTACATAGAGTCAATATTGTATGCGTTCAAACAAACAGAAACATGGACGATGGTGCGCTTTATCACGAAATTTGCTATATGCGAGTTTGTTATAACTGAAGTAAACTGTAATTTGGAAATTTTTTTAAACAATTTTTGAACATCTTTCCTCACACGCATACGCAAGCAAAGCTGAACACAAGAGTTTGAGGTGCGCTATATAGGGGCTGGTATCAAACAACTCATGTGAATGTGATAAGAGCATGGAATGCCACAAACTCCATTATCATAAATCCGGGGCATGAGCGCGGAATGCCGCCGGCTCAAGCAGAAAATCCAGGGCATGAGACAGCATACAGCATGTGTACGTGTGTTGTTTCGTCTTAGATGTAAGGGATGTGTTCCGAAAAAAAACCTGGTGAACAAAAAACGCCAAGTCTGTGCCGGAGCGACCTTTCCGGAAACCACACTGTGATTCAGGCAGCACACTTTCGGCGACTTTCTGCAATCGGTTTTGCAGCAGGCGTCCGAACAGCTTCCCAAAGACGTCAAGGAGTGCGATGCCATCTTGCGGTACTACGCCCTCCTCCCAAACCGCGGTAACGAGCTTAAACAGATTGGCATAGAATAGGTCGCAGTTGTATTTGACCATTTCCAGTAGAATGCCGGAGCTTCCAGCAGCTTTCCCGCTCGTAAGATTCCGAAGGCAGCGCTGGACCTCTTCAGCAGTGGGTGGAATGGCCAGATGTTCCGTGACGTTGCGCTGCTGAACCAAGTAGATTTCAGATCGGACAAAGCTGCTTGGAAGGTTTAGCAGCTTTTCGAAATGCTCAGACCAGAGGTCCTGCTGTGCCTCAACGGACGAGTGTGGTGAGCCATCAGTCTGTTTGATCAGGCACGAATTAGTGGGAACCAATCCACGCCGGGAAGTCTGCAAGTCCCGGATGCGGTTCCACACAGCCTTGCACCCAAACTTCCTAAAATCGGATGAGGTATGGCACCACTCAGCCACAGTTGCTTGCCTTACTAAATCATCATCCTCTGATGCAGTTGGGTCAGCAAGTCCTAGCTGTGATACATCAAAGCCACGGCGATCAGGGGCCTTGCTCTTTGGTGGGTAGAAACGCCGGCGGCAACCAAGTGACAATGTTAGCCCGACAAGTTAGTGATCAGTTCCACACTCGGCAGACCGGTACACACAACAATCTGTACAGCGCTGAAAATCCCGCTGCCGGGTGATCACATAATCAATACAGTGCCAATGCTGTGAACGTGGGTGCTGCCAGGTAACTTTATGAATGTCATTTTTCTTGAAATACGTATTACAGAGTCGAGAGTTGAACATGGATAGAAAGCTCAACATTTCATCATCAGCTTCGTTCATGGTACCAACACCATAAGGACCACGCACTTGCCTCCATGCGTCCTCTTCATCACCTGGGTTGCTGCCAACGCGGGCGTTGAAGCCACCAAGTACGACTTGCAAATCGCGTTCTGGGACGGATAACAAACAATCATGAAGTTCGCCAGGGGTTGCCCCGTCATTGCTTCCCAGGTTTCCACGCACCATACTCACAACACAACACACACACACACACACACACTCTCTTCATCACCTGGGTTGCTGCCAACGCGGGCGTTGAAGCCACCAAGTACGACTTGCAAATCGCGTTCTGGGACGGATAACAAACAATCATGAAGTTCGCCAGGGGTTGCCCCGTCATTGCTTCCCAGGTTTCCACGCACCATACTCACAACACAACACACACACACACACATACACACACACACACACACACACACACACACACACACACACACTCTCTCTCTCCCTTACGGCCGCAGCCATGTCTTGTGGACTTGATCTCGTCTTTGACGTTCTTGTTCCTTCCAGGCGTGAGTCCAGATGGCAATTATGTTGCCGTCATCACGGGCTCGGTCTTGACTATCCATCAGTACATCCAAGGCAAGGTGAGATAACACGGATTTTATTTTCACGAATAATCAATTTTCGAATTAAAAATTGTTGAACTCGGATACTGAGCCAATAACGCATGTAGGAAAGGAATGACGTCACCCATGAGCAGCATTGACCTCAGCAACAGTATCAGGCATCCGGTCATCCGGCAGAAAACACACGCGGCAAAGAAAACACAAAGATGCCCAGACTGATGCGCACATCACAGGCCTCACACGAACACGTCCAGGGAACCAGGATTATTCAATCAGTGATGTTCGCGTGGAGATGCTTTCCACCGCACATCAGAATCAAACGACAACTTGCTCGTCTTCTCAAAAACTCTCTCAGAACACGGTGCAATGCATGCACAAGAAAGGCCTTGTGCACGCAGGCAATGAGCCGGCCAGTACAGCCTGCCGATGCACACTGAACTGACTTGCACAGTGTACAGTGAACTTCGAATTATGCATTGCCAACTTCGAATTATCAGCACAAATCAGGGCCATGGAGAACGATCGATCAGTCGGGCGCCAATTGTCGTCGGTTTTTTTTACCCCTCCTACACGAGGTCACGGACAACACTGCGTTGTGAATAGATTGGCATTTTTGTTTTGCCAACATATTGGTGGTGGGAAATCCTTCTCAATACTTGGTAAGCACATTTCGCAACTGTTAACGAGTATCGAGTCTAACCATAACGAGTAAGGGATGAGTATGTGGCATGATTGTTTCTCCCCTAATTAAAAGTCAAGGGTTTTCTTCGTAGGCTCATTTTTCGCCTTGAGGAAGGACGACTGTTCATGTTCGGGTTGGCAAAGAAATGTCAACAGAAAGCTGACAACTGTCCAAATGCAGGAACATATTCTAAATGAGTTGTGTCGATGGGACAAACTGAGCAGGAGGGAAAGTGCCGTATTTGTGTAATCTCTGTTTTTAGAATCAAGCTTTCAGTATTCGTTGATGAAGTTATCAGCAGCGCCCTCCAGAAGGACTCTTGCTGAGTCCTGAAGAAATAAGCGCTCCACAACATTTCACAGGTGATCTTCAAGTTGGATTTTGAGTAGCGAAATTGCTATGCACATTGAAATGAAATCATTCCCTGCAACCCCACTACTTTCTGTATGACCACGGAGATGGACAGACCTGCCTCAAAAGGGTCTTTATAAAAAATCCGACATCTTGAGATGTAGGAGACCCGCTCTGCGATCCACTTCAGTGTGCACTGTCGAACAGGTCAAAATTGACCTACAGAGCACGCACCAAACGGCTAGAATGTGTAAGGCACTGTGGTGATGCTAGACTACTGCAGCTGAAAATGTTCAGTTTCGACAAACAAACAAACAAACAAACAAACAGTGCGTTACCTCTGAAGCTCGATTTGTTCTCCTCTGTGCACAGGCTGGGCGGACCTTCGAGATCGAAATGGACCAACACAGCAACTTTGTAGTAGTCTCCGCGTGCGGAGAGTTTGTCGTGGTGAAGGCAGTCCGTTGTGCGCTTGTCTATCGCAAGAGTCCCGGATTAAATCTGAAGTACACTTTAACCACTCTAGAGGTGAGTTACCGTAATGTCACGTATAAAAAAAGGACTGCAACGGGTAGGGGTTTGGTCAGGTAACGGGTTCGGGTATTTTTATCCGGGTAGCACGGGTACCCTTTCGGGTATTTCTTGACATGGTGTGTACTGTGGGTGGGCACTTGTGCTACAAAAGAAGCGTACAGTAAGCACGTAGCCATGCTTTTCACTTGCACCGTTTCAAAAACACCGTACTCCAACTACCCGATCGGGTCCTCAGGAGCAAATTGCTACCCGAATACCCGCTCTAATTACGGGTAGCACGGGTACCCTGCAATCCGTTGACACCCTAGTATAAAAGCAAGTGCTTACGGTCGTGTAAGCCGGTGTTCAAACCATGCTTCCACTCAAGGTATGCTTCTGTTCAAAACATGCTTCTACATTTTAACATCTCCAGTCTACAGTGTGCAGTGCATACTGCCACACATGTACTTGCAAAAAAGAGAAGAAACACATGAGCACGAGTTATGCAGCAACTATCCACGACTGTAACAAGATGATAAACGGTCAGAAAGTGCGACTTGTACTTGCACATGTATTTTGCGGAAAGCGGCTTCTATTCAAATCTTGCTTCTGTGTCATGGCACACTTCAAAAAATCGGCTTCTATTCGAGTCATGCTTCTATACAGGTCATGCTTCTATACAGGCCATGCTTTTATACAGGTCATGCTTTTATACGTGACACTACAGTATATCAAGCAGTACATAAATATATGGTTTTGCTGAAAAGCACTGTTTTCGTTTTCTATTCATTTACAATCAGTCAGAGACAATAATTTGAATAGAGTGGTTGCACATCTCGCCAAAGCGGCGCAGACCCCGAGTGTCATGACGTAATCGCAGGGTTGGCGGCCATGTTTTAGGCATAAACTGCAGAATGCTCTCACACGGATTGAAGTTTCTAGTTCTATGTCCGCTTTTCTCTGACCGCCTTTCTCATCCTGTTCAGGGACCTGACGGTTTTAACCTCTTTGCCATGGCCTTCTCTCCAGAGGGCACTCGCCTTGCCATCACCTGGCGAGGAGAATACCCCCAGATCCAGAATTCTCTTGTAGTGTACGACCTGCCCGGACTCTATAGCGTATACAGCTACGTATTTCCGCGCCTGAAATGGAATTTGGACAACGATCCAGTGGCCGTGGCACTCTCGTCTGATGGCGAATACGTCGCAATTGGAACACTTGGGACGCCAGATGATCTGGGCCAAATCAATGGTACACAGCAATTCCAGGTACATCTGTAGCCATTGCTCCTTTAGGGGAAGTCCCAAAACACACTGTACACAGTGTAACCAAAGCAGAGTATACTCCTATACAGCAAGGAACTACTTGAACAACTCAAAGTGATAAATGCATTTACTGACCATACATCAGTGCAGGGCAGTCAGACGGTTGTTGTTGTTGTTGTTGTTGTTGTTGTTGTTGTTGTTGTTGTTGTTGTTGTTGTTGTTGTTGTTGTTGTTGTTGTTGTTGTTGTTGTTGTTGTTGTTGTTGTTGTTGTTGTTGTGGTTCTTGTTGTTCTTGTTCTTGTTTGTATCATGGAAAAGAGCAGGTTTCTAGACTCATGGCACGTAAAATAAACTATCAAAAACATCAACACAGTAGGGATTTCTTGGATAATGGCAAGAACAGTTCGTTCATCATTCCCTAACAAAAAGACAATTTTAGTGCCTTCTAACTACTTCTAAACAGTAGGCTTGGAGACAAGAGACCTAGTATGGATAGAAATAGAATGAATGCATTCATACCACGACACCAGAAGAAAAAGATGTAGGGGGTTTAACGTCGTTTCATTATGACAATCATCAGAAATCTTCGACACGCTGAGGGTAGGACTAGTACAAAGGAAATAACTATTTGAAAAGTCGGCGTATTCTTCTTCTTATTATTATAAGCTTTTCCGCATTGGCATCGCCAAGCAAGCTTGGCTAGCCTTCGCATAAGCTGCTCCATGATGATGAGACGAAACAATGAATGCATGTATATACGGTCTAGGGGAAAGTCGGCGTGGAGAAAGTAATTTTATAAGTGCAATAAAGAATACAATTGATGCAGACATGGCCAAACGACACAGTGTCTGCATCAATTTTATTCTTTTTTGCACCTATGACATAGTATATGGTACCATAAAGTGAATAGTATCGGATCTAGAACTACCACAAGAAACACTGAAATCCTAAAAATAGCAGTAAGATGTGATTAATTCTTCACTCACACTCTCAGCATTATTACCGTCCGCACCTTTAAAGCCACGGATGTATATTCGATTACAGAGCCAGTCTCAGATATAAAGCCATGGGCTTCATAAATGAAAGACATTTGAAGTATGATTTGTGAAAATGAAGGAATTCGAACTATACATCATGTACAAACAAATCACTTGCATCCCAGCAGGAAGGGGTGAACAAGTGGATTTAGATTGAAATTTCGGTATGGACTTTACTCTTATGACATGGCGTAGTGGGTGAGTCATTGCATCTAAAATAGCTAGGAAAGCAGCGGTGTTTCGAATATAAGGCTATGGCTTGAAAGGCGCTGACATACGGTACCCATGTACTCAAATCCATAGCATTCTCACCTGCACCTCGCCACTCCACACATGCTTCAACATCGATCGCCTTAATCACACATTCAATGGTGCTAATTTCAGGATTTCAGTGTTTTCTCAACGTAGTTCTATATGCAATACTATTCACTTTATGGTACCGTAATTTATAATAATTTCCGTTGTACTAGTCCAACTCTCAGTGTGACGAAGGTTTCTGATGATTTGTTACATAAAAACGACGTTAAAGTCCCTACATATTTTCTTCTGGTGCCCTGGTATGAATGCGTTCACTTGAATGCATTCACTTTATTTATATCGATATTCTCTTCAGAATATACCAGTAAAACGACATAATGACAGGACACCCAATGCTACAAACATGGTTGGTTCGTTGGTTGGTATATTTTCAATTCACTTTTCCAGAATAAACAGGCATTGCTGCCTTCTTGTCTGGCCAGGTGAACTGCCCAAGCTCTCACACATGATGAAGAAAGGAAAGTAATAATAATTACATGAGAGTGTGACACATGCAAAAATGAGGAGTTAGAAAAGAAGAACATGATGGCAGGTATAGGCAACCTTGTGTCAATATCAGCAACAGCAAGACTGTTTTATTTAAAAAATTACTAGTGCCTTTGCTGCGTTGTGTTTGGTGTGCAGGTGTTCAAGGTGGGCGAGCCGCAGCCAGTCCTGAAGAAGTTCACGCCTGGATCCGTTGTCTCCGTCGACGTCATGCAGAACTCTGACGGCGGTGTGTATGCGGTGGCTGCTGACTCGCAGCAGTTTAATGATGTCACAGCGGGTGGTGACATCTTCATCTATAACATCCCCAAGGCTTAGCAACGAGATAAGACAGCGGAGGCGGAATTTGACTAGCCCCTTGTGGAGTAGGCTACTTTGTACAGTACATAGGACTACATGTAGACAATCTCTCACGGCTAGTGAGAAATGCTGGATAGCACATGCATTTCCCCTAGCACTGCTCAGTCGCATTTCTTTTGCTATCAATTGCAAGAATAACATTTCAATAAAGAATGTTACCAGCATCAGGTGGCTAGTTGTGTTCAAGTCAGCAAAGCAGTATAGCTAGATATCATCAAGTGCGGAAGGATAGTCGATCAATGCCGCTATACATGTGCCGCATAGAACACATCACAGTCAAGCAGACCGTGATGTTTTCTGCAGAAGTGAGGCCACAGAAGCAAGAGTGCCGCTCCCAACGTTTTGAAGGCAGCGGGATTTGAGTTTTCGCAGGTAGGGTAGTTTCGCTTTTCGTAGCTGCCATGGTATTTTCCGCTCCTGTGGCGTCGCTTCAGCGGAACCACTACTTTTGAGTGCATGTGTGACCGGGCCCTACTGAGGTTTTGCCCCTCTTTTTGCATGAGGAACTCTGTTCGTACTTGTTATGTTAGATTGTTACTCTAGTACCATTGGCATTGGCTGCTCCAGGGCCGGATCAGGAACCCGGTTGAAAGAGGGTAGGGTATAATCAGCCAGATCCCACATGGCTATTTTTTGGATAACCACTCAATTTATTAACCAGGGGGTTGTTTTCTTATTTCAAAAAAGTCATTTGCCTAAACTGGTCGCAGTCAGGGAGAATGCCGACCAGGCTTAGGTGTCGGTGACAGGTACAGCTGTAACCTCAGCATCCATTCGCTTGTGTTTCGCTCTGTAAAGAGCACTTTGGGAGCCCTCAAAACAAGAACTGGGCCGAAGAGGGGACATTCGTGTCGTGAAGTTAAACTACAAATACAGAAAGAAAAAAGGAGAAAAACCCTGACTACAGTAGAGTCGCGCGCCCAAGAACGTTGTTTCCAAGGGGTTAGCCTGGGACGTTCCTATTTTTTTCAGCGATCTGGCTGCATTCTTATAGCACGTTCTTAGAAACTGTGCGCACTGGATCATAATTACCGTAAAGTCTTGTATAAAAGCTGCGGCTTCTATGACTTTCTTGGTGAAATTTTGCAGGCTTCTATATGAGACAGGCTTCTATACAAGACAGGTATTTCTATGTATGTCAACACTAAAACCAGGCTTATGTGTGATTTGATGGGCCCAAAATAATTGCGGCTTCTATTCGAGGGCGACTTCTATTCAAGTGCGGCGTTTATACAAGACTTTACGGTATGTATCCCACAAGCTGCCAGAAAACCAACACCGCCATTCTTAGCTTTAGCAGGGGCGTGCTCGGCCCCCCAACTAGGGGGGTGCACGGGAGCCGAGGGGAGCCCCCCCCGGCAATTTTCTGCAATTTGTTTGCAACCTTTCTTGAATTTTAGAGCATATTTGGCATTATTTGCATACATTACAATTGCAATTACCCAGATTGAAATTTTTTTTTGGGGGGGGGGGGGTGCACGTGCCCATCGCCGAGCACGCGCCTGTTTAGGCTGTGGTATTCTTAGTTTTTCAGGCTGGACGTTCTTGGACTCCACGTTCTTCAGCGCACGACTCTACTATACTTATACTACTCACTGACTGGCCTTTACCCCATTGATCACAATAATACTAAAATAATACCACAGGAAGCTATTGTCAATCATCATTCGGAAATGTACGTGAGGCGGGTGGATTGCTTGCAGTAGGAAGATGTCCTAAAAGATGTAACTCTGTAGCAAAATGGCTATAAAGAACTAGGCTAGGGAAAGAGCATGTCTTCTAAGTTCTCACCATGGAATCAGTCTCAGTGAAACATGGCTAATGAAGCTGGAGAGATACCTCAACCCTAGCTCTATGGAATTTCTTAGTTTTCAGTGAAGATCACAACACGGTACTCTATGATTAAGTTCTCACGTTGACAGTTGCAAGATCTGTACAGTAAAACTCCCCTAATCCGGACACCCCTACCCCTACCCCTACCCCTACCCGGCACCTTCCTGGCCCATTTAGACCCACAAAAACTGCCTTTTCAACGAAAAGCAGCCCTGAATTTCGGACAAGCCTGCAAATCTACGGAAACCATCGCACGCTAAAATGCCTGTACAATGACAAACCCAAACGGTGGCTGAAAGAGAATGGTGGTGGTAAATCCATTTCTCCAGCATGGATACGAAGAGCAAACTTGCACTGTTGTCTTCAGAGAAGGCAAGATCTGATGCAGGCATGCAGCATTGAGAGAGAGAGAGAGAGAGAGAGAGAGAGAGAGAGAGAGAGAGAGAGAGAGAGAGAGAGAGAGCGCAATCACAAGAAAAGTACTTTGAAGTACTTAGTAATAAATACATTGCACAGGAGTGTGAGACTTCCTCTGATCCTCACTGAAGAAAAGAGCGCAAAGCATTTCTTCCCTGTTGAAAAGGTGAAATTTGAATCATTGATAGGAAAATAATTGGGATAATCAGCAATGATACCTCAGCACTAGACGTCACAGTGATCTACATGTACGTATCACTGAGCACCAGGGAAAATGAAGTATTTAGGCAAAGGTAGTGACGTCGGCCAGACCTGCGCAGGAGTTGCTCTCCATCAAGCACTGGTCAGTGCCACGCTCAAACCAGAAGTAGCCGCCGAGTTCACCCCAGTCAGAGCCCCAGGAGTTGGCCACGATCCAATACTGCACAGGAGCAAAGTAAGGATGAAAAGAAAAAAATCCTTGCAGTATTCTGATAAGAAGGGAACGAAAGCGTTCAATACAGATAATCGTGTCTTCTTGGCTGGTTGCCCGGGATAAGTTTGATGCATAAGTTATTAAGTATACTACACACTAAAAAAAGTACCAATATCAACGGTATTGTCGCAGACAGTGTTCTATATAGCTTCTAGACAGGCATCCCTTTCAATCTCTCACAGGCATCCCTTTCAATCTCTCATAGGCATCCCTTTCAATCTCTCATAGGCATCCCTTTCAATCTCCCATAGGCATCCCTTTCAATCTCTCCCACACAGAATCGTAAAAGGCAATAGCTTTTATCGGTAAAAGAGCTTTGTTATCGAAACTGACCAGCTTCTCTGGATTTGCAATAGGGTCGCAGGTGATTTTTAATGAAAAAGGTGGCTGGGGCAGTACAACTTCTTAGCAGTAATGTTGACTGCATGTTGAGTTTATCGGCAAGGTGGAGATGAAAGTTTGAAAATGTTTTTCAGTGAATCTCTGGAGAAGAACCCTCTCTACCTTACTATAGTCTTATTTTTACTTGGTCACAAAATCTGAATTTTTTAAATGAAAGATCCATGTTATTTTTCCACGAACCTTTCGTAAAATGTTCTCGCGAATTTTCTCCAAAAGTAAGAATAAAACTATAGGAAGTTAGACGAGGCTATTCTCCAAAGATTCAACGAAAACAATATTTCAACTTTCAACTCTACCTTGCATGGATCCAGTGGTTGTGAGACTTATCCACTCACCCCCACCGTTAGGCGCTGCATCTGCCGCTAGGGTTTACCGGGTGTTAGCGGCCGTCGTGAGTTCCCTTCGGGAACGGACACGATAATTATTAATTTTTATTTTTTTGCATGGATCCATAGAGGGTGGTGGTGTTTCTACGTGCAGAAAACTCGGCCTCCGAATTTATTCTCTCTTTTTTTCAGTTGAAAAGTTGTACTGCACCAGCCACCTTAACTCGTATCCCATGTCCATGAGGGAAATGAAATTCTTTTCAACGGTGAACTGGTTTGGAGCGGGCTATAGATGAGAGTCTGTTCAAATTATGTTCCCTGGCACAAGCTGTGCACTTTTATACCGTCACATGGGTGCACAAATGCACACACGCACGCAAGCACGCACGCACACACACACAGAACCTCCCCCCCCCCCCACACACACACAAAGCACATGCATGCATGTGTGTACCCGGCATGGCTGACGTACTGACCTTTTCCTCGGTGGTTGGCTGCACGCCCCATCCGACAATCTTGATGCCGTGACCACCTAGAACAAATCCGGCTGTGTGCTTGTACACGCCACTCTTGTAGGTCATGAAGTCGCTGAAGACGGTGAAGCCAGCTTGAATTGGTCCGTACTTCATGATGCTCTCCTGCATCTCTTCCACGGTCTTGAACACTTGTGTGCTCTTGGGCTTGGCCTGTTAGTACAGGCATAAGCAGGCACAAACAAAAAATGTCTATGCCGGAAGTGACGAGTTGAGTTAATACATACATGGCCATGTCGCAGGGGTCACGTTTCGGATACACAATAGTAGCAAGAGTCCATAACCCCAAGAGTGTGCAACTCTGTACACGGGGATCCGCGGGGCGGAATTCTAACAATACGTCAAAAGTTACGTCCACTTGCGTTGCGCTTGCACTCTCCCTGGTTCCAAGCACCGCGGAATGCGGATGTTGTGAACCCTCTAAGATTCTCTAAATTGTCAGGATCGTACGACCACACGGCACAAGGACAACTCTTTTCCTTCACACAGTATATTTCACTTCATCGAATAATTAACAATGAACACTAATAACACCAGCTATTTATAGCATGCAAAAACAGCGTACATGCAAAAACATACGCATATAAAACTGGACATAACAGCGTATACAGCAAAACGCACACAGCGCATATAGCGTATGCCATGCAGCAACATCAGCGGTACGGCGGAGTCGAAATACAACATTTCAACGAATACAATGCCATAAGCGCGAAGGCCTTTCCCAATTTGAGAACTGGTGGTTTGCAACATTCTCCCCACCAAAGGGCTTCTCACCGCCGTACAACAATGCACACAAGTCAAAAACGATCCGGGGCTCTGACTACGCGCCCAGAACGCGTCATCTCCTGCTGCCGTGGTGGTGGTAACGGTGCTGGCGGTTCATACGCTGGCTGCTGAGGGACGATAGCAGGTTGAGCGGTATCGGCAAGCCCAGGAGCCACGTCCTGTGACGATACTTCTAATGGCACTAACCTTTGGATCGGCCTCAACAGGGTACTGGTACTCAACTTAACCTTGGCAACACGACGCTTGCCATCTCGACCAGGGAATAACTCGATGATCCGTCCCAAACGCCAGAACTGTTTGCGCTTGGTATCATCGAGAACAAAGACAACATCACCCACAGCTAAAGGGCGCGACATGGTCTGTTGGTGCTTGTTCAGCTGACTTAGGTACTCCACCTCCCAACGATTCTTGACATGCTTCAGTGTCTGACTGAGGTAACGCAATCTCGCTGACATATGCGTAGCGTCCGGGGTACCTGCTGGCTTCGCTGACGACATCCAAATGTTACCCATCATCATTGCAGGGGTTACTGGTGGCTCATCCAGGCTATCAGACACATAAGTTAACGGACGACTATTCACCACTGCTTCAACCTCATACAAGATGGTCTCAAGCTCCTGAACCTTCAGAAACGCTGTTCCCATTACCTTTTTCAAGGCACTCTTCACTGTACCAACCATTCGCTCATAGAAGCCTCCATGCCATGGTGCAGCTGGAGGATTGAACATCCATGGCACACTCAGTTTGTCAGATGCCGCCTTGAACGTTGTAGCGTTGTCAGACCTGATCCGAGACGGCAAACTACGTCTCGCGACAAACTTCCGAAATGCTATCAAGAATGACTCAGTACTTAAACTATCGACCACCTCCAAGTGAACTGCTCTGGTGGTGGCACATACAAACAATGCTATCCATACCTTCGGAGATGACTCACCACGGCGCACGTACAACGGACCAGCATAGTCGATGCCGGTAGTTGCGAACGGCCTCTCGTGAACAACTCGGTCTTCTGGCAGCGGCGG
The DNA here is from genome assembly GCF_964019385.1 of Sycon ciliatum. Lineage (NCBI taxonomy): Eukaryota > Metazoa > Porifera > Calcarea > Leucosolenida > Sycettidae > Sycon > Sycon ciliatum. Next base: position 10,662,518 of record NC_088650.1, on the reverse strand, counting down.
GCAGACTTCTGAGGCAGCCTTAGCCTTGTAGCGGCGGCATGTAACACATCGCTAAGTAATGTTGCGTAGCGCCCGTCGACCACCGATAATCCAGAATTTCTGACGGATGAACGACAAGACTCCTTCTACACCTTGGTGCATCCTTTCAACATGCATTTTCTCCAACAGCAAATCGGTCAGATGATGTTTGCCTAACAGGACTGGGTGCTTGGCTCCATACGCCAACTCGCTGTGCTGAAGTCGTCCCCCGGCTCTGAGCACTCCATGCTCATCCAGAAACGGTGCAAGCTGATACACCTTCGACCCGGGCTTCATTGGTTGACCTTGCTTGATCAGCTCAAGATCCTCAGCGAAACATGCGGCTTGAACGATGCGGTACAATACGTTGTCTGCTGCAAAATAGAGTTCAGCACGAGGCTCAGTGTGCTTCCACTGCAACATCCGAGTCACCATGCCCTGTGCCCTCGACCATTTACTGAATCGGAGCCACCATTCCTTATCAGATTCTCGACTACAGGTGGTGGCTGACACTCGTACTTCTACACTGGACTCATCTGTAGCTGCGGTTGAGGATGCGGTGGGCCAGTCATTGGGCTCCGTGATCCAGGTTGGTCCGCCCCTCCAGAACGGACTACGGATCTGCTGTGCACTACTCCCACGCGACGGTAAATCTGCTGGGTTGTGAAGGCCCGGGCAATGGTTCCACACAATGCCGACCTTCTTCGATATCTCTTGGACTTGACTGACGCGGTTAGCCACAAATGTTTTCCATTTGTACGATGGATTACTGATCCAATGAACGGTAGTGAGACTGTCAGTCCAGCCATAGACTTGCGTGACGGTAACACGCAGCTCCTTCACCACAAACTCAGCGTAGCGAGCCGCTAAACATACTGCTTGTAACTCAAGGCGGGCTAACGTGGGCGGAGACACAGGTGACACTTTGGCCTTGGCAAATACCAAGTGCGACTGTCTATTGACGACTGCATACAAACAACATCCAAACGCTTTCTCACTGGCATCGGCGAAGGCATGAAGCGCAATCGGCGTGTCAAGATTGCAGCAAATCCAACGTGGTATGTCAATGCTCACCACTTCGGCCAACTCTCCCCACCATTGCGCACATGCGGCTGCGATGCCATCAGGCAACATATCATCCCAGTCGCCTCCGACTTTCCAGGCTTGCTGTAGCAGTATCTTTCCCGGCACAACTGCCGGTGCTGCTAGACCTAGCGGATCAAACACTGATGCAACACACTTGAGGAGGGATCGCCGGGTCCAAACAGACGGCCTATCGGACTCGCCTAGCGCTGCTATGCTGAGCAAGTCATCACTGGTTTTCCATTTCAGACCGAGGACTTTATCTCCGGCCTCTGGATCGCACGGGATTTCGTTGCCTCGCCACTTGCGTAACTCCATGCCAGCATCCGTAAGCACACGCACGCTGAACTCTTGCATCTCCTTGGCTTCCGAGGCATTTGACACACTAGAGACCAAATCGTCAACGTAGAAACTCGTGAGCAAGAGATCAATACGATCTCGCTCTTTGGGTGCAGACAACGCCCGTAGCTCCTTCAAGTGATGCTGAATCACCGCAGTAAGCATGTACGGCGAGCAGTTTACGCCAAATGGCAGTTTCGTTAGCCTCCAGGTTAACAGTTCATCGCTGTCGCTTCGACCGGGCCACAAGAAACGCAGGTACGGACGGTCTTCGGGATTAACCGCGACCATGAAGAAAGCCTTGCGGATGTCCGCTTGCAGCGCGCTCTTATATTCACGGAACCGTAATAGCATACCTGCGAGACTCGGCAATAGCGACGGTCCAGGGTCAACCATGTCGTTCAACGACTTGCCATCTGGAGCCGTCGCCGAGGCATTGAACACCACTCTTAACTTCGTGGTTGCAGCGTGCTCGCGGAATACACCATGATGCGGTACATAGTACCCGGCATCGCTCTCACATGGCTCCAGCTCAATTGCTCCAAGCTCGCGGTACTCCCTGATCAGCACATCATCATAGAGCGCACGCTTCCCATTCCTCTTCAGCTTTTCAATAAGCCGCGTTGCGATGACTCTAGCTTGAGCAAAGTTATCCGTTGGGCGACGCTCATTTCGCCACAAGAGACCCACTTGGTACCCGCTGCCCTGGCGACATAGCGGGAAAGATGGCAGGTGCTGATGTTGTTCTGGAGGTTCATCCAACTGCCATAGTTGTTCAATGTGGGCTGTGACACATGACACGGTCACCGGCTGACTGTTTCGACTTGGTGCAGACGCTGGACCAGATAATACATTACCTATCTCTGTGTTCCACACCGTCTCACCATTAACTTCCTTCTTGCTGTGCAGTACCGCGTTGATATAGTCTGCACCAATCAGCATATGTATTTCGTCTGATGTCCCTTGTTGAGGCTTGTCACTCAGCTCTACTCCCCAACGGTGCCACTGGGCAATGGTCTGCGGACTTGCGCACTTCAGGTCCATCTCAAGCGTTGGTTTCACGAACGCGCGTACCCGAATGCTAGCGGAGCTACCCTGGATCGTGATGGCGTACTTATCCATGCGCTGTTGGGTTGGTTCCGCGCCGAACGGCTTCACCTCTACATTTTCAACCCCAACGTGTTCTGCATCGATTGCTGACACCAACGCTGCAGTCACGAATGACGCCTCAGCACCCGAGTCCAGGAACACGCGAACCTTCGCGTTTCGAGTTCTTCCCTCAACTCGTGCCACTCCGGTCATCAGCCGCACACTTGGCGAGTGTAGACAGCACGACCCAACATTCTTCTCCGTAACTATCTCAGTCGGTTTCTCCCGGCTGTAACCTGCTCTATCCAACACCTCATGTATTAGCAGGTGGTGTTTCCTCTGGCATTTCGTGCATCTCGAGCCTGACCGACATTCTCTGGCCATATGGCCATACTTAAGGCAGTTCCAGCAGAGTCTCTCTCGCTGCAGAAAACCCTTTCTCCCTTCCAGTGGCAGCGACTTTAGCTGCTTCTCTGCATCTGCGACCGATATCGCCATGCACTGTGCCGACGCCGTGGGCCTTGGCGCGGATCGTTCTACTGGCTTCCTGGCAGTATCACCCTGTCGTCCGTGCGCGACCTGGTAAGACGCGCCGTGCTCCTGTACCTGGCGCAGTGACATCCCGTAGCACTGCCGTTCGACCAGGTACGTCTTCATCTCAGGTCCGCATTGCTCCAAGATTACCTGCTTTGCCATTGCTTGCAGCACCGGGGACATTTTACCTATATCGGCGCTATACTTGGTGTCCACCTCGCCATCTTCTGTCATAGCGAGTGTGGCCCACACTTCTACTTCTCGGCAAACACGGACAACGTATTGGTGAAACGACTCATCTGACCGCTGCTTGCCTGTCAGCAATGTCTTCCACGCTTTATCCGGAGTCTTTCCGAGCGAGGCGAGCAACTCTCGCTTCGCTTCCTCGTAATTATTGCATTCAATACATATCCTCTCCGCTTTGCTACCCGCTAGCGCGATGCGCAGTCGCAGCAGCCATTCGCTTTCTTCGAACTCGTTCTTGGAGCAGATGTCCTCGAACAGGTCAAGATAACGCTCCAATGGCTGCGTTCCATCATATGAGGGGATTTTCATCAACGGTTGACGCCCCCCGCTGTTACTGGGAGCTTCCTCTGTACCTCCCATCGCGGCTTTACCATCACCCTCATACGCATTGGCGATGCGCTCGTTAATCTCCTTTAGTGTTTTGTCAAACTCGGTGCGGAGCGCCTCCTCTCGCCGTCTGGCACTGCGCTCCTCACGCTCCTCGTACTGTTGGAGTCTCTGCTCCACATGTTCCATCAACAACTCGCCTTCTAATCCTAACCGAACTCCATTGGCGATAAAGCTGGCTTCCAAATTGTGTAGTTGCTCTGCCATGCTCGCTCGTATCCTGGCGTGGTCGCCAAATGTTGTGAACCCTCTAAGATTCTCTAAATTGTCAGGATCGTACGACCACACGGCACGAGGACAACTCTTTTCCTTCACACAGTATATTTCACTTCATCGAATAATTAACAATGAACACTAATAACACCAGCTATTTATAGCATGCAAAAACAGCGTACATGCAAAAACATACGCATATAAAACTGGACATAACAGCGTATACAGCAAAACGCACACAGCGCATATAGCGTATGCCATGCAGCAACATCAGCGGTACGGCGGAGTCGAAATACAACATTTCAACGAATACAATGCCATAAGCGCGAAGGCCTTTCCCAATTTGAGAACTGGTGGTTTGCAACAGCGGAGTTTCGTCCTCTGTGCCTCAGCGGCATGACGTAATGTTAGAATTCCGCCGCGCAGTGGGCCTACCGCAGCCAGACAGTAGTGATGTCATGCAGAACATGATAGTGGTGATGTCATACGTAACACGGTAGCATCAGTAGTCTTAGTGCTATCTTGTATATGTGTGTGTGTGTGTGTACCCGTTGTGCACCGTATGTTTCCATTGATGCTTTGTACTCTTCTCTTGATAGCTCTAGACTATCCATTACAGTATGCCTCTAGTATTAGTTCATTCTGCATCTAGATGTGTCGTGCACTGCAATGTACACTCTAGTACTCCGCTAGATTGGGAGTATGTAGCTGAGCTGAGTTAGTAGGATTTATAACTCACCTCAGTACATGTAGAGATCAGGCCTGACATTTTCTATATCTATATTACAGGACTACTTGACGGATACTATAGACTAATTATTGATAACAACCTGGGGGGGACTTGTGGCTGAAAAATACGAGAATTGAATGGAAAATTCTACACAGAGTACTTGTATTACCTTGTATCGCTTGAATGATTCGGTAGTCTTGGCTGTACACCTTGGCTGGCAATGACCGGCTGAGCCGTTGAATGCAGCATAGGGGTAGCAAGCGTCGATCGGAACGCCCTTCGTCTCCATGAAGTCCCAGGCTGGGATCAGCCAGCCACCACCACAGCCATGGCAGGTAGTGTCGCACTCCACCAAGTACTCCGGGGATAAGACTACATTGACCTGAAAGGGAAACAGCAGAAACACGGTACAACGGTGACACCAGCATCACCACCGATTTGTCCACTGTACTTTTAATTAAAGGACTTGCATGACATCAATCTGGCCTTGCTACAAATGCTACTTTGGTCTTCTGCCTATTACTTCTACAATTATGTTTTATAAAGGCAATAAGGATTCATGGAAGAGTCCTCAGTCAAAATAATTATTATTGTACTTCTGACAATAGAATCCTCGAAAATTGTCAATTATATAAAAAATACAATATCCGTAAGGATGCCAACGTGATGCCAGCATAAATTTCACACATGCGAATTCTAAATCAACAAAGCACATTTTCCTTTCAGGTTTACGACCCCCCCCCCCCCCCCCCCTACAGACAAACACATAAATCACATTCCATGTCTAACCTTGCTCTCGGAAGCAATGCACAGACGGTCAGACAGCGATTCAGTGGCAGAGAATGCCCAGCATGAGCCGCAGTGGCCCTGATTGCGAATGGGATGAACGCAGCCCTTCCACTGTTTACGAGAATCAAACGACTCTGGCAGGGCCTTGGCATGCTCTGGGTTGCTGGGCAGTTTGGAGATGGACTCCATGTTCATCAGCTTCGTTCCAAACAATCCACGCACATCATCGAGCTTCATTCCTTCAAATTGCTTCTGTGGACCGGCTTTCCAACCAACATTCTCCTTGTTAACGCTGTCGATCAAGTCAGGATCATTGACCAGAGTCTGGAACAAGAATAGATTGCAAGCACGTAGCACCCAGTTAGCCCTGGGCTAGCTTCGCTTGCATCACTGCATTTTTATGTGTGTGTGCCCAGCAGCATTCACGGCCACTTCCAGGGCCAAGGCTGTGCAGCCACGGGGTGTCAAATAAGAGATTAGAGAGGTTTCGCTTCACGTTGTTCTGCACTACACCGTGAAACTCGCGTTCACGTCGAACGTGAGTTGACCTCAGCTCACGTCACGAACGGGAATTTCGACGCCAAAATTTGCCACACCGACGTGAAATTTTACGGTGTAGTGCAGAACAACGTGAAGCGAAACCTCTCTATTGTCCTGTTTAAAGAAGGTTCACAATTCGACCAGGTTTCTTTCATGTTGTCGCATTATTCCAAAATTGCACAGGTTCGCGTACAGGGAGAGTCAAGAACCGCCTTTCCGCTTCCGTGGGACGCCACCACCCCATGATCAGGCATCAGATGCGGCTCCTAAACGGTGGGGGAGGATAGATCAGATCTGTCGCGAACCATGGACATACCCTTTACATAAACCACTCGAAGCAGACCATATTTTCCTTAGTGCCCAATTTTCTTGTGAATCAAGACTGAAGAATATTTACAAGGGGAGAGCGATAATATAGGGGAGTCGGAGTGCATGCCTGTAGCATTAGTGTGCCGTGAAAGTGTCTTGCGTACAGCGTCAGCAGAAATATACAAGCGATAAATATACAAACGCATCAAAATTAGCTCCCAAGGAGTAGCGAAGAATCAAAGAGAAGCAAGAAGAGCACCAAGTTGTGGAACTAAAACAGCTCCACGTGCATGTAGCTGAAAAGGTGACACATAAAGATACGCACGGTGCAACGAGTCCAACTGTGAGCATGAAAATGGATAGTGAAGGCCATCAAAGATGCCGATAGTCGTACACACAGTTGTGTTGGATGTCAGTGCGTGTGCAAGCCAAAGCGCATGGGTTAATTAAAAAGGTGCCCGGAACGGAAACATTAGAAATGTAACGAAGTGCAGGGTGAGAAAAGGGTGCCCAGAATTGAACCTTAGAAATGCAACGAAGTGCAAGGTGAAAAAGAGGTGTCACAAAGGGATGCGAGTGATTGAACGTACAACTCATGCACTGAACAAGGATACATGCATATGTAGCTGTGAATTCTTGGTTATATACATGCATTGTGCTCGTGACTACGAATAAATCCGATCGCATTCGCGACAAGATCCACCAACCAAAGGCCGAAATCCTATTTGCCACAGCCATGCCGTGCTACAACCCACAGTGAATTGGGAACTTGCGGCTTAGCACAGTTACAAATTACAGATATATTCTGGTGGTCAAGCACTCTTTGCACCAAGTGTGTTTTGTCGCATAAAATCTGTCTTTCTTACTTTCAGATCTTCGGGTTTCGTCTTCGATGGTGTCTGCTGTTGAGCCGCAGCGATCTCGTACACGTACAGGTCGCCGCCATTTCCCATCACATTGGCTTGTGTAGACTTTCCGCCTGCAACGACGTACACACCTTCAGTGTTCTTCATGATGTCAACAGCAAACATAGATCCGGGAGTGAACTCCTTCAGGATTGGCTCCTTCTCTCCAACCTTGAACACCTAGAAAGCAAACAAAAGTCAGTGTAAACATGTGTATAGAAACCAATGCAATATCATACCACCCTACATAGAGATCGGTGTGATGAGTAATCACCTACTGGTACTAGTATGCTGAGAGGCCAGCTATCCCTGCTCCTATGCCATGCCCCACATACAGTGGGACCTTGCAGGGAAAACCAGACGTCTATAAAGCTGGGCTTTCTGTGCGGAATGGAGTGGTCACTGTTAACATGGTTTCGACTGCTCATGGAATTCCATAGTTCGTTTTCAATCACTCCCATTTCCGCACTGCTTGTGCTCAAAGGTTGAGGACATCTTCACAATGGGGCAAAAATAATTTTTAAAGACCATACTTGACTCAGCAAGGGTCCAAGTCTTTTCTCCTACAGGTCAGCTCCCCCACGAGAGTTTTATGTGAATATTATACCAAAGCAGATCAGATTGAAATTCGACTTGTCCAAAGCAGATCTGGCCATTGCATAAACTGAGTTCACTCAACAATACAATAGCGATCCAAGTTTACGGCAAAGCGAAATATGTGAACCTTTCTAATACATACGATTATTGATGTTACGGAACCTCTCTGTTTCACGATTATTAATGTTAGATAAATGCCCCAGCGTGAAACTCAGAGTTGCACCAAATGACTTCATTCAAAGTATTTCATTCTGTTACCAGTATGGATCCTTTCTGCTACAGTAAAACCTGTAACTAACGACCACCCCTCGGGGCCAGAGAAAGCGGTCCTTAGTTAGAGGTTTGCACCGCACAACCACATATGAATGTGAGACCGTCCATGCCTGGCAAAGTGGTCTGTAGTACCAGGCCGGTCGCTAGTCACGGTGGTCTTTAGTTACAGGTTTTACTGTAGTACCAGGCTGGTCGCTAGTCATGGTGGTCTCTAATTACAGGTTTTACTATGTTTACCTGGATTTGCTCTGAACCAGCAGTTTCGTTCAGTGTTCCCCAGGAGCCAACGGCAATGTATTCGCCATTGGAGGAGATGGCCACGGAGGCAGGCTCGTCCTCCAGCTTGTCGCCAGTGTCGACCGGGTACATGTAGCTGTAGACGTCCTTCTGCGCGGGCAGGTCGTACGCCACCAGGGCGTTCTGGTGCAGCGTGCGCGCTGCCCAGGTGGTGGCCAGATGATAGCCCTCTGGCGAGAAGGCCAGGTTGATCAGGAAGAAACCTTCCGGCACCTATGCAACACATTCAGTGAGACACGAGCCCAGAGACAGAAAGCAGATATAAAATAGCAAGAACAGTGGCTCAAAAAGTTTTTGGGAAATCCTTTTGACAGTTGACTGATCGGCAATCTACATTTCTTTTTTTTCTTTTTTTCACTTCACTAGATACATAGGCATTTCTGCCTTCTCGTCTAGCCACACGGCCAGACTCTCAATAAAAGATGAAGAAACTTTGATGGCGGAAACTCAGCAGTCTAGCAAAGTCTCACTGTCCCGCAACTGACCATTGATGAGTAGACCACAAAACACAGAGAAACTCATTCACATCGACATTACGACTCGTTTGACATTACCGCTTCTGACAATACTGCACCTGCAACATGCGACAGTTCTGTGCACAATTCGTAACGAAAATACACTGATAGTATTAGAACGTGCAACAAGTGACAGTTCCAAAGAGCGCAGTCTCCTGTCCACTCATGCTCTAACCTTTTTGCTGTAAGTGAATTAGCTGTGGAACCCTAAATCTCTCTACATATAGTGAAATATTCATTGGTTTGAGGGAAAAACTAGTAACATCACATGAAAAGTTGTTTATTGAATTGTTGTAGACACCACAGCAACACGCGCATGCACCAACACCACGTACACACGACGCACACAAAATAACGTACTACAAAAGAATGCTTGGCTGCTTGCCGCTGAACATTGACTCACCGGCAGAGCATGGTCGGTGTAGGCCAGCTTGTCTCCAGCACTCTTGTGGTACACGGCCAGGCTCAGCTTCTCGTCGACGAGTCCCGACATGGCGATGTACTCTCCGGACGCGGAGACGGCGAGGTGCTGCGAGAAGGCCGTGATTGGCATGGTGAATCTCTGGCCAACCTGTGCACAAAGAATGCAGACAAAATTCAAACTCTAGTTAGGCTAGGCGCCCAGTGATAGGAATTTTGGATGAGCTGCAGTGAATATTCACACCCATAGTCCCTCGCTGCAAGTATTCTGTTTTACTGTAAAAGGTGGATCATATTGAATAGACATTTTCATGCCAGATCAGTGTGCATCACGGAATGCCAAGCTCTTGCCTCATGCCTTTCAGCTGTATATTGTCATACAAGAGCATGAGTGCTAACCAATTAAGCAACATTACAGCCCAGTATATGTTTACGATTGTCCGTCATTGCTACTTGTAGGTAGATGCTAACTAGCGTCCACTCCACAAATACTGCTACTAGTAACCACCGTCTGGGTTTTCCTCTCATCCGGGTCAGATCATCCAGGTCACACAGGGACACAGAAGCACAGACTCACTCTCTTCTCGCCCTTGACGTACTCCACGACAGTCAAGTTGAGCTCTCTCTTTTCTCCCACGACCAGTTGACTGACATAGGCAACGTAGTGGCCATCTGAGCTCATACCTGCAAGGAGCAGAAGCGGAAAAGACAGAATTATTCGCTTTACACAAACCAGAGCAGTAACTACTGAGAGAGTGCTACAGCACCGTCATCAGTATTTGAGAAGACTCTGCAACTCCTTCTCCCTGAAATGTTCTTTCTCACACCTCACATCAGCCATAACTTGTATTGGTGTCGGGGTCCCAACGCATCCCAACACTCAACAGTATACTATCAGTTATAGTTACATTACATTATATTACTGAAACGGAAAGCCATCTTTGTCTCCAACCAAAGCAACAACTCGCGGAGCAACCAAAGAACAATTAAAACTGAAAAGAAGAACCACATGGTTCAAACCCAATACACAAACCCGGCCCGTATCGCGTACGCCAGCGACACGTGCATGAAAGCAAGTACAGAATGCAGAAAAGTAGCTTGCATGAAAAGTGTGTAGCGTTCACACCTGTATGCTAACCCGCACTACAACTCGCGTTCTATACAAGGGACTAGTACTGCGCAGTAGGCACGCATTCAAATAAGCTGTAGACATGCACTGCATAAATCTCCAAGTACTCGTACAAACTGTGCAGTGCTGCAAAGGTACAAATAAATAAATATCAAACAAATATCACTGTGCAGGTCAGCGACAACTTGTGCAGGGTTGGCTGCGGACAGCCATATTGCAAGACAAAAAAAGGAGGAATATTCACTTCTGACTAAGAAGTGTACACTTTCCTGTAAAGTGGGATTCACAGAAGCATATTTGCGATGTGATGCGATGCACGATGCGACGGCCGCGGAACCGGGAAACCCCAAAACGTAGCCATCTCGCAGCCGCGCAACTGCCGCAACTGGGCCATCGCAGAAGTTGAGCTTGGCTCAACTTTCGCGATGCGACAAGCAATTTGGTGAACGATTTTGACCTTTTCTACAACAAAGTTGTACAAAGATTCAAGAGTTGCCTGGACATTTGTAAAAGTTGTCCCAAATCATGCGAATACCATGGCGACGTACTCACCTTCATGAACTTCGCGCCAAATCAGCAAGGCGTTCTTTCAGACTTCTTCTGTGAATGGTATTTCGCGAGTTCGCATCGCAAAAAAATCTTCTGTGAATCCCGCTTTATACTTCAGTTCTCAGGAGCTGATGGGTTAGATAGTGTTTTATTTGAATATCGGTAATGATATCCGATGAACTACAGAGCTGCTCAATGAAATACGATCAAGCGATTCAATGCCACACCAGGCGCTGTGCCGTCCTTGACCTCCGAACATTGGAATGTTAGGCCACACGTTTTTAATTCTATGTTTCCCGTCACCCGAAAATCTAAAAATAGTATGCGAGAAGGGAAAAATAAATAAAAAATGACCGAAAAAAAGGTTTACTAGACCTTTGGTCAGACTAAAATCGACCAATACACCGCGTAAAATAGCATCCAAATCAACTACAGTACAGTTGCAGTAGACCTACCGAAGACCAGGGGTGTCTCCAGCTCCCTTCCTTGATAGCGTGATAGCACCTCACCAGTGTTGCTGAGAAAGGAGATCTGAAACAGCAATTAAAGGAATGGTGAATTGTATAAGAGTACGGCCAAGGTAACAAAACAACACAGGAAAAATTGTGAATGGCATCAGAGCATGATCCACATTGTTAGTCAGTTTAGAGTCTTCTTTGAGATTTCAGAAGGAAGAGATGTGGTCCAGGAATCAACAATCAAGTCTAAGGCAGAAGGTTTCAGATGTCAATCTATCTGAACTTTAATTAGATATTCCCCTCGCGGACACGATTTTTTTCACACGTACATATGTACACCACACCACATACTCCGGCATGCACTGGCTGTTGGTAACCACCCAGGAGAATGAAAGAAGAGCTAGGAGAACGAGAAAGAAAAGACAGACGTGTGTGTGACCGTAATCGTCGGGAATTGAACCCGCAACCTCTCGATTGGAAATCGACTGCACATACCACTGCACCATATGGGACATGCACAACTTCAATCATGCTGTAGATGACAAACAGTAATATCCCTTATAAAGGTACCGTCTTTTCCGGAGGATAAGCCGCACTTTGAGCACTCAAAATTTACCCCAAGAAAACGGTGTGGCTTTTACTCCAAAGATCAAATTAGGGAGCATCTCATAAGTTCGCATTTTGTTTCTAAACGTAACGCATTTCGAAACGGGGGTAGGGGGGTAGCGCCCTTTTCGAATAGAAAAATGACTGTACGCACATTTTCTGGAACTGTACAATCTACTACATGTACCGTGCTAGATCCCTGCAGCAAATGAGTGTGTTTACAGGTGGAGATCTACCTGTGTTTGCAGATCAGCTAACCCTGCACTGCATGCATGCAGGCTACTCAGAGGTGTCAAATGTCAATCCAGCCTGATCAAACCATGTACCTGGCCAGCGTTTACAGGTTTACAGCAGTACAGTTGTTGTGGAGGAACTATGTTTATGTGCGTGTACCTGTCATTGATTGTACTTGTACTCAGTAAATGCAGTACTACTGAGTCTGTATGCCATTCACGACCGCTCTAGCAAAACATTCATATCCATGTACATGTACATGTACATGACTGTACAATCATGTACATAAGCATACCATAGTATGGGGCGCGGACGTGTACAGTAGATAAACACAGAAAATGTGCGAAAAGACTTTCGAATAGAGGGGGGAGGTAGGGGGGTAAAGTCTATTCGAAATGCGTTACGTTTGCAAAATAAATGCGAACTTATGAGATGCTCCCTTAACGGTGATAAATAGGGTAGATGTCTGTATTTCTTGGCAAAAGAATGGAGGTGCGGCTTATACTCCAGCGCGGCTTATACTCCCGAAAATATAGTACTTTGTTCCTATTCACTTACGCCCATAGCATTCGGCCTGAGGTAGCTGATGTCGTCCAGGTACTGTAGGGCAATGAGTGAGCCGTCTGCGGACACTGCCGTTCCGACGCCAATCGTGCCCGACTCCATGTGGTGCCATTCGGGCTTTGTCGACGGGTTTTGAAGATCCCTGGACACCACAGTGCGGGTTGAACAATAGGGATACAGTCAGACCACGCTCAGCCGTACACATCCGTTTTCCACAAAGATATCCGGATAGGCGAGGGAACCAGATATCGAACACACGTACTGTATGCATGCATGACATATGCTGTAAATCGGTAACCAACGATTATCTTCCGGACGGCGAGGGATCCGGATAAAAGAGGACTGGATAGGTCTGACAGTACCGCCGTAAGTGACCGCTCATAAAGGGTATGAATTCGACATGGCAGTAGCGTAAACCATGAGCAGTGGGAAGAAGGCGTTGATCTCAACATTAATCTACAATACACCATAATGCAGATGTGCACACTATTCTAGCCTACTTTGCAAGCACAGAGCAGCACATTTTAACCGAAAAAAGGAAGAAAAAACAGGCTAAGATTTGCCCCCCCCCCCCCCCCCCCCCCCGTGTACTCAGTCTGCTTTCATACAACCTCCCTCTCTCCACCTATAGCGGGTGGGGTGGAGGGGAGGGTATACGGTACCCTGTATGCAACTTTGACCCCAAACAATTCTACACTAGTACATGAAATAATAGGCAGGCAATTAGTCTCCTCCTCTTTTCTTTGCAAGTAGAATTTGATTTAAATTCGTTTCCACCTGTCCATACCGGGGCGTCGGACACGGTACGGATACTACGGTATTGACCGTACCACTTTTTGCCCCAGGAATCAGTAAAATACACCGATCTGGGCTCTAAATTCCCAAAAATCACTTCGGCTCAGCCACCACTCTCCCCATGGAGTAAACTGTACTTCAGATGGCTGACCGTACCACACTAAAACACCTTCCGACGCCACTGCGAGCACACTCACCAAACGTAAAGAGCAGTGGAGAAGTTAGAGCGATAGTTCACCATCCCGACGCAGACAGTCGAGTCCCGGGACATGGCCACAATGTCAGACGAGCCATCGTGGTTCTCATCGACAGTAGCCGTCTTGCGCGTTACAGCGTCACCTGCAGTCGCACATCACAACCGAACCAACATACTACATCTACTGTGGTGGACATGGAAACCCAGTCGGAGGTCAAGCGGCCCCAAGGTGCTGGCCATGCATGCATGCAACGTGATGTACGCACTGAGGGCGCCGGCCCCGGTCATTCGACCGAATTTCCATGTCCACTACAGTATGATATCTCAACACACCTAGCAATATCTCTGCATAATCTCTGACTTCGCCTCACCGCCAAGTCGAGGAGCAATTTCCTATAGTCGCCACTGGTAGAACCCATTGTGGAAATACAGCAAAATTAATGATAAAGATCGCAAATGTGTGCACCAAGGTCAGTGTTTCACCTGATATTGACGAGCACCTGGATGCAGCTATTGAGGTTTAACTCCTGTCCGGCACAGGTTGTGAGGTTTGCCATCTCACCCTTGCCAATAACGTTAGGCGCTACAATCTGCCATCTTTAGAATCAGCAGACATGGGGTGATCCGGACACGAGCAAAACTCTCTCATATGGCTGTGGTTTTTTAGGGGCCGTCCGTAAATATCGATGGTTTTTTCAAGACGATATTTGTTCATTTCTCCCCAGACCCCCTCCCTCCCCCCTCAAAACGAACATACACATGTTTATGCAAGGGTTCGATATTTTTAAATGAAGTTCAATTTCCTCATGAAACGTGACCAGCTGCCACTCTAATTTCACCATACACCTAGGTTTATGTTGCCACGGTCGCACAACCTTGACATGGCTATGCTCACGAGGTTGACTTTCACTTTGTGTAGGTCATAGACTACATGTTCGAACAGCACCCGTCCATAGATAGAGTTCGATATTTTTTTCTGCAAAGACGAGACGAACAGGGCCCAAACCCCCTCCCCCCCAAACGAACGAATATCTTCTCTAAAAAAACATCGATATTTGTGGACGACCCCTTAACAACAATTCTCCATTGGTAGTACGGATGTGGGTGCTGAATTGTTTTAGTATTTACAGTGTCTTTACTACACATGCGGTGAAGCCAACATCTTCAGTCCGTATTCAATTCAATTTGAACGTCAGGGCACTGTTTTTGATTCCCTCATACAATGAGCTGATGTGCTGATTTGATCAACAAAAGGAAACATAAAACTTCACTGTTCGCGCGAGACTCGGCTGAAGGCCCAGTTTTCCGCATCCGTAGCAACGCCACCATCCTTCAAGGATCAAGGCGCAGATGCAGCTCCTACAGCGGTGGGAGGTGAGTAGATCAGACCCACCGCAAAGTGGTCAAAGACCAAAAATCCCATTCCAGTCCGCTTGGACAACAGTCCAGCAATATTCGTCAAGGCTTGCGGAGGAAACTTCCCTTAGCCGGGCATTGTTCGTAGCTAGGAACTGCTCATAACTTAGAACATACTTACTGCAGCTGAAGGCAACTATTCATGCCAATCAATATGTTTGGTGACGCGTTTTGATGAAAAGTCATTTTTCGACTTGAGGGGATCAGAAAGGTTCCCGGTAGCATCCATGGAATGGAAAGCAGAAGAGGGGAGTGCGCAAACATAAAGACGGTGGGAACAAACACAAACGCACACACGCGTGCACACACACACCAACACGCACACACACACACACACACACACACACACACCAACACACACACACACACACACACACACACACACACACATCAACACACACACACACACACACACACAGGCATGCTCTACCCTGGCCAGTAGTAATACCACCACTCCAGCGTACCCTTGATCTTGTAGACTTCAACCATCTCCGGTGGGTTGAGCCATGTGGAAGCAGCCACATACCCTTGTGTTGAGATGGCCACATAGTTGTAAATAGCAGCCTCCTCATGCTGATGCCACAGCAAATGAGCTGAACACACAAAACAAAAAATGACATTTGATTTGTTCATGAGCAACAATTCCACGACATTAGCCCCTTACCAACAGTTTAGAGTCAAATTTTAGGTCAATGTTAGAACAGAGGCCATGCACCATGTCTGTGTATTATGGTCCTACCAGTAGGAAGAGGTCTATGCAAGCTATGATTAGTATTTGTCTGGCTTGGTACAGGGTCTGGGCAAACATAGGTTTTACTAGAGAAATGTATTCTAAAAATCTGATCATAATATGAATTGGCTGCAGTGGAGCCTCCTGTTCTAAAAAAACAGATCCCCCAATATTTTATTTTTAGGTAACTGCCCTTTGGCATTTTCCAACTTGGAGGATGACAGACAGCTGTCGTCCCACTCTCATATTTTTTGGCTACATAGTGCTACGAAAATAGCATAGGCCACAGTAAGACTTCATGGGTTGTTGCTGCATTTAGAGAATCTATTCATAGTTGTACACACAAGAGCAACTAACTACTTCAGGAGTATGTACCTATGTGTGAATGCAGCAAGTCATCAAGGGCTTCCTGGTGCTGAAATGTAATTTTGAATGGGTCACAAGCCCTTATAATTAGCAAATGATGCCTTAGGAAAGCCTCAGGAAAAGTACAGTGTGCCGGGCATGCACTGCCACTACACTAGTGCACTATGTCCCTCTGCACACACTCAGTGTACTGTGTAGTGCCAGCTGGTACAGTAAATGCATGCATGCTGCCATGCCACCACCAACATGAACTACTACTACTACTACTACATCTACTACATGCAGTAGAGGTGACGGTTTCAAATAGGAAATAGGTTGCAAACCGCAACGGGCTCAATATTCACTTTCTCTCTTGGTATTTTGATTAGAAAACATCTGTCACAGTGAGACTACGATGCGTTTTACTCAGAGCCAAAATTTCATGGCTCTGCGATGACCGAAAGCGCCATACCAAGCAGGTGAGTTTTTGACTTGTTGCTTCGTTCGCACTGCGACTTGAGTTTTACGTCTTTCGAAAAATCAACTTGTTGTCGCAGGTAAACAGCGGCTCGCCATTCACACACAAACTCCATCTTCCACGTAGATCTAGCACCAGTAGAACGGCCCCCCAATACTACATACCGTATTATCTCTATTACAAGCGCAGTCTCTTGTAGAAGCCCCGTCTCTATTATAAGCGCACTCCAAGAGGGCTTCGAAGATATACAAGCACAGTCTCCAGTATAAGCGCAGGGTTTATAATGGAGAGCTGTATGGATCATGTCCATGCATGTTTCACGTCCACAGTATCACATACACACATGTTATGACGCAAGCCTCGGTCTGCGATCCCCGAGATAAAAATGTACAGACTCAGTGTACCAGGAAGTGCAAAACTGCATTCACGGTACCTGGTGGGAAATTTTGTGCTACTGGTACCTCAAATATAAGAAAAAATACTTGTATAAAAAAATAATACTTGTACCAGATGGTTGAAAAATTATAAGCCCAGTCTCTAGTAGAAGCCCAGTCTCCAATATAAGCCCAGGGTCAGGACTGGTCGAAAAAATATAAGCCCAGGGCTTATAATGGAGATAATAGTGAGGTTCTGCTCTACGTTTCGGGAACGCGTCGCAAAGAATCACGCGAACTCTCTTCGCGTTCCCGTAACGTAAAGGAAATCCTGTAAGTCACGGGAAATGTGTACTGGGAATTTCCCCTTCAATATTTGGTAGTTTTCTGCCTACACTCGAATGATACCCAGCAGATCCGTACGCATTTTCTTTGCGTGTGCCACAACGTAGAGAACCTCATCTACGCGTAGAAATCTGGACCCAAAACACGCGAAGCCGTAGACTCTAACCCAGACACCTGCTCTCTACGTGATTTCTCTACGTTTCACGTATAGCAGAACCTCTCTATATCTATATCTAATACGGTATTTTTAGCCTGACACCAAAGCTAGCTGTACACACTATAAAACGTTGCCTGTGGCATGACACTAGGCAATAGTGATGGAGAGGAAGGGTGTGAGATGTTTGGCGGTCGGTATCAATGACAATGTGTGAGTAACAGCAACGCACTGGATCGCCATGTTGCTTGGCATTGCGCAATGGCATGGCGGATCAAATATACGGTCAAAGACGCGGAGTCCGTGAGCGCCAATGGTGAAGGTGCAACTCACCTGCCTGTGACGAACTGACGGTATTGCCGACAGGCCTGCTAGCCCTGGACGGCGGGTTGTGGGTCTGCTCAACTACCTCATGGTGAACCCGTGGCACTCCACTCTCCCAGGAAACACTGGATCGACTCATCAACTTGAGCTTTTTTAGGGGAGTGCTATGCCTGACAGGCGTCGAGCTCACGACAGCCGCCAACAGCAGTACAGCCAAAGCAGCAAACTTCATGATGTCTTCCTGTTGTTCTTCAACGTCTTGCTCTGAATCCTTAGATGGGCTTCTTCACTAGGAACGGCAGATTTGTCGTCGAGTACTAGCCCTTACTGCCTTGAAACTGGGCAGAAAGCAAAAATACTTCAACTGGTCTTTTCAAGTTAGTTTTGATGCGATGATGCAGGCCCTCTTCGGCTCTGCTTCGCGTCTGCTAGTATCCCACTGACATCACACTTCAGTCCACGCACTGCACACATGTCACGTGAGAGTGCTCCTCGCACGTCGTAGGCATAAACTGTCGACGTGCCTGTCACAAACTGCCGACATGTCTGCAAGTCAAGTACAGACAGTACACGACGGTACATGTACCTGCCATACTTGCTAATACTGGATCAGTCCAGTTACATCACGCGATCTGGGATGAAGGTTCGGATCCAGCTACTGCGATGTCATGCGAAAACCCTTGGATTGGTAGGTTTCTCGAGTCTCGTCATGCAGATCTACCTCCCACGAAACCGGCATTCTACGAAGGTTTGGTGACTGCAAAACTGGGACTGGGAATTATTTTGACAACACAACGCTTCGATCCACGAGATATGACCGTCACGAGTTAGGTCATGTGAGTCCTACATGTCTACAGTACAGTACTCCAAATGCTTCACAAATAACCCTTTCCCAATGGGCAATGATGCTCGCCACTTTTGTCACAACTTTTCGTTGTTTTTTGGAAGAAATCGATTCGCAACTACTTTCGCAACTAGTTTTCATTTTCGCGAACTACAATCTACACTGCACTGTACTCATGGTACTTGTAGATCTTCTTTACTTCGCAACTACTTTTCCGCAACCGTCCCTGGCCCCATAATGCCATTAATGGGCCATATGGCCATATGGCGTGGGGGTCAAAAGGTCAAGTCACAGCACTTAAAGTTCGCGCTACGTGTAGATCTAGACGTGCCATTACTTTTTTTGTGTAGTGTTTCAACTGCAATATGAAAATAAAGTACACATTGACATAGAGCAAGAAAAGAGCTTGATTTTGATATGCATATCATACTATACAAAATATGGGTTCACATACATTCAAATGGGACTTCGGTTATAAGGACACTTCGCGAATAAGGACACTTTTCTGATGCCCCGCCAAATGTCGTTATTGGCGAAGTTGACTGTAACTGGTCCGAGCAAGAACTGGGCAGGCACTGACAATATGGTCAATTGTTTCTAAGCTGCCCTTGCAAAGCCTGCAATCAGTTCGAGCAACTGACTTCATTATGGCGTATTGGTAATTTTTCGTTTTGAGGGATTGGTCTTGTGAAGCCTCAGTTGAAGGTTTCAGTGTCCTTGATTTCAACCACATGAAGGTAAGCTCCTTATCTAGGCGATTTTCCTCCAAGCGGCTCCAATATCTCCCAAGCAGCGGCATATATACGCCTTCTCTTACCTCTATAACCAGCCTCCCTGAATTCAAGCATTGTCTCTATCAGCATTTTCGCCGATATATTCATTACACTGACGGTATCCCAACTCCTTTAATTACCAGATTTTGTATGCCTCGATCTATTTCCTTAGCCTATCCTCGATTTAACTGCTCCCTCCACATAAAGTTGTCATTTCATTCTGCTTGCAGGAGATCTCCTCGACACACCCAAAGCCTTTGGGGAATCCTTAAATATAATAAAATACAAAAATACAAATAGTGTAGAAAAGAAAAAAGGATTATTATTATTCAGTTTCCTCTGAGACAAAAATGCGATAATACTCATAAAAAGGACACACTTCAGGCTCATTACAAACATCTTGAAAGTTTTTGTCTTCACAAGTATACTTTCAAGCCTTCTCATCAGGTGAAATACAGGCAAGGGAAAAGGAACAGGAACAGTGGATTAAATACAGTAAGAAGGTGGTAAAACAGCGCAAAAAGAAAGAAAGAAAGAAAGAAGATAGCTAAAGTAAACAGCGAAAATTGCAATAATGACACAAAGGTGCAAATGCGAGAAAACTCAATAAGCGCGACATGTAGTGCGACAACAAGAGACAACCACTGGACATACATGTAACTACGGAGGTTTTGACGACCTACCTAACAGCCTAAGTGTGAATTTGATTTGTTTCTGCTTGCAAAGGTTGGGTTTCCTTGTGTGGATGTATACAGCTTCCAAAACATTCAGCAATCTAGCACTGCGTACACGTGACACAATCGAAAAACAATCATCCGAATACGATTATTATTATTATTATTATTATTAAAAGTAGAAAGGAAAAGGACATATGGAAACGAGTTAAGAGTAACTCTCCACCACCGTAACTAGATACTATAATTATACAGTCAGAAAGTGCAACAACTAGGCACAAAACTGACAGAGTGGTGAGAGTTACTCTCAACTCGTTTCCATATGTCCTTCTTTTCTACATTTATTATTGGCTCAATACCCGAGGTTCGAATACAAATAGTGGAAAGTGTTTTGGATTTTCGCATTGCGCACGCCTGTTTAAAGGGGAAGTTAAGGCAAAAATTAAAATTTCACCAGTTGTAGTCTTCGGGGTGCTGAGTCGAATGGTCGTGGTCCGAGGAAGCTGAGACGCTCCCTTCCTACTTCAGTACTTGAATCCCAATCGAACTCGCGCACTTCCACCGAAACTGGGTGACTGCGCCCTACGAGATGGGGATTTGTATGCAAAATGTCACTAAAAGCGCCATTTCGTTCTTATAAAAGCACGGATGACCGCGATTGGCCCATATGTTGTAGTCTTTGGGACGCTGAGTCGACTGGTTTTGGTCCGAAAAGGCTGCGATGCAGCGTTCCGCCTTTATTCCCAATCGAACATGGTTGAACAAGCGGTCACGTGGTCCTGGGTGCCCAGATCACCTGGTCACCACGCCAGCAGGTGACAACTTTCACACCAAGGTTCAACTCGGGTTCAACTCGAGTGACAGGACTGCACCCAAAAAAGGTCAAACAGGCTAGTAAGTTGTACCCTGCAGGCACGGTGACCAGGTGACTGGTGTACGCAGGAGCACGTGACCGCTTCTTCAACCATGTTCGATTGGGAATAAAGGAGGAACGCTGCATCGCAGCCTTTTCGGACCAAAACCAGTCGACTCAGCGTCCAAAAGACTACAACATATGGGCCAATCGCGGTCATCCGTGCTTTTATAAGAACGAAATGGCGCTTTTAGTGACATTTTGCATACAAATCCCCATCTAGTTGGGCGCAGTCACCCAGTTTCGGTGGAAGTGCGCGAGTTCGATTGGGATTCAAGTAGGAAGGGAGCGTCTCAGCTTCCTCGGACCACGACCATTCGACTCAGCACCCCGAAGACTACAACTGGTGAAATTTTAATTTTTGCCTTAACTTCCCCTTTAACGGTATGCTTATTGGGAAAAGCTGGTCTAGCTGCTGGCAGATCCAAGCTCAACGGGAACTTAGCGGCCTTTGCAGTTATTGAGTGACTTTTTTGTTGTAGGTTTTTGTTGATGATTATTATGTATAGGATATTGACCAAGACGAGGTCTATATGGGAAATATAGGCCGAGTAAAAGACCGAGGTCCGCCGAGGTCTTTTACGAGGCCTATATTTCCCATATAGACCGAAGTCGAGGTCAATATCCTATTTATCACGATTCCTTTGCCATAACCCCAAAATTTGAACCTTTAGGAGCTATTTTAATCTTTTTAGTATAGCATTTGCACTATAGTGGACATAGGATGTTGCCTATTTTGGGTACAAGACTGTAAGAACAACAGAGTTCAGCATCTGCAGCACAGTGGCTGGGTGGTATAAGAGGTTGCTTGAGATTCATACTGTTGTGAGTTCGAATCCTGCTTGTTCTCTTCCTTTGTCTTCTTTCTTTCAATTTTTCTTTTTGAAGTGGAGAGAAAATTTCTAAGTCCCTCCAAAGTCGAAAGGTTACAATGCCTAAGTGGTCGATACAAGCGGTCGACATAAGCGGTCGATATTGCGGCGATATGGGTAATATAGGACCAGTCAAGGATCACGAGAATTAGTGGAGGTCGATATAGAAGAGTGATAACAAAAGTTATCACATGGCACGTGATTGTTGCCCGTACTCCAGCGAATCAGCACCTTTCGCGCCGCGGGCAATAATATGCGATATTGCCCGCAAAAAAATAGTTTATTTGCCCGCAAAAAAATAGTTTATTTCAGTGATCGCGTGACTAGACTGTACTACGAGTCTACGACGACTCTGTAGACTGTACGACTCTACGACGAGTCGCAGTGTATCATTGAGACGAAGATGGAATTGTTTTTGGAGATGGACGTCCCGGCAATGGACATGGCCTCGGACGTCTGCCGTGTGGTGCTTGCAGGGATCATTTGTTCAGTCATGTTGGCAGCCTGACCGTCGGTAAGCTTGTGGATAAGATTCATTTCTGCTCGATGTGCACATGTGGTACTGTGATCACAAACAATTATTTGAAATAACACAAATAAATTCAACTCAGCATCGTGCGTTTTCAGATCCTCGAAAAGTCACTGCCTGTGTGTGGTCTTCATGTGCCACGCATAACTCTTACCAGGGTCATCTGTCCTCTGCCTTCACCTTTGCTTGAACAACAAACACAACAATTCAGGAATGTTTTGCAATGAAAAATACAGCTATCTGGAGCTGATAAAAAGAAGAAAAATTGTCCTCAGAATTACACACCAGGGAGTCGTCAAATACTTGCAGTACTGTATTTGACACCTTCCTGATACACATGTAAACATGAAGAAACTCTTGAGTGGTAGCACTCTTTTCAACTGAAATTATGATTCTGCTGTGTTTTATTGTGGTTGCCATGTCTATTGCCATGACGATGCCGTGCCGGCACTTTTTTCTGTCTCCGTCTTTCAGTACTGTATACTCTCTGATGGCCTGTAGCAGACTTTTTGTTAGGGTGTAGGAGAAATATCTTCATTTTTCCTGTTTTGATAATGATAGCACATCAATATACATTGTGGTCATAATGTGTTGGCATTTGGGATAGTTTCAACAGCAGCCCAATGGTCTGCTCTGTGGGCCATGTGATAAATTTGTTATCGCATGGTTGCTGCGGGCCTTATGGCATATTATTGCCCCTCGAGGTTAGCCCTCGGGCCTACGGCCCTCGGGCTAACCTCTCGGGGCAATAATATGCCATAAGGCCCTTGCAACCATGCGATAACATATACGTATTGCAAACGGGGAGCATCAGAAGTTGGCAAAATATTCACGCTGGCAAGGCTCATCACTGGGCACAGCCTTCAATGCGTGCCCACAGAAAGATCAAGCACGAATAACCACATAAATACCACAGTACTCTTGTTACCGCTGCTTATTGTCCATCTAAATTGTCATAATCGAAGTACAGTGCTGTTTTACTGAGGCGTTCGGTTTTTTCATGATTCTTGTTCGCATAGCTTCCCCTTTTATTGATCTTCGCATCTCTTGAGCCACACAAGTTGTGTGGAATGCTGCTTTGCGTTCTGGAATCATGGTTTGACCGTATTGTCCAATGGTCTTGCCAGTATGGTCATCGACATGCATGAACATCCGCCAACGTCCTTCACAGCTGAGACTTTCAGCTCGTGCTGATCTTGGTTGCGCTCACCTTCCCCTCCTTATGTTATTTCTATAACTTAGAACCTTCCAAGTTGGAAGGCTGTTGGAGTGCGCATCCAAGATGTGCTAGAGCTGTTAGCCAGTTAGTTGTAGAACGTCAGTACCGTCGGTCAGTGTCGTGCAATGTTATCGCATGAGCTGATTGTTTAGTAACTGGTGGTGTTAGTGGACAGTATAGCGTAACTTGTAGTTCATTGGTCTTTCTCTTTTGTACAAATACCACAGTGTTTCAATTACAAACGAACGTGAATACAGTAACATACAGAACATAAGAAGACCACAAGGGACAGCAAAGAGCCCTATGCTGTACCCAAACAGATCGTAAAATGGCCATCGAGCCAAAGATAGCAGCCTACTGCAGTTCATGAAGGTGCGCCAATAGCACCAACTATGATGGGCACGACGAACACTGCCTCTCGCTGCCAAATCTGCCTAGTTTCCACTTGGAGGTGCAAGTACTTCGCTCTTTTCCCAACCACATGTCACTTCAGCACGTCCTCCTTATTGCCAAATTATAATTGTTGTCTAGTCGCCGAATATTTAAATGAAATAAAGGGCAAAAGAAAGTGAGTACAGTTGAACATCGATTATCCGACCACCTCTGGGCAGACAACTGTCAGGCGGTGTTCAGATAAGGCAAATGTTCCGGATAAGAAAAAAACTGTCACTCACACACTTTCAGTGGTTATTACTAGCCGCACGACCTTTTTACTTTTTACTTTTCAAAATTTTCGTATTTTTTGAATGGCTCACTACAGGCACAGTGCGTACTCTACGGCACGTGCGCCCAAAAAAACTGTTACGGATAATCGAATGGTCGGATAGTCGATGTGCGGATAATCGATGTTCAACTGTAATAGCTTTAAAAAAGAACAAAAGAGCAGGTGGTACAGCCGTCTTCCTATTCTGAATTCTCTGAACGGAGCAGAGACATTAGCTGGATACATGATTGTGACTATTACACAAGCACCACAGGTACATGACATTGTACTGCAATTCTCTCTCTAAATCTCTCTCTCTCTCACACACACTCTCTCGGCTCCCCCCCCCCTCTCTCTCTCTATCTATCTATCTATCTATCTCTCTCTCTCTCTCTCTCTCTCTCTTTCTCTCTCTCTCTCTCTCTCTCTCTCTCTCTCTCTCTCTCTCTCTCTCCCTCTCTCTCTCTCTCTCTCTCTCTCTCTCTCTCTCTCTCTCTCTCTCTCTCTCTCTCTCTCTCTCTCTATCTCTCTCTCTCTCTCTCACTCTCTCTCTCTCTCTCTCTCTCTCTCTCTCTCTCTCTCTCTCTCTCTCTCTCTCTCTCTCTCTTTCTCTCACTCTCTCTCTCTCTCTCACTTACTCTCTGTCTCTCTCACTCACCCTTCATAAATCATGCTGAGGCTCTCTCTCACTTACTCTCTGTCTCTCTCACTCACCCTTCATACTTGTAAATCATAGCCAGCAATCGTATGTCATCACGTACATTGAAAATCAACATAATTTTGCGAATCGACCTTTTTCAGTCTCTAGATAATGAAACCGATCTACTGGTAGTTGATAGTAGAGCTCTTACCGATTTAGAATACCTTATACGACAAGTTATGTGCTGTTTCTGTTAATGTCAAAGTGCATGAATTTGCTGTCTTCCACCCCGATTGTACAACTTAAGATTCCCTAACTGAATTCAAGCGTCATTTACATATTCACATTGCAAAGTATCAGTTCGACTGAACTGGTACGCCTTTGTTGCGCAATCATTGACTTACATGTTTGATCTTCCCTTGTGTTTCTTATTTTGGTAAATCCAACATTTCACACTGCCTTTGCGTACTTTCTCTCTTCTCCTCAACTATGTTACTAGTACATACATAAAGAGGAGATCCCCAGATAGGCGTTAGCCTTTGGGTAATCCTGAAAAAAAAGATTATCATATTATTATCCAGCACCATACAGCAACAGCAGAACACACTGAGGAGAATTCAGCGCCGTGCTATACGCATCTGCCTTGGGATCCCCCTCTTTGCACCAGTTCACCACAGCTTACCTCGTGCTTCTTACCCAATAATCATCTTTGTGCCTTCTGCGTGGCACATGTACCAAGGGTACCACCACAGGGAGTCGTTTGGGTACGACTCCCTGTACTGCTGTGGTGGTTAGGGTCCAGCGGATAATGCTTCGAAAATGTTCGTATAATTCTAATCATAATGCTCCTAAAACTACCTTGTAATGCTGATTATAATGTTTCAACAAGGCTAGCTATAATGCTCTTGGTTTGGAACAAACGTGGAAGAAAGGCTGCACATTGTCAAACTTCCAGGAAATGATGCATTTAGCCGATTTGCCTCTGAAGCTGCTACAATATCTCACCGTGACGAGCTCCACCATTTCTTAGCACTATAAGGCTTGATCGCGTCTCCATTGGCTGCCCTCCACTGCAACTTTGATGCACGGCCCCTGTGGCTGAATAGTGGATGTATCAAATCTTTTCCCTTACTTGTCCATGCAGTGAGAGGTGAAACCATTATTGCTGATGATCATTTTGGATGCTGGAAGCT
The DNA here is from genome assembly GCF_964019385.1 of Sycon ciliatum. Classification (NCBI taxonomy): domain Eukaryota; kingdom Metazoa; phylum Porifera; class Calcarea; order Leucosolenida; family Sycettidae; genus Sycon; species Sycon ciliatum. The sequence goes on along the minus strand of NC_088650.1, from coordinate 10,636,177 downwards.
GGGAAGTGGTATTCCTGCGTGCAGACAAGCTGTCACTGCTTCCACTCTGTGAGAAATGTCGTCATCTGAAACAGCTCACGTGAGGCCAGCTCCTGAGAGACGAACTCAGATCGAGATCCCTCCCATCTGCGGAAATCCTGAAAACACGTCGTCAGAAGTTATTTTGCCGCTCTACATCCTCTGCTTGTGCTGTCTTCTTCTCCTGAGGTTGCGTGGAGACAAATGGTTGCCCACAATACTCTCATTTTCTGATAGCACTTGACTGCAGGTCTTGCATTACAATCGTCCACGACGAACTGTACGTGCTTCACCAGGAAAAAAAGACGCGCGCTGCTGAGCACTCAAATCGACTTGGTACTGCGTCCTTGAGACCTTCTAGTTCTTTTCGAGCCTGCTGAGCTGGACTCGACAAACTGGCAGTTATTTGGAAGTATGTAAACGTTACAGTCGTTTCCTGGACGAACTATGATTGATTGGCTATGTTCAGAGGTCCTTCGCGGTGAAGCAACGCCTCATGGAACACTTCGGCGCCCGGTTGCAGTTCCATCGGCCTGCATCCATCAGAGAACCAGAACTGATTTACAGCTCTAAAGCATCTGCAGGACCGGTTATTTAGCAGTATAAAGTCTAAAACGGCACACACGGGAGACGTCAGATAGACATCGCTGGCTCAGAGCAAAGTATGAGCGCAAAGTCACAGGTGTGATATTCGTGGATATGTCGAAGGCTTTCGACTGTGTCAAACACACCATCTTGGCACAGGAGCTATCCGACATTGGGGTCGACGGTACTGTCCAGCTATGGTTCACTAGTTACCTGAGTGAGTGGCTTCAATGCGTAGTTGTGGGCGGAAATTGCTCAGAATACATGGCATGCAGTCGAGGGGTGCCGCATGATTCAATTGCAAGTTCAGCAAATGAGCCGCAATGTGTGCTTTATGAAGCCACCTGCCTCTTAAAAACTGTCACCTGGCAAGTGAAGCCGTCCATGCATCGGTCACCTGACAAGTGACATATCAGATTTATCGGAGGAACGGACTGTTTTAAGACTGTTGCGGGTATAATAATAATAATATTAATAATATTAACTAGTTTGAGGGAAAGAGACAAACGGGAAAAGTCTGAAGAAAAAATTGACTGTCACCACCAGGACTCGAACCAGGGACCCTCGCTTGTAGCCAGCGATGCTCTAACCACTGAGCTATGGTGTAGTCGTCATCCCAGCAGAGGCCGTTCAACATTTCTTCAGACTTCGTAACTCACACTTCCTGTGAATCCACACAGGCGGGTGGGACGCAGCCCTCACTGTAACCCACACACTTCACGTACAAACTAGCACGCGGGGAGCCCCAAGCCATAAAATTAATATTAACTGGTTTGAGGGAAAGAGACAAACGGGAAAAGGCTGAAGAAAAAATTGACTGTCACCACCAGGACTCGAACCAGGGACCCTCGCTTGTAGCCAGCGATGCTCTACCCACTGAGCTATGGTGTAGTCGTCATCCCAGCAGAGGCCGTTCAACATTTTCTTCAGACTTCATAACTCATACTTCTATAATAATAATAATATTTTTTTAAAAGAGGTCGGAGGCGGATAATACTTTAAAGCGAAGGTAAGTTTTGGGTTGCAAGTATCCATGCAAACACTTGCGGGGGAGAAATAAAATCTTCAGTTGAAAAACAACCAGAAACAACTGCTCATCATGTTTTGGACTCAGAGCTAGAGGTGCTTACCGATGCAGAGAATTCTGAGCTGCAGTGATCAGAAGAATGGAGGTCCCGATGACGACCACCACACTACTCTGCCTGGCAGCAGCTCCGATCTAACTTCTCCGTATTGCCCCCCCCCCACTGAAAGCAACGCAGCTGTTGGTCCATTGCCATAGTTTCCTGAACTAACCTGGCACTCACTCACCCCCCCCCCCCATCTCTTCCTCTCTCTCTCTCTCTCTCTCTCTCTCTCTCTCTCTCTCTCTCTCTCTCTCTCTCTCTCTCTCTCTCTCTCTCTCTCTCTCTCTCTCTCTCTCTCTCTCTCTCTCTCTCTCTCTCTCTCTCTCTCTCTCTCTCTCTCTCTCTCTCTCTCTCTCTCTCTCTCTCTCTCTCTCTCTCTCTCTCTCTCTCTCTCTCTCTCTCTCTCTCTCTCTCTCTCTCTCTCTCTCTCTCTCTCTCTCTCCCTCTCTATCTCTCTCTCTCTTTCTATCTCTCTCTCTCCCCCGCTCTCTTTCTCTCCATCATTGTCTGGCTCTCAGGTTCTCATTCTTCACACACAGTCTTTCTTCTCTCCCTTTCCCCCATGGTGCGTGATGTGCGCCTTGATCCCGAGACCATTGGTCGGGGGAGCGCACTTCACCACACCGGCACAGCTCAATAGCACCTACACGCCCTTTGTAGTCTATGTTCTCTTGATGTTGTTGTTTTTATCTTCCATTCCATGATCTATGTAGGCATATGTGCACTTTCATAAAAAATAAAGTAAAAAAATACACACACATCCAGTCACAATAAGGCACTTGTCAAAAGTATCCGAACGTTTTCGGTCCCTTCTCATCAAGGATTATACAGGGAATGGCTCAAGTTGGAAAGACTAAAACTTATATAGCGTAAAGATAATGAGATAACAACACTCGTGACAAGGTGGAAAATTATCAAGTTCAGCACGAAACAAAAACTCGCAGGCAAATAATAATAGTGACAACAACATAGCGAGCAAATTAAGTAATGTTTCGTGCTGAACTTGATAATTTTCCACCTTGTCACGAGTGTTGTTATCTCATTATCTTTACGGCATTACACAACTCGAAGTTTGACTCGCATAAACTTGAAAGTCTTGAGTCAATTTGATTGTATTTGTACAGTTGCTCGGAGTGACCTTGCAAGTCCACCTACAGTAATTTTTACATTTCGCTTTGTATTTTTCAATAATTATATTCAGCTGAATGATGTTTTATTGCCACCAGGGAGTCGCACCCTTCCTGACTGCCACCAACTGGAGTCTCAAACGGACTCTGTATGCAGAAACTCACTATACTCTAGAATGACTGGGTTAGAGTACATGTACAATTTCCGTATGCAGCGGAAGATCGCCATATCTAACAAACGGACAACTGTACAGACTTGCCGATACTTTTATCGTCTTCAGCAGCCACAACTTAGTCAGAAATAGCTCTACTTGAAGTAAAACTATTTGTGAGCTCCTAATGGTTACGAGTTTCTAGAAAATACCCCCTCGGACTGTAGACTAGGATCTAGGAGCGTGTAAAAAGACTTTTTACGCGTGTTAGTGTTGAACTGCGCCGACACCCACGGTCAACTCAGACAACTGGGTACTCACAGGCTCGGAGTGAGGATCACAAGGATGCAGTTTACAGGGTTATGGGCCGTTACCATGGTTGCACGCCTGATTGGTTGAGAATGAGAGACTCACGTCACCTCCTCTCCCTGACTCACTTGTGAGGTCTGCATTCGCCACTCAGGTTAAAAGGCATATATCATAGTGGTGGCCTCCGGAAGCGAAGGCTATAGCTTGTGTGTTTCTGAACATTCAAGTGATGCTAACGCGGATCCCGCGAATATTATATTATTACTAAACGAGGACACCAAAAAAAGAGAAACGATAATCAATGGATATGGACTTGAAAGAGAGGCAGAAAGCTAATAAGTGAATGAGACATCATTGAGGCAACGGTTGTAAGCATTTTGCTTTATGCAGATTGCAGGCTCTGTGCAAATATCAGCGATACATCAAGTAAACTGGATCTTGAAGGCGACACGTGCCAGCCACGCACTTGGTTCCCTTCGCCTTTGCATCGTCCACTGAAAAGAACTTAGTAGTACTTCCGCCAGGAGCACCCCAGAGGTCGAGCCACTGATTCGAATCTCTATGATCCTCTGAAATACCTGCAGTGGGACTCATACTGAGTCTCTGCACGGTTTTGAAATTGATACTCGGATCACGCATGCCATTGTTGACCCGAGGAGAGGTCCTGGTAAATCCGTCCACGCTGACAGACACTAGTCCTGTAAAAGCTTTGTCGCAGCGCAGAAGGCTGTCCAGAGCTTTCTTGCCTGCAGACATCTTGCCAGCCCCACGTGTGTAGACGACTCGAGAACCGTGGTCATCGCGGAACCTGCACAAGACAGTATAAATACGTCAAGCCGACAATCATGTTCTGTAAAAAATAAAAATAAAATGCACATGTGATAGTACATGTAGTAGTAGTAGTAGTAGTAGTAGTAGAAATTATTATTTTGATAGGGAAGGCCCTACAGACGTTGCCGTCTTGTTACAGGGAACCCTAAGTGCTCTTTACAGAGCGAAACAAAAACGGATAGATGCTCAACCTGACGACACGAGACAGGCAGAGAATTCCACCTATCAGCGCCAAGGAAAGAAATGGAGAACATGCCATATCTAGTGGTAGCAGCGGGCAAAGAAAGTGAAGAGAATGATTGCCCTCTAGTGCGCCTCTCGGAGCTGTGATACATGTAGTGTATTCAGGCCATTCATATGGTGGATAGCCCTTTTCCCTAAATGCCACAATATTTCGCAACTACCGGTACATGTACACGTCATGTACATTGCAGAGTAATTTACTTATCCTTTTACAAAACTCATTTTTTCCATGATCAGCTACTGTACGTATTTACACCCTCACAGACTGTACGGCTACTACATTATTGAGCCGTGCGAAATGTTAGCACTTAGCAGCTTTCACGTCTACACGACTTTATCTTGCCCGTAAAAGAGGCCGTTACCCCCGAAAAAAAAACTTAGCACCTTACGATTGGATGACTACATGTACATGTATACCAGTTCTCGCCTGTTTTTTTTCCTAGAACCCTGGGCACTGCGTGCTGCTTTGAGAATTTTCTTGCAACATCTCAGTGTTGCACCTTTCCTAGTTTCTTGCGCCCAGAATAGACCTTATAAATACATGTATTTGCCATGTCAATATTAGAGAGGTTCCGGGGTAGATCTACGATTTTCCGTGCCAAAATCCGTATGGGCGCTACGGATTTTTTCCAGGCGTGCTCCATACGATTTTTCGGCACGAGAATCCGTGTGGACTGGCTTTCATACGAACCAGGCTTCGTATGGAAATTTTGCGTCATCGGGTGCAGAAAGATTTTTCGCGTACACATTTGGTACGAGAAACATCGATTTTTCGCGGGAAGTTTTGTTTTCGGTACAAATTTTCAAAATAAAAAGGCATAGCGCGGGAATGTGACGTGTTTGCGATCGTAACCTAGGCAATGACGGCAAACACATAAGTTTCGTACCCCGGAACTTTTCACTGCTCGAAAACGACGTATAAAAAATCCGTAGCGCCTCCACGGATTTTGGCACGAAAAATCGTACTCCGGAACCTCCCTAATGACAATATCCTATTGAGTATGAACTTCTCTGACGTGCCTTTGGGAGGCGAAACAGCTGTCAGAAGGAATATCAGTATGAATACAGTGTACTTAAAAGTACCCGTAACTCCTTAGTTAGTTCTATGTGTCGGCTGAGAGCGCGTGGAGGAGAAGAGGAGGAGAGATTGTTGCATTATTGAACAGTCGAATAGTACCGTTCCAATCTTTGAAGACATTTTGTGGATCACACCATGGATTATATCATCGTGACAAGGATTTTATCATACAGTATTACTCAATCTGCGGACAGAACTGTTTCGTCCTCTGTGGACTCAACAGCGCAGCACAGAGGAAATGAGGCCGAACATGACAGCAATGAAAAATAAATTTTCCAAACCCAGATTTAAACCAGGTGTGTGTGTGTGTGTGTGTGTGTGTGTGTGTGTGTGTGTGTGTGTGTGTGTGTGTGTGGCAAGAGCGGATCAGCAGTGATCAGTTGCTGGAAATGTGGGGCGACAAGCGCCCACTTGCTGTCCGGATTCGCCAGCGACGACTTGAGTGGCTGGGTCATGTTGCTCCCATGCCACCAGAGCGCATCCCGAAGATTCTGTTGTTCGGTCTGCTCCCATCCCGCCGTCCACCTGGCGGTCCACGCAAACCCTGGAAGGACTGCATTAGTGCAGACCTGAAGGCCCTGAATGCTGTGGAGGGATGGTACGATCTGGCAGATTCTCGCCCCGACTGGCGCCGCATGTACCGCTGTTTCGAGCCCGAACCGCCCACACCCAATGTCCATTGCCAAGTATGTGATCGGTACTTCTCTCGCCCATTAAATGAGAAGCGTCACAAATGCTTGGCAGAACGGCAGAAACCAGGGTGCAATCAGGCCGGCGCTTGCAAATGTCGTCTCTGCCAACGTTGGTTCCGCAGCCCCGGTGGATTGGCTACCCATCGGTGCGATCACGGACCTGCTCCCAACATCGAGCACCCCGGCAACCCGGTCACTCCGCAGTGCAGCACCTGCCACCGGAGTTTCAAGTCCAGCAGCAGCTTGGCCAGACACAAGTGCGACCGCACGAAACGTAGGACAGTGTCGGAAAGGGCCGACTTCCCGTTTGAGTGCCCTTGCCAAAGGAAGTTCCGACTATGTCACCATCTAGTGCGCCATCAAAAGTGCTGCTCCCCAGCCTCTTCCACCCCTCTCCCCTTACCGGGACCGTGTAACCTATCAAGGCAACGTGTATCAAGGTCAAGGTCAAGGTGTGTGTGTGTGTGTGTGTGTGTGTGTGTGTGTGTGTGCGTATGTGTGTGTGTGTGTGCAACCGATCATTCACTGCTCGTGGGATTCACCGTCACAAGTGCTCAGCTGTGCGGTCCTTACCTGTTGCCCAGCAGCCTGGGGCCCGTCACTGTGGAGTTTGTGACCGCTGGTTTCAAAGCGCTGGCGGTTTTGCAGTTCATCGTTGTGTGGAGCGTCAGACATCGGACGAAATACCAGCTGTTTCAACGAGATGCAGCCTGAACTTGGACTGCTGCCAGCACCATTGCTCGACCTGTGATCGCTGCATGAAGAGTCAGGCTGGTTTTAACCGCCATAATTGTACTCGAGGCAAACGACTGCGAAAGGACCAGAGGACTAATCTGCCCATTCAATGCAGCCTATGTAACGAACGATTCTCCCGCCCGCAGGACCTCACCCGCCACCGAAGACAGAAACACTAGCTATGTGTAGAACGGTCCCCTTTCATCTCAATTACTCTCCTTGTTTCTTTTCCTTTCTCGCTGTTGTCTCCCGCTTCTGGGAGCGACGTGGCCATTTTGTGGCAGTTGTACATAGTAGTAGTAGTAGTGTGTGTGTGTGTGTAGGCGACTCCTCCGCCGCCGCGTGTGCGGCTCTCCCTCTCATGCTGCAAGGCCCACTGTGGGGCCTGTGGCCGGTGCTGCCGCTGTACTCGTGGATTCCAAATCCATAGCTGCCGGAGATGGCTCTCTCGTCGTGCCGATTGAACCTGGTCCCTGATCTCTCGGCAGACTGCCGACTTTCTGCCGTCGCGCGTCGTTTTCCATGTTGTCGGCCCCGCGAGGGGACACGTGACCGTAATGGCAGCGTTTACCAGGACCAGGAACAGGTGTGTGTGTACATGGTGTGTGTGTTTTGGCTAGATACCTTGGCTGCATGCGAAAATCTGACCTACCTGAACAAAACTTGCGAGTAGTTGTCCGTGGGTATACAGCCGGCCGCATCAAAGTCCTGAGCCCTGGCAGCCAATGGATTAAATGCTTGTGACATGTAGTCAAAGTTGTAGGATACCTTGGTGGCGAACAGCGTCCATCCACCACCCTCCGTTGTCATATCGCAGAACGCCTTGTATTGAATAGGAGTGACACTGAATAATTCAGTGTCACTACTATCCAGTGCAAGCGTGTAAAGGCCGTCACCATGTGAATGCCCTGAAGAAGAAATAAATAAAATTAATACATACATATTATACCGTCTCTGCTCTGGTCTACAAATGTTTGCCTGGTCTGGTCTCTGCTGGCATGACAACTACACCACAGGCCAGTGGTAAGAGCATTGCTGGCCCGGGGTGAAGAATTTACCAGCATACATGTACTTGTATTTGCAGCTAGGAGATTCAAACGGCACAACTGAAAACAGCCGAGCTACACAATACGAGCAGGACTCGAGGCTTGTTTTTAAACAAGTCTAAAACATGATAATCCACCAGTATCCATCTGGAGTTCTTTTCCTGTTGGGAGTTTTACCTATTCTAAACTGTCTGTCTGCTTCTCTCCCTTTTGTCCCCTTTTCCTCTCCTTTCCCATGCACACACAAACTCTCTCCCTGGGTGTCTCCATCATTCTCTGCTGCGTCCAAGTCTTCACGCAGGTTGACTATTTCCAAATAGCCACTGAAACATTGGATTCTCATCAACAAAACACCTTACCGTTACGCAGGACGCCATCACAGCTAGTATCCATGGCTGATTGTTGACCGTACGGGTTCACCAATCTCCATATCCTTCCATCACAGAACTGAACTCCCGCTTGCAGAAGGCTGTAGCGAACGTTCCCCCGCTGCGAGCTACTGCACTTGTACGTTAGCAGGTTGCCAAACAGCTAAAAACAAGCAAAGGTGAAGATTGAAGATACCTTGTTTAGTTGCCTTGGCGCAATGCTAGCTTAGATACAGTAAAACCTGGTGTATTGTATTGTATTTATTTAAAAGGATTCTCCAAAAGCAAATGGATGCTTATCACGGAAGTCTCCCACATAAATATCGCAAGAAAAATGGGGAAATGGGGAGAGGAGAGTGGAAGATGAAGCATGGGAAGAAGGGAAACAAGTACCTAAATATCGAGGTATAAAAGCAGGAAAGAAATCGACGAGGGAAGAAATCACCTCTGCAGATAATAGCGGGACATTTAGATGAAAAAAAAACCCAGCAAGGATTAATTCCAAGGAAAAAAAATTTCTCAAACGGAAAAGTTCGGAATTCCAGTCAGAGAATATCTATGCTGAGAGTAATGAGCCTTTAGAGCAATGCGAAAATTGACAGAGGACTGAACGCAGCGGATGTGTTCTGGAAGTTTGTTCCATTCCACAGATAAACTGAAGAGAGGGGATTTAAGGAAATGGGCGCCAGAACGAGGTAAAACTATAGAGGACGGGTGACGACAACTAAGGGATACATTGAATTTGAAACGAATTAGCAAAGACGGAAACTGGTAAAAGACATGATGAAAATACAGCAAGGACAGAATCTGACGACGCCACTTCAGGGATGACCAGTCACAAGTACGATTAAGAATCTGCTTCGGGGTTTCCCACTCAGGAGGGTGCCGGGTCTTACAAAGCAGATATGAACGAGCAGCAACGGCTTGCAGTCGGTCTAACGTAAGCGAATCTGAATGGGATACGGCGAATGAACAGACAGGGACTGCGTATTCTAACAGTGGTCGTACGTAACACTTGTAGAGCAAATTCACGGTTGAAGCAGAAAGGAAATGGGCCATATGGCGCAACAGAAAAACACGACTGCGAAACTTATGGGTGATAGATTTTATATGGTCAGAAAAATTTAGTGAAGGAGTGATAGTCACGCCGAGATGACAGTGGCTATCACCTTTCTGAATAGGCACACCGTTCATTGTCAAGGGGGATGACGGGCCGGGGGCTAATGCATATTTTTGAAAGGGTAGGTGGACGCATTTACTGGTGTTAAACGTCATGGCAGTAGCTGATGACCATTGACAACACTTATCAATGTCAGTCTGGAGCAATGCATGATGGATAGGAAGTGAGGTGTTTGCTGGAGAAACAAGAATTAAATTAGAGTCATCAGCAAAAAGGGATAGGGTACTAGAAGCAGGGGCATCAGGAAAGGAGTTGATGCACAGGTTAAAAAGAAGCGGGCCGAGATGGGAACCTTGGGGTACGCCAGCGGTGATGGGCAAAGGGTTAGAAAGAGTTTGGCCAATGCGAACGCAAATACTACGATCACTGATGAAGTCCTTCACCCAAGAACAGGCAGAAAGAGAACACCAACCTGAAACAGATTGAATAACTAAATGATGACTAACTCTGTCAAAGGCCTTAGAAAAATCAAGGAACAGCTGGTCACAAGAAGACTTAGAGTCAAATGCACGCGAAACAATTGAGGTAAGCTGTACCAATTGGTCAACTGTTGACCTCTTTCGACAAAAGCCAAACTGGCTGGAACTGATAATTTTATGGCTCTCAACAAACGAGTAAAACTGACGGCTAATCATAGACTCATACAATTTGGCAACTGCATTTAACAGCGATATAGGACGGTAATTGACTGGGTGAGAAGGATTACCCTTTCCCTTGAACACAGGTACAACAACGGCAGATTTCCACTCCCTGGGCTGAGTACTGGACAGCAAGCAGCGGTTGAAAAGGGCGGAAAGAGACTGTGACGTGACCTCAGCTGTTTCACGGAGGATGCGATTGTTCAGCAGTCCAGCGGTTTTACGTTGAATGGGAAGTCTGGATAGCGTGTCAAATACGGACTGCACAGAGAATGGTTGTATGGAGAACTTCACAGTGGACGTGGGTGTTAAAATACCAGCTGAGTGCAGGTCAGGTGTTAGCAGTGGCGCCTGGCTGTAGCTCGCAAACACTTTGGCTAGGAGATTCGTCTTTTCCGTATTACTCGTGGCTGGGTAGGCTTGGTTGTCATGGTAGAGGTCAGGGATAACCGGAGACGGGCGATTCACATTACAAAGGATCTTTGCTTTGCGCCACCATGTACGAGTTCCATGATGCTGAGCCATGTCTCTCGCCATCCTCTCGTGGTAATGGCGTTTCGCCTTCCGGAGCAAGGAAGTAAGACAGTTACGTGAGAGTCTATACGCTATCCAACTATCTGTAGATCCGAGACGTTTGGCCTTGGCGAAGAGGCGATCCCGAAGCCGCCTCTGACGATGGTGAACAGCAGAGTACCAAGGCTTGTTCGATGGAAATGTGCTTCTCCGGACAACGGGAACAAACAACGATACAGAGTCTTCCAGCGCTGTGCGCCACAATGACCAGGCCTCATCAACTGTTTGCGCGTTTTGGACGGCATCTAGCAAGGGTAGTTGCCACACGTGGTTGTTAAATGCTTGCCAGTCCGTGTGGGCAAAGTCGAGCCAGGTGTTTTGTGCAGAAGATATTTGGGCTGTGGAGCCTGCTGATCGGTTGTGGACGACATCGAAAACTACAGGACAGTGATCAGATACCGGTGGGAGGATGGTGAGATGGGAGACTGCTATTGGAGCATTAGTGATAACTAGGTCGAGTAGTGATGAACTCTTACCACTTGCGGAGTAGCGGGTAGGCTGTTGATCCACAAGTTGCGATAAGCCCAGATCATCCAGGGTGTCATACATGCATGTACCAGCAGGTGTATCAGGATCGGATGCTAGCCATTTCGAGAGGCGAGCGTTAAAGTCGCCAATGACAAATATGGAAGCTTGAGGACAAGATATTGATTGAATGCAGGTCCGGAGTGCGCTGCAGAACTGATCAGGTGGCTGCCAAGGAGGACGGTAACAACAGAACACAAACGTGGAGTTGGGGCGATGCTCTAGTTCTATGCACACAATTTCAATGGTTGGATCAGCAGGCTGAAGATCTGGACGATGTTTGGTAGCATGGGAAATGGAAGGGTGGAGGAGGAATGCCACTCCACCTCCACGTCGCACGGTATTGTTGTGACGGTCATGCCGGATAATTTTGTATTCAGCTGACGGTGTTAATATTGAACTTGTGATATCAGGAGTCAACCAGGTTTCAGTTATGCCCAAGATAGCTAGTTGAGATGTGCAGAATAAGTTTTTAATCTCATCAGCCCGCTTCAGCCAGCTGCATGCGTTAACTGTGCAGATCCTGATACTCGACGGAGACTTCATATCAGGAATACAAGGTGAAAAGTTGAAAGTCAAAGGGGGCGGTTGGAATGGTGGAGCAAGAGGGTTCAGTGCGCTCACTTGCGATTGTCGGCCGGGAGAGAACAGGGCTGCATTTGGGTTAAGAGTAAAAGCGTGTGGTGATGTGGGAAAAAAGATGGGTGCGTGTGGATTCAACATCACAGTTTATGATTTCTTGGGGAGGGGTGGGTTCTTGAACTTCCATTCTCGTGCTGTTACATGCTCGGGCCAGAACTCGTTTTCCAGAACATTTCTTTCGTCATGCTCAGCAACTGTCAGATGTGCGTACAACGTGCCGTACACTGTTCTGGAGGGGATCAGTCTACAGCCAGTAACTTCCACATTCTTCTTTCTACAGTACGCAACAAGATCATCAGCACTGCAGTTGATATTGATGCCCCCAACGAATACAACTCTGCGTGCTATTTTCTTACCTCCACGCAGATCTGCGGGCTTCCTTTGGCGGTTGGCGGCTTCACGTACGATCGACCAGTCGTACTTGGTACTGACAGGCTTGTCAGTAGTACGACTGGCGTTGCTTGTTCGTGGTGCAGAGAGGGTACGACTAGCGTACGTCTCGCCCGGAGCTGCGGATTCAAGCCCTGTTGGTGCAGATGCGGGTACTGGTACACCCGGCCGTGGCGGGAATGTTTGTAGCTGCTCGGTACGAGTACTCATCCTGGAGGCGGTCGAGGGCGCGATTAGAGACATCGATGGGCTGGTGGTGTTGTGTCAGGGCGCGAAGCTCCTCCCTGAGTTCTGCAATGGCGGCATCTTTTCCTTTCTCCTTTTCTAGAGAGATTTTTCGTAGGTCGGAAACTTCTGCTACCAGGTTTCGGACCGTCTCCATCAGGTCAACCATCATCTTCGTTAGCGCAGTAGCATCAGTACTGGTACATTCACATCCTCCTGCCTGCTTTGTGACCCTGTGTGTGTCGATCTGATCGTCCAGTGGTTGCAACTTTCCCCTCAGGGCGCCTACCAATTGCACTCGGCTCAGGCCGGCCCATTTGACGTTATTGGCCTTTGCCAGTGACTCCAAGCCTTCACTATCCAAAATTCCGAAGTCAATGGACGCCATGCTCCCGGTTGGGGGAGCAAGACGTCAGACGTAAAAAACTCGCAACCACACTCGTCCCAGTGTGTTGTCACATTAGGGAGGTTTCGCTCTACGTAATTACGTATGAAAATCCGTATGTCGTACACGCCGGGGAGCGAGGGCAACTTTCATACGTAAATCTCTCTACGGATTTCCGTAGGAAAGCTCTTTCCTACGTTGGGTCCTCCGTAGGACTTTTTGAAATAATTTTCGCTTTTTCCGCATTTTTGTCCATGGCAATATTCAAGCCGCGCGAAACACAAGGTACACACACCGTACACCACGTGCAAAATATAATGGAAAACGCAGTTTCGGTTCATGGTGCATACGGTGGGCGCATGCAGCCAACGCGTCTCCAAAGCAACAACGCATGTTTAACAGTCGTGGAGAAATCACGTAGAGCGAAACCCAACAGCTCTGATTTTTACGTATGAAAATTCCGTGCAGTTCATACGTTATTTTCATACGTAATTCCGTAGAGCGAAACCTCCCTATTGTGTGCAGATTGTAAGGTGTAAGCGACCTCTGTGTTTAGCGACCACCTGCTCTAGACACTTTGGGACCTGGTTTTAAAGACCACCTGGCTTTATCGACCGCTTTTCCTTGCACCGTTGGGTGGTCGCTTAAACAAGGTTTTACTGTCCATGCATAGTACGTACATGTAACGGTACATGCCGGTAAATACTCAATCTCCGTACACGTATACATGTACCTCAGCTGCGGTGTTACAGATGCTGGCTCACCTAGATACAGTACCTTGAATAAAGTAACGCTGTGTCCGCTACAAATATTAGGCACTCTGACCGTCACCCTTTGTGCTAATTTAGGCATACACATGTACAAGTACAATCATGTACTACATGTCTGTTTTGGATTAGCTTAGCAATGACGCAATCTCACATGTTCGAAGTGCCTTCGTGTATTATTATTATTATTATTATTATTTGAAACTCGGATGTTGAGCCATAAATAAATGTAAAATAGTATATAGTATCATGTTACAGTGATGGAGAGTTACTCTAAACTCGTATCCATATATCCTTTTCTATTTTACATTATTATTATTATTATTATTATTATTATTATTATTATTACTCATAAAAAGGACACACTTCAGGCTCATTACAAACATCTTGAAAGTTTTTGTCTTCACAAGTATACTTTCAAGCCTTCTCATCAGGTGAAATACAGGCAAGGGAAAAGGAACAGGAACAGTGGATTAAATACAGTAAGAAGGTGGTAAAACAGCGCAAAAAGAAAGAAAGAAAGAAAGAAGATAGCTAAAGTAAACAGCGAAAATTGCAATAATGACACAAAGGTGCAAATGCGAGAAAACTCAATAAGCGCGACATGTAGTGCGACAACAAGAGACAACCACTGGACATACATGTAACTAACGAGGTTTTGACGACCTACCTAACAGCCTGAGTGTGAATTTGATTTGTTTCTGCTTGCAAAGGTTGGGTTTCCTTGTGTGGATGTATACAGCTTCCAAAACATTCAGCAATCTAGCACTGCGTACACGTGACACAATCGAAAAACAATCATCCGAATACACAGCACGACAATCAGGATGCTCAAACAAATGACTAGCAATGGACGACTCATACTTATCAGAACTAACATCAGAACAATCAGCATGTGCGGTGGACACATCCGATTTCACATGGCTAGTCGAGTGGACCCTAGCCGTTGCCTCTGTCTGTGCTTTAGTCGCTGCCATCGCCGCCGTTGCCGATCTTGTCAATCTTCTGGTTGATGCGGTTCCTGTCACTGCCACGCACGTAGGTGTCTTGTCCGGTTGTTTTTCTGGTGGTCTAGTTAATTGTGAGGTGACGTTGCTTGGTGTTGATGCCGCTGCGTTGGACCATCTTGTACCAGGATGATTCTTTGCTGGACGTCCCCTCCGTGGTCGAGTGGATCGTGCGTGTTGTGGAATAAGGTGTAGCGGTGCGTGTTGTCGGATGCGTGCGTCCAGATGTTGAAGAGTCCTACCTACATATCGGCTCTCACATTGCCGACACTCGAAGTGATAAATCAACTTGGATAATTGGCCTGTAGGTAGGACGTCCTTCCTCACCGTGAACAGACAGAGGCAACGGCTAGGGTCCACTCGACTAGCCATGTGAAATCGGATGTGTCCACCGCACATGCTGATTGTTCTGATGTTAGTTCTGATAAGTATGAGTCGTCCATTGCTAGTCATTTGTTTGAGCATCCTGATTGTCGTGCTGTGTATTCGGATGATTGTTTTTCGATTGTGTCACGTGTACGCAGTGCTAGATTGCTGAATGTTTTGGAAGCTGTATACATCCACACAAGGAAACCCAACCTTTGCAAGCAGAAACAAATCAAATTCACACTCAGGCTGTTAGGTAGGTCGTCAAAACCTCGTTAGTTACATGTATGTCCAGTGGTTGTCTCTTGTTGTCGCACTACATGTCGCGCTTATTGAGTTTTCTCGCATTTGCACCTTTGTGTCATTATTGCAATTTTCGCTGTTTACTTTAGCTATCTTCTTTCTTTCTTTCTTTCTTTTTGCGCTGTTTTACCACCTTCTTACTGTATTTAATCCACTGTTCCTGTTCCTTTTCCCTTGCCTGTATTTCACCTGATGAGAAGGCTTGAAAGTATACTTGTGAAGACAAAAACTTTCAAGATGTTTGTAATGAGCCTGAAGTGTGTCCTTTTTATGAGTATTATCGCATTTTTGTCTCAGAGGAAACTGATTATTATTATTATTATTATTTTATAAATCCCATCTTAGGCTGAATGGCTACATATACTTTAATTGAAGATATCCACTGGTTGAGTGAATGTGAAAGGGAAAAGTCTGAAGAAAGAATTGATTCCACCGCCTGAACCAGGGACCTTCGCTTGAGACCAGCGCTGCTCTCAACACTGAGCAGTGAGCAATGTTGTAGCTGTCATCCCAGCAGAGACCGTTCAACACTTTCTTCAGAGCGATGACCACACTGGAAAGGCGTTTTCTCCCCACACCGGACTATCTTGCTGTTTATTTTATTAAAAAGAGGTTCCTCAACAAAGCAAGTGAACGCTGATCATGGGAGTCTCGTATGTAGCCTGATTACATGGGGAGTCAAGAGGGGAAGACATGAAACAGGGTAAGAAAGGAACTTAGGAAAAAGAAACGAGAAGCTCAATATCATGCGCCAACAGTATATCCTGCCTCCTAAAAACTGTTTATTGAGCAAGGAGTGGTGCATTGCAGGTTTGTCGAGTAGAAGGTTCGATAGACTTCTTGTGTTATCTGGATGGCAGCAGTGAGCCAATCTAGTGAGAATTCAAGTCGGGAGGAAAAGCGCGAGCTTCCACGTAGGAAGCAACACAGAATTCTCCTGCAAACAACTGTGTCCAATATTTTGAATAGTTTTTGTTCGACAAGCATCACCATAAAGATGACAATGTACCCGCTTCACAATGGAGTTTACAAGGCCTCCACTTTTTATAAGGATAATAATCATTTCTTGCACTCAAGCTGTCCGGTGAGCTGATAACTCGTAATCCTGGCATCTATCTAAATCCTTGACAAGATGTTCACGTGAGTCCGCCCGGTTTCACCTCTTGCTCATCTGGTCGCCTGAGTCGACTACCTTGGAATTATCCGTTTGGCTTCCGGAAAATACTCGCTTGGCCTACATTGGAATGATCCAGACCCATTGGACACACTTACCGGTGCACTGCAGGTTCATATACGCACGCACGCACACACCGACACGAACAAACAAACACAATACAAAGGTACATAGTCGCAGGCACCCGAACCCACATACAAGCAAAAACACGGAAGAGAATTCACAAACTGATGTCTAATCGGAGGAGACCCAAGACCAAAATTTGGTTCGCTCCCATAGCATAACGGCATTATCACTTAGCACGTTCCGAAGCATACACAGGCCTTGTTTTAGACGGATTCAGCTACACGCCTGTCTCCGTTTAAAATGTAGTGCAGTATTTGGGCCAGCTTCAGTGCCGGCAATCTAAGGTAGGAGCCTGAACCCCACAGCGAGGTGAGATATGCCACATGTCTGGATACAGTAGGCCAGTCGTCGTAATGGACAACGTACTTGTATGACTATGCTACAAGGGTTGTAGCATCCGGTCAGTATTTACATGTACAGTGGCCAACCACAGTGCACACAATTGTGAACTGAGATCTTGGACGTGTGTACGATGTACGACTAGAGGTGCACGGGATATCGACGGTAGATGCAGTATTATTCTGACAGGCCGCCGGTTGACAGGATCTTGATTTCAGATGCCAAGTTTCTTGTCTCGGTTGTCATTCATTTCCCTTGAACTGGCTCAAGTGTCTGGCGCGTAACACGTGCATTCTCCACCTGTTGCTCATTACTGGAGTGTTTAGCTTCCTTAGCAAGGTGGTGGATGACACTTCGCAACACAGGCCAATATCCATACACCCATCCTGAAAATGCTATCATCGTTTCAAGGTCGAAAAAACAAAAAGAAAACCTGGCCGTGATCCTTTCACTACCGGTACAATCGGTACAATCGTCGAATATTTTTTACAATCATTTCAAGGAGCGCAGTAAGTCCTACTTGCCCGCAAGCCAAATACATTATTCTCAGCAGTATCTCAGGAGCTGAGATGAGTGTTCTCCGCGATCGTTAAACACACATTTTGTATCTTGACAACAGTAAAATAATAATTATCGTCTTGTCTGTCAAGCTAGCTCTATTCGTCCTCATCTCTCCTCCACTCTCCTGAGCAGTTTCTCGAAACAGACACTTACGAATATTGCGATGAAAGCGGGGCAGAGGACTGAAAAGCAAAACTATGCATGTACATGGACGTCTGTACACTTCATGCTTATCATGCAGGAGGCGATTCAAGAACAAATGTGCACTCAATCTATCCAGACTGCACATCACTCATCAGAGGTACAGCAAGTAGAGGGCTCTCCTCCACCCAATCTACAGAATTCGTGTAGGGTTGTACACTCTAATAACGAACCAATTTTAAACCAGTGAATATTTTTATGACTTGGGGCTAATATAGAAAAGTTATCTTCAGCACACGCAGCATGCAAAGGCCTCTTTTACGGGCAAACAGAATACAATTGACAGTGGCACGGCGAATGATTAGAACACAACACCAAAAAATGAAAACAATTGTATGTGTGAAAAAAACGTAAAAAACGAGGAAAAAACAAAAAACAAAACAAAAAAACAACAACAAAAAAAAGGAAAATACAAGGGCAGTGTTCTGCCCACCATCGTCTCCAAAACCCCACAGCCGGCCCTCCGAGATTGCCAACTCTCGCAATGCATTCACAGGACGGTGATATGACGATAGGGCACCGCCGATGCACATGATCGTCGACCGCAACAATGCAAAGAAAAATTATCTTGTGCCCCACTGTTTTCCACATTTCTACTTTGAAAAAGAGGAAATCTAAAAAAGAGAAACGATAATCAATGGATAGTTACTTGAAAGAGAGGCGGAGAGCTAATAACCGAATATTCGAATGAGATATCATTGAGGCAACGATTGTAAGCAGAAGTGCATTCGCTTTATGCAGATTGAATACTCTGTGAAAATATCAGCGATACATCAAGTATACTGGCTCTTGAAGGCGACACGTGCCAGCCACGCACTTGGTTCCCTTCGCCTTTGCATCGTCCGCTGAAAAGAACTTACTTCCGCCAGGAACCGTCCAGAGGTCGAGCCACTGATTCGACTGTCCATGATCATCTGAAATACCATTCTTAGTGTACATATGGAGTCGGGCCAGGGTTTTGAAATTGATACTTGGGTCACGCTTGCCTTTGTTGATCTGAGGAGTGGTCCTGTAAAATCCGTCCACGCTGGCAACTCTGTCACTAGAAGCTGTGTCGCAGCGCAGAAGGTTCTCAAAATTTTCCTTGTTTCCGTCCATCTTGCCAACCCCACGTGTGTAGACGATTCGAGAACCGTCGTCATCGCGGAACCTGCACAGGACAGCACAGTACAATTCGTTTACATGTAATCTGATGAGTGTTTTTGAATACGAAACTCGGAGTCAAGAGAAAGATATCGGTCTCTGTTGTTCTGACTTTTGTACTACAGTTAGTGATTCAGGCCATTCATATCGCGGATTGAATCTTGGATTGCATCATGTACATGTATGTCATCATCCGACCTTGTTTGTACCGCATACAGAAACTAGGGCCAGTAGGGGTGAGTTATCATTATGATGTCTCCTTTTCTTCACTCCTTTCGAAGGCGATAAGCCAGTCCCACCGGAAGATTATTCCATGGGTGGGACAACAAAATGAAAGTTACTTGTTATCATACATGTACATACTTGCAACGGTACGACGTGCGTTTCACCACAGGTAAATGTGGAAGGGTATCCCTGTCCAATAACCATGTTAACAAAGGCCACGGGTTCGAGACCTGATATTCAATTGCCTCTCCACATTTCCTGCCCTGAGTACCACGATCGGCCAGCTTACGAGTGAGTGTGTTGTCGCTAGACACCCTAGCTACACGCGAAAATCTGACCTACCTGAACAAAACTTGCGTGTAGTTGTCCGTGGGAATACAGCCGGCCGCGTCAAAGTCCTGAGCCCTTGCAGCCAACGGATTGAATGCTGGTGATATGTAGTCAAAGTTGTAGGATGCCTTCGTGGCGAACAGCGTCCATCCACCACCCTCCGTTGTCATATCGCAGAACGCCTTGTATTGAGTGTCACTACTAGCCAGTGCAAGCGTGTAAAGGCCGTCACCACGTGAATGCCCTGAAGGAGATGAACATAAATTCATGCATACACAATCCGGTGGTGGCAGTCAATTTGTTCCTCAGACTTTTCCCGCTTGTCTTTTCCCTCAAACCAGTTAACATACACAATCATAATATTATTATTCTCTCTGCTCTGATCTACAATAATATGTCTACAATAATATTAAAATTGACAGCTACACCGGCCACATGCTCCACCGCCAAGTGGTAAGAGCTTCACTGGCCTGAAGCGAAGGTCCCTGGTTCGAGTCCTGGTGGTGACAGTCAATTTTTCAATTTTTCCTTCAGACTTTTTCCCTTTTTAACAACCTGAACTGATGGATTTTACATACACCTAATGTTGCCAATTCCCGATTCTTGCGATTCCAAGATGGGAAGCATTATTTACCATTGGATACAGTAGTCATATACATGTAGATACTGTTTAGTCGGGACATCACGAATTTAGAGCAGCATCATCAGCGTATGTCACTCCTCTCTGTCTCTGGCTTTGCTCCTATACCCGTGAATCTGTCCCTGGCTCTGGCTCTTTAATTTCCTTTCTTCGCTGTCTGCTTCTAGAATTCTCTACACTGCCAACCTTGCGAATAACGACCCTCAAATAATTTTCCTGAGAACTTTGAAAGTGTTGGTATTAATTTTGCGAGTTGTCGTTATTCATGAAGTTGAAAATATATACTCAAGTACTCAAGTGGTCACTACTACACACTATGCCTGAAGATTGCGTCATTATTCGCTTGTTTTACCCCAAGGTCATTATTCACGAGGTGTATTGTTTGACAGATGCTTGAATTTACCAGCACACATGTACATGTACAAAAAATGTTTAAGTCCAGCTATGAGATTCAAAGTGCACAACTGAAACTAGCGCAACTATAAAATGCGAGCGGGACTCGAGACTTGTTTAAAGTAATCCATCAGTATCCATGTGGAGTCTTTGTCCCGTTGTGTGTTTCAGCTATTCTAAGCTGTCTATTGGCTTCTCTCCCTTTTTCCTCTTTCCCTCTCCTTCCCCATACACACACAAACTCTCTCCCCGGGTGTCTCTATCCTCCCCTGCTGTGGCCATGTCTTCATGCACGTTGTTGACTTTATCCAAGTAGCCACTGGAACGTTGGATTCTCATCAACAAACCATCTTACCGTTAAGCCTGACGCCATCACAGCTAGTATCCATGGCTGATTTTTGACCGTGCGGGTTCACCAATCTCCATATCCGTCCATCACAGAACTGAACTCCCGCTTGCAGAAGGCTGTAGCGAACGTTCCCCCGCTGCGAGCTACTGCACTTGTACGTTAGCAGGTTGCCAAGCAGCTAAAAACAAGCAAAGGTGAAGATTGAAGATAGAAGTACTGAAGTGTTTGTTTCCTTGGCGCTATGCTAGCTTAGATACATGCATTATGTAAACGTACCTGTCGGTACATGCCCGTAGTCTAGATACTCAATCTCCGTGTAGGTATACACACCAGCTGCCGTGTTACAGATAACGTTACTGGCTCACCTAGATAACTTGAATAAAATTACGTTATGTCCGCAACAGCGCACTCTGACCGTCACTCTTTGTGCTAATTTAGGCATAATAAATACACATGTACACAATGTACGTGTACATGTCATGTACTTCATGTCCGTTTGGAATGGGATTAGACAAGTCACTGCGGGATCTGAAGACGCAATCTCATATGTTCGAAGCGTGTTATCATCAACGCCATCTTAGGCTAAATGGCTACATGTATTTTTAAAAGGTATTCACTAGCTGAGGGAATGGAAAAGGGAAAAGTCTGAAGAAAACAATGACTTTCACCACCTAGACTCGAACCAGGGACCTTCGCTTGAGGCCAGCGATGCTCTAACCGCTGAGCTATGGTGTAGCTGTCATCCCAGCAGTGACCGTTAAACACCTTCTTCAGACAATTTAATATAATTTATGTTTTATTGTTGCTGTTTGTTGTTGTTTATTTCTCTCAAAGTTGTGCTGACTTCGGCGATGATCACAAAGGAAAGGCGTTTGCTCCCCACGCCGGACTATCTGGTTGTTTATTTTATTAAAAAGAGGATCCTCAACAAAGCAAATGAACGCTGATCATGGGAGTCTCGTATGTAGCCTGATTACATGGGGAGGCAAGAGGGGAAGACATGAAACAGGGTACGAAAGGAATGTAGGAAGAAGAAACGAGAATTGCTAAATATCATGCGCCAGCAGTTTATCATGCCTGCTTACAACTGTGTATTGTGCAGGGAGTGTTGCCTTCTTGCAGGTTTGATGGGTGGGAGATTCGATAAACTCCTTGTGTTATCCGGATGGCAGTCGTGAGTCAGTCAAGTGAGAATTCAAGTCGGCAGGACAGGAAAAGCGCGCTTCCACGTAGGGAACAACACAGAATTCTCCTGCTAACAACTGTGGCCAATATTTTGAAAAGGTTTTGTTCGACACGCATCACCATACAAATGACAATGCCCCCGCTTCACAATGGAGTTTACAAGGCCTCCACTTTTTATAAGGATATTGGTCATTTCTTGCACTCCTGTTGTCTGATGAGCTGATAACTCGTAATCCTGGCATCTATCGAAATCCTTGACAAGATGTCAAGACATTCACGCGAGTCCGCCGAGGTTTCATCTCTTGCTCATCTGGTGACCTGAGTGGACCACCTTGGAATTATCCGTTTGGCTTCCGGAAAATACTCGCTTGGCCTACATTGGAATGATCCAGACCACACTTACCGGTGCACTGTAGAGTCATACACGCACGCACGCACGCACACACCGGCACGAACAAACAAACACATGCAAAGGTACACATTCGCAGGCACCCGAACCCACATACAAGCAAAAACACGGAAGAGAATTCACAAACTGATGCCTAATCAGAGGAGACCCAAGACCAAAATTTGGTTCGTTCAGTGTCTTCGGACTGGGATCCAGAAAGAGTTTAATACGTGAGTACAAAACGATTTAGTACTATAGTGTGCTACGAGAATCATCAGGGTTTCAGATATACATGTACAGTGTAATCCCACAGCATTACATCATCTATGAGGTTCAAAACAGAATCCACTCGGAAGGTTTTCACGACGATTATAATATTGTGCACCGCAGTTTGTGGGAAAGAAAACACGAACTACCCTAATAGCCATATATACATGTACGTGCATATAGCCCATACTATCACGCATCAGAGCAATCCACTGTCAAGTGTCAGTGAAGAACACACAGGTTCGAAACTGCTGCCGGTCGACATGGATGGGTCTTCGAAATACATGACAACCTTAGTATAGTGCCAGATCCGATACATGTATCATATCATTGGATGGATGGCCTTCAAGACTTAGACACAATACCAATCGAAAATACAACTTACCTGTTAGCCTCTTGTAAAGCAAACGCAGCGAGGAGACATGCTATCATCAAGGAGACATTTGCCATCATTGACGCAAACCCCGTAGCGAAATAGACCTTCTTCTTGAATCCCCTGTGTTCCTTCTTGTCCGTCGATCGTTCTTCTCCGTAGTGTGCTTGTGAATTTTGAGCCAATGATTCTTATACTTCGTAATGTACGAGGAAGATATCACTGAGCACGTTCCGAAGCATACAAGCATATGTTTTAGACAGATTCAGCTCCAGGCGTGTCTCCGTTTAGTGCACTGAGCAAGTATTTGGGCCAGATACAGTACCAGCAATCTGAGGTAGGAGCCTGAACCCCACAGCGAGGTGAGACATGCCACATGTCTCGATACAGTAGGCCAGTCGTCGTAACGCCCAACGTACTTGTATAATAGGCTATGCTACAAGGGTTTTAGAATGCGATCAGTATTTACATGTACAGTGGCCAACCACAGTGCACACAATTGTGAACTGAGATCTTGGACGTGTGTACGATGTACGACTAGAGGTGCACGGAATATCGACAGCAGACAGTAGTTTTCTGACAGGCGGCGCCTTGACACAATCTTGATTTCAGATGCCAAGTTGCCTGGGCTTGTCTTACTCTTAGTTGTCATTAATTTCCCTTGAACTGGCTCAAGTGTCTCATTTGCAACACGTGCATTCTCCACCTGTTGCTCTTTAGAATTCACCCCTCATCAGTTGAGCTTGAGTAGGCTGAGGAAGATTGTGCCTGTAGAGCGCCACTTATATAGTGCTCTCCAGGCACAAACATCTCCAGGGACACAAACTTACAGAGACGCTCCGTTTCCAGCGCGACAAACACCTCGTGAACACCAGATGGCAGCGTGAGTCAGTGTCGCGCATGGTGGTGCTGAACAAACGCTGAGGACTGTTGGCCATGATTCACAACTTTGTTGCCTGCATAGCCGCGGCTTACCATCTAATTCGCAAGCCCGCGCCAGGGACAATGTGAAGAAGAGGTTGGTGCGACTTCGGTGATACTTGGGAATTGTGTGTTGCTCCCTACGTGGTATCGCTGAAGTGTTGAGGCAACGAACCGAAATAATAAAACAAAAAAAACCCAAGTCGCACCAACCTCTACTTCACATTGTTGCTCTTTAGCTTCCTTTTACCAAGGTGGTGGATGACACTTCTCATGCAGTTACAGCGAAAACGTTACAAATTACAGTAGAACACACTTTAGAAGTATATGTAGTTAGTACGTAATGAAATTCGGACTGATTCAAGCTGGCCTCACCGGCTTCAGCGACGTCATGACCTACACGAGCGGTGTCTACAAGTGCACGGCCGGATTTGCTGGGGGTGGTACTCAAAGCTTTATTCGGGAAAACCTCAAAATGTGATGCAAAATGTCAAAACGCAAGGGAATAAAATAAATACTAAACATCCAGTATAAAAAGTAAAAAGGACCAAGGAACTACAAGTTACACTATAATGTCCACTAACACCACCATCAAAGAGGTTTCTTATCTCGGCATCGCTTGGCAGGCGTCTTTGGCGACATAGCATCGTCAGCTCAGTATCTGCTCTAGGATTGTAGGACAGCCGGGTACACGTGTATCTGGCGCAACCATTTCAACCGGGTGGGACCCGGGTACCCAATGTACCTGGCGCTGTCTCACCAGTACCAGCCGAGTCACATGCTTTTTAACTGGTTGGTTGGTTTATTTTAATTCGGACAATAAACGGGAACTAGGCCCAATGATTATAAAGGCGAATGGATAGGCCGCATTTAGAAAAGAGAAAGGAAAAAGACATTATGGATACAAGTTAAGAGTAACTCTCCATCACTGTAACATGATACTTTCTACAGTCAGAAAGTGCAATAACCAGGCACAAAACTGACAGAGTACTGAGACATTCGACGTCCTGACACCTAGCCTCAACACATCTCCGTACTCTGTCAGTTTTGTGCCTAGTTATTGAACTTTCTGACTGTATAAAGTATCATGTTACAGTGATGCACCTTTACTCTTAACCCTTTACTGTCCGATTAAAATGTATACAAGCCCACGCAACCACAAAATCTGAAACTAAAATTAGACGTAACTAATCAGTGTCTGCTCCAGCCCCGGGTGAGCCGGGTAATCCACCCGGTTGGGCGGCGCTAGGACCCGGTTGAAAATATAGTACTGGGTCACCTGTGACCCGGTTGGTACTTTACACTTTCGAACTTTGAAAGGACTGACTACATGTCCATGGCTTGTATGTGTCAGATACTTCTTCTTCTTTCGTAGTTTTCTAATTCCTGGCCTCTCTTTTCTAACTCGGATGGTGAGCCATAAATAAATGTAGAAAGGAAAAAGACATTATGGATACGAGTTAAAGGGGAAGTGCATCGATTTTTCAAGTAGGGCTCAGATGAAAGACAGTTGGATATCGGTTCCGATGGTATATCTCTCGCTTGCGTAGATCTACGGCAAGGGAAACTTGCCATATCCTGTCCCCGGGGAAAATTGCGGAAAAAAATCGCAAAAAACACTGGGAAAAACGCGGCATAATATGGCATAATTTGCGGTGAATTTGCGGTAAATATGCGGTAAATATGCGGTGAATAATATTGATGTGCGGCAATTTTCAGTGAGTATGTAGTCAAATCAATCAGTTACAAGTCTCTGGTGTAAGCACTCGTCATATTTGAGTAAAAAGCCGCCACGATGAGACGTTGCTGACCGAACAGTGCACTGTGTGTACGTGTAGTGTAACAAAAAAGTTCAAAAAACGCGGGAAAATCGCGGAAAACGCGGTCTTTTAAAAAACGCAAAAAACGCGGAAAAAAACGCGGCCGCGGAATTGCAATTTTCCCCGGGGACAGCATATCGCCGATTTCCTGATCCCGTTTCCATGGCGACTACAGGTGATGACGCACATTCTGCTTAGCTCCGTGAGAGAGAAGGTCGATCACTGAAGAATTGTGTCATTTTCAGTTGTCTTCTTGTATTCACGAAGTGAAAGAAGTACTGTGTTCAAGGCTGTTAGTGCCGTGAACTGTTTATTAGTAGTCCTCTCCGTTGTGTACTGGGACGTGACACCGACAGGGGAAAGCTGGAGTGCGGAGACGTTAGCTGGCAAGCGAAAATCGTGACGAACCAAGTGCTGAAATCTTGGTTGGGACAAATCAAACGTTCAGCATTTACCTCAACCAAGGACCATGCCGTTTGCTCTTCCCACTTCCTGAAGATGGATGCGCTGCCTGCTGGAGACTCTCCTATCTCTCGTAACATCTTCTGAAGCCAGGTGAGACGACGAGTAGCGGAGATTAGCGAACGAAATAATGTCGTATGTTTTGAAATTTTTGCTGAATATTTCTCAGGAGAGATGGCGAATACCAAGCATCTTCTCCTAGTCTAGAGAAACCATTTCGTAGGCTACATTCCGCCTAGGGAAATGCAGGAGATGGCCTGGCTGGGGAGGACACACTTGGAGGAGAACGAAGTAAGTGATCTTGTTTATGTTGTTCTTTGGTATTGCAATCTTATGTTTGACGAACATACGGCATGGTGCATAGTTGGTCGTTGAGTGCCTGCATGTGCATGTATAAGTGTGTGCTGATAAACACTTCCTATGCAAGAATCTGACACTCATGCTCTCTTTCTTTCTTGCAGTATGTGCGCACGTGTGTGTGTGTGTGTGTGAGAGAGAGAGAGAGAGAGAGAGAGAGAGAGAGAGAGAGAGAGTGTGTGTGTGTGTGTGTGTGTGCAGGAGCAGCGTGGAGCATGCCAGTGTGATCGCTGTGGCCGTTGCTTTCTTAGCTGTGGCGTTCTTGCTCGTCACAAGTGTGTGGCTCAGCCCCCAACGACCGTGTTGTGGTGAATACTGTGTGTCCTGCAACCGCTGCTTCCGTTCGGTCCAGGGCAGGAATAGACACCGCTGCTGAAGCTCTCCCCGGCCGTACGTCAGTCTTGTCGCAGATGACCCGAACTCTCATGTTGTGTGTATGTGTGTGTGTGTGTGTGTGTGTGTGTGTGTGTGTGTGTGTGTGTGTGTGTGTGTGTGTGTGTGTGTGTGGTGTATGTATATGTATGTGTGTTGCTCCCTACGTAGACAAACTCTTGTTTTTGTGTCCCGGGTGCCATGGGGCGGCGTTCTCCCATTCTCTCTCCACTGCCCCTCCGGGCCCACGTGGCAGTGACTCGACAGGACAGGGCAAGTGTGTGTATGGTGCATTTTGTGTGCTGGCATGTCTGTATAAATATGTTGGACAGGAATTTGTTCACCCACAACGGTAACGGAAAACCATGCTAGGACCAGAGGAAAGCATCTATTGCCCGAACTTCATTTGAAATGAACAATACCCTTCTCCATAGAGACAACATGCAGATGAAGTGTATGGACAAATATCAATAGGCCATTCACTGAGGGCATGGAATGATCTCTACGTGTAGATTGGATAGACACATGCACGTCTGCAAGGAAAGCATTTGTTCATGGGTTAGTTCATGGGCTGATTGAGTTCACATGGACTAAGTTCATAGACATACATGCCATCTCTCCTGAGATATGTTCAGCAAAAATTTCAAAACGTACGACATTATTTCGTTCGCTAATCTCCGCTACTCGTCGTCTCACCTGGCTTCAGAAGATGTTACGAGAGATAGGAGAGTCTCCAGCAGGCAGCGCATCCATCTTCAGGAAGTGGAAAGAGCAAACGGCATGGTCCTTGGTTGAGGTAAATGCTGAACGTTTGATTTGTCCCAACCAAGATTTCAGCACTTGGTTCGTCACGATTTTCGCTTGCCAGCTAACGTCTCCGCACTCCAGCTTTCCCCTGTCGGTGTCACGTCCCAGTACACAACGGAGAGGACTACTAATAAACAGTTCACGGCACTAACAGCCTTGAACACAGTACTTCTTTCACTTCGTGAATACAAGAAGACAACTGAAAATGACACAATTCTTCAGTGATCGACCTTCTCTCTCACGGAGCTAAGCAGAATGTGCGTCATCACCTGTAGTCGCCATGGAAACGGGATCAGGAAATCGGCGATATGGCAAGTTTCCCTTGCCGTAGATCTACGCAAGCGAGAGATATACCATCGGAACCGATATCCAATTGTCTTTCATCTGAGCCCTACTTGAAAAATCGATGCATTTCCCCTTTAACCCTTTACTGTCCGTACATACAAGCATCGATCCAATGGTATCGATGGGGTAGGCATTTTGAAATTATCGTAACTTGCTCAAATCTAGATCTTTTGGAGAGATCGAAATATGTAGGTCGAAGAGAAAAGTCTCAGCTGTCGCCTCGAACAATTCCCGAAGCGATACGAAAAGCGGTTATTGAGTTATCGCCCTCGTAATTCTGGTCCCGGGAAATGTGCGTTCAGAGCGCGACGCGCATGTCGACGGCTGGGATTTTCCCTGTTTACGTCACCTGTTGGCAAGGCTACACCGATTTAAATTCAAAAGTAGGTTCCCGGGAGTCTCTACGAAAATATTTGAGCTCGATACGAGCAACAGGGGTGACATGGTGGATTGAGATCGATCTCGAGCGTGAGCTCAGCGCTTTTGCGCGTTCCCTGGCTTGCAGCGCTGGACCAGTGCATCCTGTGGCGCCGAGTGTGAGCTCATTGCGTGCGTCTCGTCAAGACCTTTCCAGGATGCACAAGATCGTGGAAATCGTCAAATTCAAACCAAAGTTCAGTACCTGCTCTAGGATTGTAGGACAGCCGGGTACACGTGTACCTGGCGCAACCATTTCAACCGGGTGGGACCCGGGTACCCAATGTACCTGGCGCTGTCTCACCAGTACCAGCCGAGTCACATGCTTTTTAACTGGTTGGTTGGTTTATTTTAATTCGGACAATAAACGGGAACTAGGCCCAATGATTATAAAGGCGAATGGATAGGCCGCATTTAGAAAAGAAAAAGGAAAAAGACATTATGGATACGAGTTAAGAGTAACTCTCCATCACTGTAACATGATACTTTCTACAGTCAGAAAGTGCAATAACCAGGCACAAAACTGACAGAGTACTGAGACATTCGACGTCCTGACACCTAGCCTCAACACATCTCCGTACTCTGTCAGTTTTGTGCCTAGTTATTGCACTTTCTGACTGTTACCCCAGCAAGTGTAGGGTGTGCATAGGTCTTGGCCTTTTTATGCCAATGTACTCCGTGTGGTGTAGACCAGGTGCGCATTGGTGGTCGATTCACATGGCTTCGCCAGTTGTGTGGATTAGACAGTTATCTGGCGCAAGTCTTGATCTGTCTCATTCAGATCTTGTTCGCTATCATTGCTATATTGTGGGTGCACATCCAGTGCATTTGCACTTTTGCAGATTTGCGTGCTTTTTGTGCGACTGGCGTATACATGGTACATGGTACATGGTGTGTGTGTGTGTGTGTGTGTGTGTGTGTGTGTGTGTGTGTGTGTGTTTTGGCTAGATACCTTGGCTGCATGCGAAAATCTGACCTACCTGAGCAAAACTTGCGTGTAGTCGTCCGTGGGTATACAGCCGGCCGCGTCAAAGTCCTGAGCCCTGGCAGCCAATGCATTAAATGCTGGTGACTAGGCCTTGACGGATTATGCTAATATTTTTGTGAAATTATGCTTTTCGCATTGCTGAAAAAATTGCAGAATTATGCTATTTTTATGCTAAAAGTTACCATATTATGCCGCATTATGCTCACATATGCTGCTAATGCAAAATGGTTCTGTGCAAAATAAAAAGGGATTTTTTTGTAGAGGGCGTTGTACTGTAGTAGCAAAAGTTCAACGGGGTCAACGCATCGTCCGACCTGGCTACGACCATCACTGATTGTAGTGGACTGGACATATCATCAAGGGAGTCGTAAACCTACAACTTCCTAGTGCATCTACAGTCAAATCTGCCGTTAGCGACCTCTGCTGTAGGCGACCATCTACCGTTAGCGACCGATTTTCCGTGCACCGACGGTTTCACATACAAACTGATCTGTCCAGAGCGACCATCTGCTGTGCGCGACCAGCGACCGCGATTTCATGCACGGTGGCTGCATTCAAATCTGCTGTAAGCGACCGCGACCCAGGTTCAGTAAGGTGCGAAACTGTACTTGCCAGTGCGTTGTCAACTGCAAAGTGTGAAAATGCGCTGTCTTGCAAGTGCGATCGACTGGCGCCTGGCCTGTACTGAGGCTGTGCTGTAGCTCTCAAGTCCAGGCAGTGTCGATCTACTGCCGTGTCGCATACGCGTACTATACGGGTATGGTCGTCGTTGAATATCCAATAAAATGATATTAAAAATCACATTATTCTCGTCGATTTGAGTACATGGAAGCATATACCTGGTATGCCGGATTTACCATACATCTGCCGTAAGAGACCACCTGCCGTAAGCGACCGCTTTTTCTTGCACCAAGGGGCGGTCGCTTACAACAGATTTGACTGTACTTGTACTTGTACTTGCCGGTGGTGTATTCCTGTTTTCGTACATCCTGAGAAATCAAGCAAACAGTTCGAGTCCTTCCAGCTCCGTTATTCTAGCTCGTATCGACCCCGGAGGTTTTCGAGCTGACAGCTGAGAATCTCTGCTACCTTGTAGGTGTTTCAATTGTGGAATTCGGTTGAGATTTGACTGAGTTATGACTCGTTTAGTGCACTTGCACACATGGCATTGCCACCGTTTGCATACATTTGGGACCAAAAAAAAGTTTCTGAATTTGGGAAAAAGTGGCCCGGTCGGGCGACCGGAAACAAGGTCATTATTTGTTTTGGCCTAAATATATACTTCACATATTCTCTCTTCTCTGGCGTGTACTCTGATAACTGCTGGGATGACAGCTACATGTACATTGTATATGATTGTACATGTTACGCCATAGCCCAGAACAGTGGTTAGAGCATCGCTGGCCTCAAGCAAAGGTCCCTGGTCAGTCCTGGTGGTGACAGTCGATTTCTTCTTTAGACTGGACATCTTTCCCTCAAACCAGTGAATAAGGTTGATAAATATGGTGGTAAAGACACACCTGGCAATATGGCGGTAAACACACGCCTGCCCACACACGCTCTCTAGGCTGCAAAGTTCTGGCACTGAGCTCTCCTTCTCACCACCACCACCATCAGTTTGCGCCTGGCGCCTGGTCGATGCATGGCTGGCGGTACATCTGTGGGAATGGGATTAGCTTAATTTGCAAGTCACCCCGAGATCTGATGACGTTATCATTCTGATCTGGTCATGCTCGACGTGCATTAGTGTGCGTTATACATCAACCCGATCTCAGGCTGAAGGGCTTAGTGGAATTTTTCTATTTTTTCGTTGTAGTCTTTTTCGGTGTTGCTTATTTATCTTTTAAAGTTATATTGACTTTGACTATGATAACATAGGAGAGGTGTTTGATCCCCACTATTTTGTTGTTGTTTATTTTATTAGAAAGGATTCTTGAAAGCTTCGCTACCTTGTCTTTGGGAAGAAATTCCCGTTTGGATTTGCGAAGTAAAATGACGTCAAAAAAAGGGAATGAAAACAAATCATGGGAGTCTCAAACGTAGTCGGAAGACATTGGGGAGTCAAGAAGGGAAGGCATGAAGCAGTGTAAGAAAGCAACTTGGGAGAAGAGAAACGAGAAGCTAAATATCATGTGATAATACTCATAAAAAGGAAACACTTCAGGCTCATTACGAACATCTTGAAAGTGTATCCTTTTTATGAGTATTATCGCATTTTTGTCTCGGAGGAAACTGTTTAAATATCATGTACCAACAGTTCAACATGCCTGCCGAGACTGTGGCTAATGTTTGAATAGATTTTGTTCGACACCCATCAAAATACAGATGACAATGCACCCGCTTCACAATGGAGTTTACAAGGCCTCCACCTTTTATAAGGATATTGATCATTTATTGCACTCCTGCTGTCTGGTGAGCTGATAGCTCGTAATCCTGGCATCTATCTCAATCCTTGACAAGATGTCAAGGCAATGACATGAATCCGCCCGGTTTCATCTCTTCTCTTCTGGTGAACTGAGTGGACTACCTTGGAATTATCCGTTTGGCGTCCGGAATATACTCGCTTGGCCTACATTGGAATGATCCAGATCCATTGGACACACTTACCGGTGCACTGCAGATTCATATACGCACGCACGCACGCACACACAAACATACACATACAAAGGTACATGATTGTACAATCACAGGCACCTAAACGCACACACACACAAGCTAAAACACGGAAGAGAATTCACAAACTGACGTTTACTCAGCGGAGAACTTGCAAGGCCAATGTTTGGGTTGCTCAGACTTGCAGTGCATTTGGACTAAGATTCACAAAGAGTGCAAGACATGAGTACAAAACTCAGACGTAGGCACACAACATAACACCATCTCAGAGGTTCAAAACAGAATCTATTCGGCAGATTTTCGTCCACGACGATTATAATAATACTATAACAGCTTGTCGGAAAGAAAACAGACAGAAGAAATGTCCCCCTAGCTCGCTCTACCCTCAGGCTTTGCTCTACGTACATGTACGCTCATGTGCCCCCATACCATCAGAGCAATCCACTGCCAGTGCAGGAGAGGACGGGCTACAGGCTCCCTAGCCCTATGGACACTGCTGCTGGTCGGCATGGATGGGTCTTCGAAATACATGTGCGACCCTCGTGCCAGATCCGATATCATATCAGTAGATTGATGGCAACCATCAAAATTTACAACTAAGTTACTTACCTGTCAGCCTCTTGTAAAGCAAACGCAGCGAGTAGACATGCTATCATCAGTGACCTATTATTTGCCATCATTGACGCACAACCCATAGCGAAATAGACCTTCTCCTTGAATCCCTCCGTGTTCTTACTTGTCGATCGTTCTTCTCAGAAGTGTGCATGGAAGTTTTGAACGAATGATTCTTATACTTCGTAATGTGCGAGGAAGCTATTACTTAGCACGTTCCGAAGCATGCAAGCATTCTTTCACACGGATTCAGCTACACGCGTGTCTACGTTTAGTGACTTGAGCAAGTACATTTTGTGTTTGGGCCAAATACCGGCAATCTAAGTTAGGAGCCTGAACCCCTCAGTGAGGTAAGTGCCACATGTCTCGATACAGTAGGCGAGTCGTCGTAATGCACAACGTATATGAGTATTCTACAAGCGTTTTAGCATCGTAAAACACTCGGATGTTGAGCCAAAGGTATTATGTAAAGATAAAGGACCTATAAATTACGAGACATGGCTAACAGTCTACCAAGGTAACGAGATAATATACAGTCAGATATCGCGACAACAAGGCACAAAACTGACAGGGATATTGGGACATTCGGCGACCTGACACCTACACGGAGCTCCAACACATCTACGAAGCGCAAACCAACAACCTTCCAACTACTAGTATGCTACTTGGAGGGCTCAGGTGTGGAAAGTTTCAATGAGACGAAGGGATGCGCAAGAAGAGCTGTTCCAAGTTACAACCAAGGTTGTTGGTTCGCGCTTCGTAGATGTGTTGGAGCTACGTGTAGGTGTCAGGTCGCCGAAATGTCCCTGTCAGTTCTATTTATTTATTTATTTATTCAATATCTTTTGTCAGTTTTGTGCCTTGTTGTCGCACTATCTGACTGTGTATTATCTCGTTACGTTGATGGACTGTTAGTCATAACTCGTAATTTATATGTCATTTTCTTCTTAGCGCCCTGTTACTACGTCCAACCGATGTCACCCTTACCCTGCGAATTCTCATAATGAGCTCATCTCTCCCGTAGCTCCAGCTCTCCTTCCATCGTGACCGAACATCAACTTTACCTCAATTTGTTTAATTATTAGAGCAATACCCATAGCCTGCACAGTCATACCTGCTAAGATCCAGACGTGATGACTTCGTAACATGTATAGTGTACATGTACGCGGAGTTTTGCGGACTACCCATCACTATCTCGTCCGCCCTGGGATACTTGATAAAAGGCTGATTCACTCGCATCTTCTGCCACATGTACTGTATCAGGGTGAGAAAGAACTTTGAGAAGACAAGTTCAAGCACACAAAATGTATTCCATGATTTCTACCCTGCTTTTCATTGAAAACACTATCTGCATGACCTCCGAACCCTTTACCATGCAGACCACCATCACTGATCAGGTGCATTGTACACAATAATTGTGTAGCCTACATACTAGAACTGTGGTATAATCATGTAGTTATGCTCCTACCTCCGAGAGGATGCCAAATTATGCTCCAAAATTTCAACCACCAAATTATGCCAATAATTATGCCGGCATAATCCGCCGGTGCCTAATGCCAGACAATTCATAAAATTAAGCTGGGCATTGTTCCTCAACATGCTCTCTCCTGCCTAAGCTGGTTTGCTCAATCTCAAGACATGCGCACCAGAAACTCTCTCCGCTTCACTATTGCGCGGTCTGACTCTATGCAAACATCTCCTCTCTTCCTTGCTTACCGCCATTGGTCTCTCCTCCCACAAAATCTAAAATCCTGCCAATGTTACAATACATTCATACAGCTACTGCAGAATGCAACATACTAGTTGATATCCAGCCCTGCCCTAGCTCCCCGCGCTTCTCTTACTTTTCAGTTCCCCTTTCATTCTTTTTCTTTCTCCCCTCTAGCTCTATTACCGCCATAGCTGGCTATCGCCCACATCATCATTGTATTTTTCAATATATTCAGCTGAATGATGTTTTATTGGCACCAGGGAGTCGCACCCTTCCTGACTGCCACCAACTGGAGTCTCAAACGGACTCTGTATGCAGAAACTCACTATACTCTAGAATGACTGGGTTAGAGTACATGTACAATTTCCGTATGCAGCGGAAGATCGCCATATCAAACGGACAACTGTACAGACTTGCCGATACTTTTATCGGCTTCAGCAGCCACAACTTAGTCAGAAATAGCTCTACTTGAAGAAAAAATATTTGTGAGCTCCTAATAGTTACGAGTTTCTAGAAAATACCCCCTCGGACTGTAGACTAGGATCTAGGAGCGTGTAAAAAGACTTTCTACGCGTGTTAGTGTTGAACTGCGCCGACACCCACGGTCAACTCGGACAACTGGGTACTCACAGGCTCGGAGTGAGGATAACAAGGATGCAGTTTACAGGGTTATGGGCCGTTACCATGGTTACACGCCCGATTGGCTGAGAATGAGAGACTCACGTCACCTCCTCTCTCTGACTCACTTGTGAGGTCTGCATTCGCCACTCAGGTGAAAAGGCATATATCATAGTGGTGGCCTCCGGAAGCGAAGGCTATAGCTTGTGTGTTTCTGAACATTCAAGTGATGCTAACGCGGATCCCGCGAATATTGTATTATTACTAAACGAGGACACCAAAAAAAGAGAAACGATAATCAATGGATATGGACTTGAAAGAGAGGCAGAAAGCTAATAAGTGAATGAGACATCATTAAGGCAACGGTTGTAAGCAGAAGTCCATTCGCTTTATGCAGATTGCAGGCTCAGTGCAAATATCAGCGATACATCAAGTAGACTGGCTCCTGAAGGCGACACGTGCCAGCCACGCACTTGGTTCCCTTCGCCTTTGCATCGTCCACTGAAAAGAACTTACTAGTACTTCCGCCAGGACCACCCCAGAGGTCGAGCCACTGATTCGAATCTCTATGGTCCTCTGAAATACCTGCAGTGGGATTCATACTGAGTCTCTGCACGGTTTTGAAATTGATACTCGGATCACGCATGCCTTTGTTGACCCGAGGAGTGGTCCTGTAAAATCCGTCCACGCTGACAAGCGTCCGTCCTGTAAAAGCTTTGTCGCAGCGCAGAAGGCTGTCCAGAGCTATCTTGCCTGCAGACATCTTGCCAACCCCACGTGTGTAGACGACTCGAGAACCGTCGTCATCGCGGAACCTTCACAAGACAGTAAATATACGTCAAGCCGACAATCATGTTCTGTAAAAAATAAAAATAAATGTACATGTGATACATGTAGTGCATTCAGGCCATTCATATCGTGAATAGCCCTTTTCCTTAAGGTGGCAGACTACCCAAAAATTCGCTGAAAAATCGAATTTGTAAATTCATATTGAGTGCTAAGTCCAAAAAATCACGTTTTTGAGCCACGTATTGGGTGCACGGCGGCGGGCGAAGCCCGCCGCCGTGCAGCAGGACTTTTGCCAGCACCCTCGTGACGTTGCAGATATGTGGCTTGATTATTGTAGTTGACGTTGATTTTAGTGACTTTGGCAAGTTAGTTTGAGTCGTGTCAAGAAGTCAGGTAGGATTCAGTAGGCAGTAGTGAAACGTGAGTGGTAGTCTTTGCCGGTTTCTGAGGGTATCCTGGATTTGGTGTGCAGCGCTGTGGAAATGGCTTGCTGTGGAGGTCCCAGCACTGGATGTTGTATCAAAGGTACGACCTCGTAGCACGTGCTAAACGTAAAAAAATTTAAAAATTGACTTGGGTCTGTGGGAGTGTGTGAGAGAACGCCCACTCGTTCCGTTGTGACAGATTCCAGGGCCTCGTTGAGGGGCCCTACCCCATCACCCATGGCTGCTTCTGGACTTGTTCTAGGTTTGAGTCCCGCGCACGAACAGAATGAGCACGAAAATGTGAAAAAATTGTAAATGCATTTGTTTGGCTCCTGGGTGGCTCGCACACCGTGGCACTATGCCGGAAATTTGAGTTTTTCCGGCCTGGAAAGCCTGTCAGTGAGGCGCAAGAACTTGTAAATCATGTCCTGAGGGCCAGCATAGTGGCAGGAGTGTGTGGTCAAAATTTCACTCAAATCCATTGAGAAACACCAAAGTTACGGTCAATTGAATGCCATATGAAATTTATGGGTAGGCTGCCCCCTTAAATGCCACAATATTTTAAGTATTCATTTACTTTTGGAGAATACTTCAAATAAAGTCTAAATGAAAAAAATGAAAAATGAAATAATTATTTCGCAACTGCCGGGTACATGTACACGTCATGTACATTGTAGAGTAATTTTTTACTTATGATTTTCCAAAACTCTTTTTTTCCATGATCAGCTACTGTACGTATTTACACCCTCATAGACTGTACCTGTACTACATGTACATCGAGCCGTCTACATGACTTTATCTTGCCCGCAAAAGAGGCCGTTACCCCCGAAAAAAAACTTTGCAGCTTACGATTGGATGACTACATGTACATGTATACCAGTTCTCACCTGTTATTTTTCCTAGAACCCTGGGCACTGCGTACTGCTTAATTTTCTTGCAACATCTCAGTGTTACACCTTGCCTAGTTTCTTGCGCCCAGAATAGACCTTATAAGTACATGTATTTGCCATGTCAATAATGACAATATCCTGTTGAGTATGAACATCTCTGACGAGCCTTTGGGAGGAATATCAGTATGAATACTTAAAAGTACCCGTAACTCCTTCGTTAGTTCTATGTGTCGGCTGAGAGCGCGTGGAGGAGAAGAGGAGGAGAGATTGTTGCATTATTGAACAGTCGAATAGTACCGTTCCAATCTTTGAAGACATTTTGTGGATCACACCATGGATTATATCATCGTGACAAGGATTTTATCATACAGTATTACTCAATATGCGAACAGAACTGCTTCGTCCTCTGTGGACTCAACATCGAAAATCACGCGAAAATCTGACCTACCTGAACAAAACTTGCGTGTAGTTGTCCGTGGGAATACAGCCGGCCGCGTCAAAGTCCTGAGCCCTGGCAGCCAACGGATTGAATGCTGGTGACATGTAGTCAAAGTTGTAGGATGCCTTGGTGGCGAACAGCGTCCATCCACCACCCTCCGTTGTCATATCGCAGAACGCCTTGTATTCAGTGTCACTACTAGCCAGTGCAAGCGTGTAAAGGCCGTCACCACGTGAATGCCCTGAAGGAAATGAAAACACATAAATACATACACAATCTGGTGGTGGCAGTCAATTTGTTCTTCATACGTTTCCCGTTTGTCTCTTTCCCTCAAACCAGTTACCATACACATTCATAATTATTCTCTCTGCTCTGGTCTACAATAATATTATTGTAGTCTGGTCTGGCCTCTGCTGGGATGATAGCTACATCGGCCACATGCTCCACCGCCAAGTGGTAAGAGCTTCACTGGCCTGAAGCGAAGGTCCCTGGATCGAGTCCTGGTGGTGACAGTCAATTTTTCAATTTTTCCTTCAGACCTTTTCCCTTTTCAACAACCTGAACTGATGGATTTTACGTACACCTAATGTTGCCAATTCCCGATTCTTGCGATTCCAAGATGGAAAGCATTATTTACCATTGGATACAGTAGTCATGTACATGTAGATACTGTTTAGTCGGGACATCACGAATTTAGAGCAGCATCATCAGCGTATGTCACTCCTCTCTGTCTCTGGCTTTGCTCCTATACCCGTGACTCTGTCCCTGGCTCTGGCTCTTTAATTTCCTTTCTTTGCTGTCTGCTTCCAGAATTCTCTACACTGTCAACCTTGCGAATAACGATCCTCAAATTTGCCAGAGAAAGGTGTTGGTAGTAATTTTGCGAGTTGTCGTTATTCATGAAGTTGAAAGTATGTACTCAGGTAATTTGTTGGAGTGGTCACTACTAGACACTATGCCTGAAGATTGCGTCATTATTCGCTAGTTTCAACCCAAGGTCATTATTCACGAGGTGTATTGTTTGACAGATGCTTGAATTTACCAGCATACATGTACATGTACAAAATAATGTAGACCCAGCTAGGAGATTCAAAGTGCACAACTGAAAATAGCGCAACTATAAAATGCGAGCGGGACTCGAGACTTGTTTAAAAGAAATCCATCAGTATCCATGTGGAGTCTTTGTCCCGTTGTGTGTTTCAGCTATTCTAAGCTGTCTATTGGCTTCTCTCCCTTTTTCCTCTTTCCCTCTCCTTCCCCATACACACACAAACTCTCTCCCCGGGTGTCTCTATCCTCCCCTGCTGTGGCCATGTCTTCATGCACGTTGTTGACTTTATCCAAGTAGCCACTGGAACGTTGGATTCTCATCAACAAACCATCTTACCGTTAAGCCTGACGCCATCACAGCTAGTATCCATGGCTGATTTTTGACCGTGCGGGTTCACCAATCTCCATATCCGTCCATCACAGAACTGAACTCCCGCTTGCAGAAGGCTGTAGCGAACGTTCCCCCGCTGCGAGCTACTGCACTTGTACGTTAGCAGGTTGCCAAGCAGCTAAAAACAAGCAAAGGTGAAGATTGAAGATAGAAGTACTAAAGTGTTTGTTTCCTTGGCGCTATGCTGGCTTAGATACATGCATTATGTAAACGTACCTGTCGGTACATGCCCGTAGATACTCAATCTCCGTGTAGGTATACACACCAGCTGCCGTGTTACAGATAACGTTACTGGCTCACCTAGATACCTTGAATAAAATTACGTTATGTCCGCAACAGCGCACTCTGACCGTCACTCTTTGTGCTAATTTAGGCATACACATGTACACAATGTACATGTACATGTACATGTCATGTACTTCATGTCCGTTTGGAATGGGATTAGACAAGTCACTGCGGGATCTGAAGACGCAATCTCATATGTTCGAAGCGTGTTATCATCAACGCCATCTTAGGCTAAATGGCTACATGTATTTTTAAAAGGTATTCACTAGCTGAGGGAATGGAAAAGGGAAAAGTCTGAAGAAAACAATGACTTTCACCACCTAGACTCGAACCAGGGACTTTCGCTTGAGGCCAGTGATGCTCTAACCGCTGAGCTATGGTGTAGCTGTCATCCCAGCAGTGACCGTTAAACACCTTCTTCAGACAATTTAATATAATTTATGTTTTTTGTTGCTGTTTGTTGTTGTTTATTTCTCTCAAAGTTGTGCTGACTTCGGCGATGATCACAAAGGAAAGGCGTTTGCTCCCCACGCCGGACTATTTGGTTGTTTATTTTATTAAAAAGAGGATCCTCAACAAAGCAAATGAACGCTGATCATGGGATTCTCGTATGTAGCCTGATTACATGGGGAGTCAAGAGGGGAAGACATGAAACAGGGTACGAAAGGAATGTAGGAAGAAGAAACGAGAATTGCTAAATATCATGCGCCAGCAGTTTATCATGCCTGCTAACAACTGTGTATTGTGCAGGGAGTGTTGCCTTCTTGCAGGTTTGATGGGTGGGAGATTCGATAAACTCCTTGTGTTATCCGGATGGCAGTCGTGAGTCAGTCAAGTGAGAATTCAAGTCGGCAGGAAAAGCGCGCGCTTCCACGTAGGGAACAACACAGAATTCTCCTGCTAACAACTGTGGCCAATATTTTGAATAGGTTTTGTTCGACACGCATCACCATACAAATGACAATGCACCCGCTTCACAATGGAGTTAACAAGGCCTCCACTTTTTATAAGGATATTGGTCATTTCTTGCACTCCTGTTGTCTGATGAGCTGATAACTCGTAATCCTGGCATCTATCTAAATCCTTGACAAGATGTCAAGACATTCACGCGAGTCCGCCGAGGTTTCATCTCTTGCTCATCTGGTGACCTGAGTGGACCACCTTGGAATTATCCGTTTGGCTTCCGGAAAATACTCGCTTGGCCTACATTGGAATGATCCAGACCACACTTACCGGTGCACTGTAGAGTCATACACGCACGCACGCACGTACGCACCGGCA
Organism: Sycon ciliatum; assembly: GCF_964019385.1. Taxonomy (NCBI): domain Eukaryota; kingdom Metazoa; phylum Porifera; class Calcarea; order Leucosolenida; family Sycettidae; genus Sycon; species Sycon ciliatum. Next base: position 10,595,578 of record NC_088650.1, on the reverse strand, counting down.
CGAACAAACAAACACATGCGAAGGTACACAGTCGCAGGCACCCGAACCCACATACAAGCAAAAACACGGAAGAGAATTCACAAACTGATGCCTAATCAGAGGAGACCCAAGACCAACATTTGGTTCGTTCAGACTTGCAGTGTCTTCGGACTGGGATCCAGAAAGAGTGCAATACGTGAGTACAAAACGATTTAGTACATTATTTAAAGGCGCTACGAGAATTATCAGGGTTTCAGATATACATGTACAGTGTAGTCCCACAGCATTACACCAGCTATGAGGTTTAAAACAGAATCCACTCGGAAGATTTTCAACCACGACGATTATAATATCGTGCGCCGCAGTTTGTGGGAAAGAAAACACGCACTACCCTAATAGCCCTATATACATGCATATAGCCCATACTATCACGCACCAGAGCAATCCACTTTCAGTGAAGAACACACAGGCTCGAAACTGCTGCCGGTCGGCATGGATGGGTCTTCGAAATACATGATAACCTTAGTATAGTGCCAGATCCGATATTATATCAGTAGATTGATGGCCTTCAAGACTTAGACACGTTACCACACGAAAATACAACTTACCTGTTAGCCTCTTGTAAAGCAAACGCAGCGAGCAGACATGCTATCCTCAAGGAGACATTTGCCATCATTGACGCAAACCCCGTAGCGAAATAGACCTTCTCCTTGAATCCCCTGTGTTCCTTCTTGTCCGTCGATCGTTCTTCTCCGTAGTGTGCTTGTGAATTTTGAGCCAATGATTCTTATACTTCGTAATGTACGAGGAAGATATCACTGAGCACGTTCCGAAGCATACAGGCATTTGTTTTAGACGGATTCAGCTCCAGGCGTGTCTCCGTTTAGTGCACTGAGCAAGTATTTGGGCCAGATACAGTACCAGCAATCTGAGGTAGGAGCCTGAACCCCACAGCGAGGTGAAACATGCCACATGTCTCGATACAGTAGGCCAGTCGTCGTAACGCCCAACGTACTTGTATATTAGACTATGCTACAAGGGTTTTAGCATCCGGTCAGTATTTACATGTACAGTGGCCAACCACAGTGCACACAATTGTGAACTGAGATCTTGGACGTGTGTACGATGTACGACTAAATGTGCACGGAATATCGACAGCAGACAGTAGGTTTCTGACAGGCGGCGCCTTGACACAATCTTGATTTCAGATGCCAAGTTGCCTGGGCTTGTCTTACTCTTAGTTGTCATTAATTTCCCTTGAACTGGCTCAAGTGTCTCATTTGCAACACGTGCATTCTCCACCTGTTGCTCTTTAGAATTATGTGTTGCTCCTTACGTGGGAGCTTGCGCTATTCCTGCCGACTTGAATTCTCACTCGACTGAATCACGACTGCCATCCAGAGCACACGAGAAATCCATCGAACATTCCACTCGGCAAACCTGTAAGAAAGCACCACTCCCTGCTCAATACACAGTGTTTCGGGGAATTCACCCCTCATAATGTTGAGCTTGAGTGGGCTGAAGAAGATTCTGCCTGAGCACCACGTATATAGTGCACTCCAGGCACAAACATCCCCAGGGACATAAACTTAAAGAGACGCTCCGTTTCCAGCGCGACAAACACCTCGTGAACACCAGATGGCAGCGTGAGTCAGTGTCGCGCATGGTGGTGCTGAACAAACGCTGAGGACTGTTGGCCATGATTCACAACGTTGTTGCCTGCATAGCCGCGGCTTACCATCTAATTCGCAAGCCCGCGCCAGGGACAACAATGTGAAGAAGAGGTTGGTGCGACTTCGGTGATACTTGGGAATTGTGTGTTGCTCCCTACGTGGTATTGCTGAAGTGTTGAGGCAACGAACTGAAATAATAAAAACAAAAACCAAGTCGCACCAACCTCTTCTTCACATTGTTGCTCTTTAGCTTCCTTTTACCAAGGTGGTGGATGACACTTCTCATGACAGGTGCAGTTACAGCGAAAACGTTGCAAATTACAGTAGAGCACACTTTAGAAGTACGTGTAGTTAGTACGTAATGAAATTCGGACTGATTCAAGCTGGCCTCACCGGCTTCAGCGACGTCATGACCTACACGAGCGGTGTCTACAAGTGCATGGCCTGATTCCCTGGGGGTGGTACAAAGCTTTATTCGGGAAAACCTCACAATGTGATGCAAAATGACAAAACGAAACGGAATAAAATATATACTAAAGATCAAGTATAAAAAGTAAAAAGGACGCAGGAACTACAAGTTACACTATAATGTCCACCAGTTACTAAACAATCACCTCTCAGCTCATGCCATTGCACGGCACTGACCGACGGTACTGACGTTCTATAACTAACTACTAGTAGCTAACAGCCCTAGCACATCTTGGATGCGCACTCCAACAGCCTTCCAACTTGGAAGGTTCTAAGTTAAAGAAATAACATGAGGATGGGAAGGTGAGCGCAACCAAGATAAGCACGAGCTGAATGTCTCAGTACTCTTGTCAGTTTTGTGCCTAGTTATTGCACTTTCTGACTGTATATAGTATCCAGTTACAGTGATGGAGAGTTACTCTTAACTTGTATCCATATGTCCTCTTCCTTTCCACATTATTATTATTATTATTATTATTATTATTATTATTCAAATAATCTACGTGGAGATAAAAGTTTAATAATAGCTATGAAAAGTATGAATGCCGCAGACATCACCACGCAACATGACAATTTGTTCAAGGTTTTAGATTGTGTGTTTCCAGAATCGATTTTCAAGCTCCGATCCGCATCAGTGGAAATACGGAACTAAAGTGATCAAGGGAAAACAAAGGTTAATAATCCAAAGAAGTGTGACACATGACGCGTAAGTATTACAAAAAGTGAGGGCTAAGATAAAGAGTAAGTGTGCTCGCCTCAACTCTCGGGATCCCGTCAATCGCCGGCTGTTGACGTAAAACTTGAGCCTCACCACCACTCGTCACTGGATCCGCCTCGGAGCTGCTGTGGCCCCTGCCACCCTCCCCGGCCCACCTGGATACCCCGCTATCCTGCCACGGCATTGTCCAGTCGTCCGTATTCGTCCATATTCGTCCTGGCCTCAAGCTGGAAATTGGCCACCTCCACCCGTCGTACCAGCTCACTCACCGTGCACGCACGCAGGCACACGCCCGGCACTGGACCCCATGGAGCTGCGCTCGCCTCCATCTGTCCCCGCCTCAGTTGGCACGCCTCGCCCCAGTGCAGCGCTCCTGCTGGTACCCCGCCAAGCCTGCAACATGCAGCCGCCTCTGACATGATAATACTCCTCTGTCACGCGTACATTTCCTCTTTTCTTTCTTTCTGCCTCTGACATGCTCTCCACCTCTGTCACGTTAACACACCTCTGACATGTTAACCCGCCTCTGTCATGCATCTCTCTCATTTCCGCTTTCTGCATTTTTGATTTTGTTTCGGCCTTTGTTGCCACGTCTCAAACAAATTTCATACACGCAGCGCTCTCGCCTGTACATATGTATCATAATTATTATTATATTTTTGCCTTTCCGCCTTGTACATGCTGCGTTTCCTTTCTTTTCTCTTTCTTGTTTCTTGTTTATCGTGCTTCGCTCCTCTCGACCTCACCACTGGCGGGGGAGTACTGTAGCGACCTACTCACTGAGCATTACGTCATTCTACAAACGCATGCGCAAGAAATAAAATCATTCTCTTTGGTCACAACTTCTTCGTTGTCCGGTTGGCCAAAGTAGCCGTCGTCTAGGGCCCGACGTAAAACCCTAAAGGCATGAACAGTGCAGAAACAACTCATGAACACGTGGTGCAAACTCACGAAAATAACCTAAGTGCTACTACATGTTCTTTTTGCTTAAGCTGTGTTCACAACTGGCGCGTGGACGCGGTACGCTTGCGGTTCATGCGTGCCTATACGCGCGCTCAAGCTTTCACAAAAAACAGCAATCCGAGTCGTATTTAGCGCGTGCGACACCTTCGAGTACTAATTTGTTGACCCCGCCAGTCAAAGTGACTGGCATGTACGCTGGTACGCGCCTGATACGCGCTGAAAATTCCAACATGTTGGAATTTCCATTTCGGCGCGTTTCCGTACGCATGGCGCCCCAAAAGCCAGCAAAAATACGCGTGTACGCGTGGTTTCACGCGTACACGCGCCAGTTGTGCCAGTTGTGCAACTCATGAACACGTGGTGCAAACTCATGAAAATAACCTAAGTGCTACTACATGTTCTTTTTGCTTAAGCTGTGTTCACAACTGGCGCGTGGACGCGGTACGCTTGCGGTTCATGCGTGCCTATACGCGCGCTCAAGCTTTCACAAAAAACAGCAATCCGAGTCGTATTTAGCGCCACAAATCGGGCTTATGCGTACGAATACAAACAGCTTCAAGGACCTTCGACTGCTGGACATAACGGGCACAACACAGTCCAGCGGATAATGCTCCAAAAATGTTCGTATAATGCTGATCATAATGCTCCAAAAACTACCTTATAATGCTGATTATAATGCTTCAGCAAGGGCTATAATGCTCTTGGTTTGGAACAAAAATGGAAGAAATCCTGCGCATTGTCATACTTCCAGGAAAGGATGCATATAGTCGATCTGCCTCTGACGCTGCTGCAAAATCTCTTACGAGCTCCATCACTTCTTAGCACTATAAGACATGATCCCTTCTCCATTGGCTGCTCTCCATTGCAACTTTGATGCAGGGCTGTGGCTGAATAGTGGGTGTACCAAATCTTTTCCCTTACGTATCCATGTAGTGAGAGGTGAAACAATTATTACAGGTGATCACTGACCAGTGTAGCTTTCTTAAATGTCTGTAGCCTTAGGAGAAAAGTAGCAGAAATTGAAGACTTTATCTCAACCCGTGGAGTACACATCCTAGGCGTTGCGGAAACTTGGCTGTCAGCCGATGTAACAGACGGAGAAGTAAACATTCCTCATTTCAGTGTGTTCCGCAAAGATCGGGAAGGAAGGCAAGGAGGCGGTGTTGCCTTCTACTGTCATACGTCCTTGCAAGTCCGTCGAAGACGTGACCTCGAGTGTGAGCTGGAGATGCTGTGGCTGGAGATTCTAGCCCCAGGTCGACCAGGCAATGAGACGGTCTTACTGGGCTGCTGCTATCGACCACCTAGTGAATCTGCGGGCTACTGGGATGGGCTGGAGTCAAACCTAGAGACTGCCTGCAGTGGACCGCAGACCACAACTGTGCTAGTAGGAGACTTCAACGTAAACTTTAATGATGCCCATGCTGTGACTCCTTTGCATCATGTACTCAACCAGTTTAACCTTCGCAACCACGTCACATCTCCTACCCGAGTAACCAGCAGTACTGCCACACTACTGGATCTATTCTTGTCTACCACCCCGATCCAGGGTGTTTGCGAGACCATACATTTGGATATCAGTGACCACTCTGCAATACTTGCCAGGCTGCCAATTTCAGCAAGTCACCACTTGAAGGGACAGCATCTGCGCAAGACTCGCTGTTTGCACAAAGTGGATTGGAATATGTTTACATGTGACCTGGAGAAGACGCTAACTACCTGTGACTCTGTCTGTGTGGATGTGCTTGCGTCGTCACTCACTGCGGGAATCCAGACCACTCTAGACAAACATGCTCCACTTCGGGAACGGCGCCGCAAATCTCGACGTCCTTGTCCCTGGATTACAGATGAGTTAGTGGCAAGTGTTCGTGAACGGAACCGGGCGCATCGTCTCTGGCTCCGAGACAAAACCGATCAGAACCTTCAAGAAGCACACCGATCAGCTCGCTCCAAAGCACGGAAGTTGGACAGGAGTCTGCGCAACTTGTACTTCACTAAGAGATGTGATACATCAGATCAACGGCAACTTTGGGCTGTCATGAACGATGTCACAGGCCGACAGAAGACACGGAAAGAACCTGAAGCGCCGCTTGAGTCACTCAGTAAATTGTTTGGAGACATTGTGCATGACCCTATGCGGCCACCTGAGCTGTATATACCACATGGTCCAGCCTCTGCATCTAGCTTCTCAACATTTCAGCCGGTAAGCGTGTCTGATGTTGCACAATGCTTGCAAACTGTGAGTCCTCACAAAGCATCTGGGAGTGACAACATTCCTGGAATTGTACTGCAGCAGTGTTCAGATGTTCTGGCACCTCCATTTACCACCCTAGTCAATGCATCCTTGACATCAGGTACTGTGCCAGTGTGTTTTAAAACATCACACATTAGTCCACTGTTCAAGAGTGGCGATGCAACATCCCCTACTAACTATAGACCAGTGTCATTGCTCCCTATTCTGTCCCGGATTTTGGAGTTCTTTATAAAGAAGCAACTCACAGCATACCTCACGCAACATAGCATATTACCTAGCAGTCAGTTTGCCTACAGGAAAATGCACTCTACCGAAGATGCATTAGTTCTAGCCGCCAACCGTTGCTGTTGGCCAAACAAGAGCGAAAATACACAGTTATTGTGATGGTTGACATGTCAAAAGCGTTTGACCGTGTCCAACATCAACGTCTGATTGATAAACTATTCACCCTGGGAGTCAATGGCAGAGTATTGTTATGGTTGGCTAGCTATCTGTCTGGTCGTACTCAGCGTGTCAAGGTGTGTGAGGCTCTCTCTGATGCAGTCCCATGCTCAAGAGGTGTGCCCCAAGGCAGTGTTCTTGGGCCGCTTCTCTTTGTCCTTTATATAATTTACACGAGTGACATTTCCGACGTCATACCTTGCATTGTTGTTCATCAGGAGTTCGCGGACGACATCATCCTAGATTATTCTGATTCAGATCTGGACACTGTTTGCAAGACGTTGACTACGGCTGTGACATGTCTGTCTGACTGGCTCTCCGAAATTGGACTTCTGCTGAATACCGGCAAAACCCAAGTCATGGTAATTCAACCTCGGGGACTCACTGGCGACATACCAGTCGTGAAATGTAAGGATCAAGCCTTAACTGTTACCTCCACTGCCAAATACCTTGGCGTAACCATTGATGACCAGCTATCCTGGCAGCCACATGTCTCCAGTGTTGTGCAGAAGGCGTCAGTCGCCATCAGCCAGCTATGGCGCCATGGGCGATCTCTGCCCATAAGAGCCCGCAGACTTTGGTACATTGGCATTGTGCAAGCACGACTAACGTACGCATCCAATGCATTCTTCCCGTCGCTGACACAGCAGCTGCAGAGTCGTTTAATCAAATCCAGCAAATCCGGAATTCGTGCAATTTTCGGACTCTCCAGCCGTGCATCCACAGCCCCCCTCCTCGTGCGCTTATCTATTCGATCCCTAACTCACATTTTTAACTACAAGGTTTTGTTTTTTGTTTTCCTTTGCCTACATGATCTTGCAAGTCCTCTTTTCTGCACCTACTTTCAGTTGATGGCTAACACAGGCCAAGCATCCCGGGATGATCGCCGAATTACTCGAGGACAGGAGCAGCGGCTACTGCAAGTGCCTTTCCTTCCTGGACCTTCCGGTCGTCAGTCTTTGACATTTGTGGGAAGCACTCTTTGGAATGCCCTTCCCAGCGATATTCGCCTCCACAGTGCGGCGATTGCCTTTAAACTGGCTCTGAACAGAATTAATTGTAATTTGTAACCACCTTGCTCGGCATCCCTAAACATTACTGCATGTTTTCTCGGTGTTTTCTTCACTAAATGCTTACACATACACACAACCATTTGAATTATATACAAACTTTGTGGTTTGGAATTATCATGTTATGATTCTTTTTAATATTTCCTTCTCTCATAATATTATATTCATTCTTAGCAGGAACCGGAGGTTTTTCCTCTGGTGAGAAGGCAGAATTGCCTGTGCTCTAAACGAATTCAAATAAAAGAAACAAACAAACAAACAAACTGAGATGAAGTTTATCTTAGCAAATAGTATTCCTGCCTGCAGACAAGCTGTCACTGCTTCTACTTTGTGAATATTGTCTTCGTCTGAAACAGCTCACTTGAGGCCAGTTCCTGAGAGACGATCTCAGATCGAGATCCCTCCCGTTTGCGGAAATCCTGAAAACATGTGGTCAGACGTTAATTTGCCGCTCTACATCCTCTGCCTGCGCTATCTTCTTCTCCTGAGGTTGCGCGGAGACAACTGGTTGGCCACAATGCTCTTTTCTCTGATAGAATTTTACTGTTGGCCTTGCATTACAACCGTCTACGACAAACTGTACGTGCTTCACCAGGAAAGAATTAGACACGCGCTGCTGAGCACTCAAATCGACTGCGTCCATGAGAAATTCTACAAGTAGTTCTTTTCGAGCCTGCTGAGCTGGACTCGGCAAAGGCAGTTATTTGGAACAAGTTCTTTCTGTTTGTAGCCGCTCTATCATCCAGGTCCAAATTTATCAATGGATCAGTGTTCAGTATCGCTAGTGATGCTATGGCCAAAGCCTATGGCATAACAGGAAAACTCCTCTTCGTCTGTTTGATATTAACTTCGCGTAGATCTACATGTACGTCAAGTCTCCTCCATGGCTCTTCATGATTTCTAAAAAAACTCCTAGTAAATCATCGTTACGGATTTTGTGTTAGAGCCACGTTGGGTGTTACGTACATACATGTGTACACAATCACAAAGTCATGTGCCAGTGTAATATGGCGTTGCACCTCGTGGCTATAGCCGATTGTTGCCAAAACCTGAGATGAATCTCTTTATGTCGCTCAAACGTCAAACCTCACAGTCATAATGCTCATCTTGTTCCTTTCTAATGCTCCATAATGCTCTGATAGTCTCCTAATGCCGAATATACCGTATTTCCTCGATTAATAGACCCGGTCTTTTGTTTTTTGAAGAGGGTTGGACCCCGGTCTCTTATTTGGGCATGGTCCATTATTTGGGCATGGTCCACTGCACTATAATGTTCATCGGCACATCGCAGGAAATGGTGGATTTTTTAATAATTATACATGTAGAACTTCTACAATGTATATTATGACGTGTTAAAAATCCACCATTTCCAGCGATGTGCCGATGAAAATAATTATAGTGGACCGTGCTCAAATAATGAAAGAAAGCACTAGCCACTACAAAAATTGTAGTTGCGCAACCTAAAATCGCATCCTTTTTGATCCACCACGTGTTTTCTTAGTGCGCATGCGCAAAGCGATGAACTCAAATAAGAGACCGGGTCTTTTATTCGGGCATGGTCTACTATTTTGCCGTGAGGCCTCTAGGAGGGTCTACTATCTGAGCATGGTCTATTATTCGAGCATGGTCCATTAATCGAGGAAATACGGTAATGCCGGCATTATCATGATTATCCGCTGGACCCTACCTCGCTCCCGCTTTCCGAATCTTTTTGCTGAATTTCGGAATGCAAAACCTCAGTTTACCTCACTAGTATCACCAGATCAGCAGAGCAAGCATATCATGTACATGTACATGTACATGTAGATCTATGTACATGTACATGTACATGCGGCTGCTGTCCAGAGGTTATTGTAAATAATTAAATTATTTTTAAAAGGAGGTTCGCGACGCTTGTGGCTCAATGTAGCTGAACCATCGGACCTTATTTGTCAGCTTGGATCACGTGATCCATCCAGCTGCCGCGTGCGGCAAACAGCCCAAATAGCGCTAACTCTGGCCTGCGAGCGTTTGCTGCGACTAGCGCGCTAGCGCTCGTGACATACACAAACGCGCTAGCCAGAATGCTTTGACTTTGATGGCTTTCAGCTTCTATTTTTTGAAAAGTAGCGCGCTCAGACCAGCTCGCTCACTCTTTTCCTCTTCCATTTTTTAGGGCAATTGTTTTGTTTGATAGACGAAGCTTAGGGTCTCTTTGGGTTTGCAACCCTTACCCTCCTGGAAAAAATCATAGTTGCTAGACTGCGACACTTCAGACCAGGTACTATTAGAGCCGCTAATGGACGACGAGCTATTTTCCGCTATCCGGAGCTCAAGCATTTGAGCCGCTAAATGGACGAGACTCCTGCGGCAAAGGATGCAGAGAATGAGGAGAAAACACTCGTATGGAGCAGGGAGTAGGTATTGTACTACTTCCTGGTATGGAGCACTGAGAAGCGGTAAGTCTTAGGGCAATTCTTAGCCAGTAATTACTTTCTGGCCATAATTATGTTCTCGTTTTTCGTGTCTTCTGTAATGCCAGTACACTAGCAGTACGACTACACTGTAGGCGAGAGTCCATAAGCCAGAGTGTGCAGCTCTCCATCTATGCAGCATAAACAAATTAATGACAAATTTCCTTTCCCTAAGGGCTGGGTTCCACTGCCGCTCCGCCGCACATCATCCACGGCATGAAACGTCATCATTACGAGCTGGTCCAGCGAGGCCGCGGCTCATCACCAGCTTTCGCTTCGCTGCTTGATACAAAAAAAATGCAAGCCGCGGTCACGGCTTGCATTGTTTCCCGCACTTAATTGTTTTATTCGGGGGAATTTTAATTCGTTGCACAGGCCAGAACACGAGGATTTTTTTGGATTTCACGCGCGCGCAGGCAGGCTAAATGTCATCAAAAAACGTCGAGCACGATCGCGGTACCGTGAATGGCGAGTGTCACTGGAACCGCGCCGCTCTGCTGCATGCAGCCAAGTACCGTGGAGCAGCGGAGCTGCGGAGCCGCAGTGGAACCCGACCCTAACCAAACTTATAGCAATTTGAAAATGTTTGACAATTTTTCATAAAAAACTTGACAACATTGTTCTTCTGTAGAGTGCCGCTGGCAACTCCATCGATGAACTCCATCAATGAGCGCAGGGATAAAGTTTAGAAACCCTTCGAGCGAGAACGTGTTTTCAAAAAGGAAGCACAAATATAGTATGGCCCCATCAAAGCCACTCGCTGACTACTTACCAGTAAAATGGGGTTGGACGGTTGTCAGATTAGCTGACATGTTTTCTGCCAACACAACCATAAGCAGTTGTCAACTCTCAAGACTAAAAGAGCTTGCGAAGAAAGTGAGAAACCTTGGCTATGAAAGCATATGAAGCGTCAGAACATAATCGAGCAAACTTGGACCTAGATTACCAGTGTCTGCTCCAGAGCCAGGTCAGTGGCCCTGTTTGTGAGTACTTGGACCTTTTGGAAAAAGAACACTGGGTTACCTGCGACCCGGTCGGAAGTCCTGTCGAGTACTATACTTTTTTATACTTCGAGGGTATACCGCCACTGACAGGCTGCATACAATAGGTTCAAGCTAAAGTACCGTATCACCATGGTAATTACCTGGAAATTCGGTGTGTTTTCTACGTTTTTGTTAAACAAGCAGCAATGTGCCACAGAAATTACCATGGTGATAGAGTAGATGACCGTGTGAAGCGGTGTGAGATGCAGCAAAGGTGAGCCTGTTATTGCGAGTCTATGCCCTAAACAATAAACTTTGCCGTGGGATGATTCTCTTTGGGCTGCACACTCTGGTTAATGTACTCTTGGTGGCAGCATTCTGGTGCCAAAGATGATATTTTTTCAGAAAAATAAGCACTAGAGAAATGGAGTGGGAGTAACCTGAATTATTCTATTAGCAGAGCTGCAATGCTTGTGATTTGAGATTATTCCCGTAGGCTGGTCACATCTATACTCAATTATAAATGATCGTCCCGCACAGGCAAACCTTCTACCAAGTTGATGAAATCCGCAGTTGAGGTCAGAACAGTACTTTCCTCACATACATACGGGTTCAGTAGAAAGTCAGTGAACTCAGCGGGATAGTAGCCAGGACTATTTAGATTAACAATAGGCCTAACCTTCAGGACCCAGGGCTTATGTGTTTTGAGAAGTCTCCTGAAAACGGGCATGCGCCCCCGGTGCGACTAAGAACAGTGACATAATATTAGTGGGCATACGATGCTCAATGCGATGCCTAGTCATGGCGAGTAAACAATTGACTCGGGTCGCTCACACGAAGTCTCAACACAGCCTTGAGCCTTTTGGTTGCCATCGGCAGTCTAGCTGCATGCTCATCTAGCCCCTCAGGCAAAAAAAAACAGTCATTTATAATGTTTGGCATTGTGATGCTGGGCACGACCTATATCATCATAGTGAGATCAGTCCAGGACTATTATCACAATAGACTGCCTTTGAATATGCCTGAGTCCGATCGCGTTCTAGCTCCCAAACTATGTGCTGCATGTGTACACTCCGCCTATGGTTAGTCTACTCCAGAACAACGCCTGGAGAGGTTCATTGGGGGCATGATGTCCCCCACCCCATTCCCCCCTTGCCCCCTGCACCTGAAGTACCGGTATTGCCCCCCCCCCTCCCCAAACAAATTACAGGAAACAGATGGAGCACTGGGGAGCACGTAGCAGTAGGCAAAGTTGACGATGCCAGTGCAGACACGGCCTGACCTCGGTCACAACACTGGCACCGTATAGTCTCCAAGGGACATAGCTACCAGAGAACACACAGAATGGGAGTATATAGTGCTATCTCGGTGGATAGACAACCCCCTATACACAAAATATCTACTGATAGAGTTCTGTGTAGACCCTATGTGCACATATGTGTGGATGAGTACTGGTAAACGGACAGCTAACCCTAGTCTAAGTAAAATAAAGGTAGAATGTAGAGCCTGGGCAAAAAAATAAGTAAATAAAAATATTGACTAGTTTGAGGGAAAGACACAAACGGGAAAAGTCTGAAGAAAAAATTGACTGTCACCAAAAAAATAATAATAGCTACACACACGAGGGAACTCGGATGGAGAGCCAAGGATTAAAATTGAAAAGAGGACCATCAGTTTACGAGTTATCCGTTTTGTCCAACACTTACGGATATAAACGTGATGCAGCTAAGCATCAGGTCGTTGAATGTCAGGATCTCATCAGTCAGTTTTTGTGCTAATTGTTGCACATTTTCGACTCCGCAGTATTCTGCATATAACCGTTAGTGTTGGACAAAACGGATAACTTGTAAACACGAGGGAACACTCATCCTTACCCAAGTCCCAACGTCAGCCGCGCTTGGCGCTGCTCCGAACCAAGAGGGACACTGGAGAGATCGTCCATCAGCTCCTCTCTTGTCCTGCGATCAAATCGCCTAATGCTAAAACACAAGAAGATAGGAAAGGCAAGTAGAATAAATAAACCAATAAAGTAATACACAACAAAACAAGTTTGAACAGCTGCAAACGTAATGGACGATCCGAACAAGACCAATGATATACCTAGCAATAAGTGTGCAGAGTGTGCAGCCCAAGGATAATCATCCCACGGCAAAGTTTATTGTTTAGGGCATAGACTCACAGTAACAGGCTCACCTTTGCTGCATCTCACACCGCTTCACACGGTTATCTACTGTATCACCATGGTAATTTCTGTTGCACATTGCTGCTTGTTTAACAAAAGGCAGAAAACACACCGAATTTCCAGGAGTTACCATGGTGATACGGTACTTTAGCTTGAACCTATTGGATGACGGGTTTTCTATGATTCATAATGACCCAGAGAGAAACTAAACCGGTATCGAATTCCAGTCAGCCACGCAATTCTTTTGAGGTGTAAAGTGACTTCAGGAATATGTTGCAGAAAACTGCGATGCATGCTGATTATTTACTGTGCCCTATTGTGCACCATATACCAGGTGTGTTACTCAGGGATGAAGTAAATGCACACAAGTACCGTGCATCACGACACAGGTTAGGTTTGCTACTAGCTGCTACAGTGTACTTGTGGTCCGAACTTGCACTCTACTCAGCTCTGCATACGCAAAGAGTGCTGGTGCCGAAATGAACCAGAAGGGTGCTGAGTGGAACGCAACAACACTGACTCTGTATACCCATGTACACAGATATGATAGGGTATGCAGTACCTGCTCTAAGATTTAACACAAACTGGGTACACGTCTACCTGGCACAACTCCTGCAACACTGGGCCAGAGCCAGATGCGTTCAAGTGCGGCTACTGTGTGTCAGGGAGTCGTAAACTTACTTTCGACTTCCTAATGTACATGATTGTACATGTACAGTCAACTTCGCCAATAACGACATTCGGCGGGGCATCAGAAAAGTGTCCTTATTCGCGAAGTGTCCTTATAACCGAAGTCCCATTTGAATGTATGTGAACCCCTATTTTGTATAGTATGACATGCATATCAAAATCAAACTCTTTTCTTGCTCTATGTCAATGTGTACTTTATTTTCATATTGCAGTTGAAAGGAACTAAAAATTCAATATGCAAGGGAAATCAATTGAAAAATATGCCTTTTCGAGCCATCTACAGGGCCAGAGACATGTACATGTACATGTATGATGATTACTGTACAATCATGTACAATTACATGTACATTGTATACATATAGGTGTGCTGGTAAATCCTACAATTTTGAAGCCAACATAAAAAAGGAAGAAACCCCCCCCCCTTGGCTGCATTTTCTTGCATGTGTGCCTTTATAATAATATCCATCACCATAGCTTCTGGTACTTCTGCATGACAGGTACATGTACATGTACTTGACTGACAGGTACTTGAAATAGCTGTCAAAAGCCCAGAAAGTCGTTATTCAAGCAGTGAATATGACCTCGGGGCACTAAAAGCATGTCGCTATACGCGAATTGTCGTTATTCAGATAGTCGTTATATCCGAAGTAAAATGTATACAGTTAGATGGGACTTTGCTCTGGGCATGGAAATTCGGTCGTTATTCGCGAATTGTCGTTATATCCGCAGTCGTTATTAGCGAAGTTGACTGTACATGTATGAACGTACTCGCACTGGGAACTCTGGCCGCACGCATCTGCACGCGTATGCAGCCTGTCAGTGGCGGTATACCCTCGTAGTATAAAAAAGTATAGTACTCGACAGGACTTCCGACCGGGTCGCAGGTAACCCAGTGTTCTTTTTCCAAAAGATCCAAGGACTCACGAACAGGGTCACTGACCCGGCTCTGGAGCAGACACTGGTAATCTAGGTCCAAGTTTGCTCGATTATGTTCTGACGCTTCATGTGCTTTCATAGCCAAGGTTTCTCACTTTCTTCGCAAGCTCTTTTAGTCTTGAGAGTTGACAACTGCTTATGGTTGTGTTGGCAGAAAACATATCAGCTAATCTGACAACCGTCCAACCCCATTTTACTGGTAAGTAGTCAGCGAGTGGCTTTGATGGGGCCATACTAGAGGGGAAGTTACGCGGCATATTTGTGCTTCCTTTTTGAAAACACGTTCTCGCTCGAAGGGTTTCTAAACTTTATCCCTGCGCTCATTGATGGAGTTCATCGATGGAGTTGCCAGCGGCACTCTACAGAAGAACAATGTTGTCAAGTTTTTTTATGAAAAATTGTCAAACATTTTCAAATTGCTATAAGTTTGGTTAGGGCCGGGTTCCACTGCGGCTCCGCAGCTCCGCTGCTCCACGGTACTTGGCTGCATGCAGCAGAGCGGCGTGGTTCTAGTGACACTCGCCATTCACGGTACCGCGATCGTGCTCGACGTTTTTTGATGACATTTAGCCTGCCTGCGCGCGCGTGAAATCCAAAAAAATCCTCGTGTTCTGGCCTGTGCAACGAATTAAAATTCCCCCGAATAAAACAATTAAATGCGGGAAACAATGCAAGCCGTGACCGCGGCTTGCATTTTTTTGTATCAAGCAGCGAAGCGAAAGCTGGTGATGAGCCGCGGCCTCGCTGGACCAGCTCGTAATGATGACGTTTCATGCCGTGGATGATGTGCGGCGGAGCGGCAGTGGAACCCAGCCCTTAGGGAAAGGAAATTTGTCATTAATTTGTTTATGCTGCATAGATGGAGAGCTGCACACTCTGGCTTATGGACTCTCGCCTACAGTGTAGTCGTACTGCTAGTGTACTGGCATTACAGAAGACACGAAAAACGAGAACATAATTATGGCCAGAAAGTAATTACTGGCTAAGAATTGCCCTAAGACTTACCGCTTCTCAGTGCTCCATACCAGGAAGTAGTACAATACCTACTCCCTGCTCCATACGAGTGTTTTCTCCTCATTCTCTGCATCCTTTGCCGCAGGAGTCTCGTCCATTTAGCGGCTCAAATGCTTGAGCTCCGGATAGCGGAAAATAGCTCGTCGTCCATTAGCGGCTCTAATAGTACCTGGTCTGAAGTGTCGCAGTCTAGCAACTATGATTTTTTCCAGGAGGGTAAGGGTTGCAAACCCAAAGAGACCCTAAGCTTCGTCTATCAAACAAAACAATTGCCCTAAAAAATGGAAGAGGAAAAGAGTGAGCGAGCTGGTCTGAGCGCGCTACTTTTCAAAAAATAGAAGCTGAAAGCCATCAAAGTCAAAGCATTCTGGCTAGCGCGTTTGTGTATGTCACGAGCGCTAGCGCGCTAGTCGCAGCAAACGCTCGCAGGCCAGAGTTAGCGCTATTTGGGCTGTTTGCCGCACGCGGCAGCTGGATGGATCACGTGATCCAAGCTGACAAATAAGAGCCACAAGCGTTCGCGACGGTTAGCGCCATGTTGGATTTCCGAATTTTTTCTGAAAAAATAATGCCTTTCGGAGTGGAAAAATGGGACGCGATCATGCACAGATAATAGTTTGACCATGACCATGATGACTTCGCAGCGCGTGCTCGAGTCGAGACAAGATTTGAGGAAGAAGCTACACTACATGTAGTGGACTTGCGGATTTGTTTTGACATTGGCGGTTTTTGGATAGCTCGGTTCTCCTGCCGACGTGTCGTGGAGATGAAGACGCGGGAGAGTAATCCGTCACCCACGACGCGGCGCGGCCTCTCATTCATCGTACTGGACGATGCAAGAAGCCGAGGAGGGGGACGCTTCGCAAACTCAAACGATCGATCGAGTTCCTGAAAAACGGAAAGGGCGATCTCCATCACTAACGCCACTGGATTCGACTCCCGCGAAGAGGTCGTTCAGTGCCCCTCTTCACGGTCGACGAATCGTTCATCTCAGGTATCTGGCTGTGGGATTGTCTGCGTGCCAGAATCCTGGATGTGGCAAACCTCTGGCGCTCATTGATTGCGTTGAAGAGAAGAGGTACGACCTGGGCAGCGTACTTGTCATTCCGTGTCAGCAGTGTGGGATGGAGAATTTTATACAGATAGCCCTGTAACTGCTCAACACCCTGGCCCCCGTGCTTCCACAAGCAACACCAAAGCTGCTTTGGGTAAGTGCGTTTTTTAATCTCATAAGATTTATTCATGATATTTGCGAGTCATTGCCACCCTATGGCTATGGAATGTATGAGCACACTGTATGCGCGGCGGCCGCGAGCGTCTGTGTGTTTGCATAGACCTGCATGTTTGTGCATGTGTGCACCATACGCATGTATGACCATGCACATGCATATGCGCTCATGTGGACGTGCCCTCGCACACATACTATACACACGTGCATGACCGCCCCCAGGGCATGTTGGTGTGACATGTGTATGCGGGCATCTCCACTCATGCACATGAGTGTGCACATGTATGTGGGTGGGTACGCACACGTGCGTGAATGTATGTGTGTGTACGCGCGCGCGTGTGTTCTATTGCGTGTGAGAGCATGCATGTGTGTGTGTGTGTGTGCGTGTGTGTGTGTGTGTGTGTGTGTGTGTGTGTGTGTGTGTGTATGTGTGCACGGATGTGTGTGTCGATGGTGTGCATTTTTGTGATTGGTGAACACTCTGATCCCTAAACCGCGATACCGGAGCTCCCAAGCTACAGCCTCAGATTGATTTATAGTTCATCGTTGGGAATGAGTTCGCTGCTCATGATGCTGTTGCGGATGTTGCGGCCCTAGCTGAAATTGTCGAAGCTCGCCCTGATGCCAGTATCCTGTAGCACTCTGTCACTTTTGCATCAGCATGTTTGGCGATGGAGTTTTCAGAACATTAGCAAAAGCGGCTGGCAACCCTTCAACCGTTGGTCCAAGCAACGTGCTTCTCTAAATCAGTTGCAGTGCGGGCAGCTGCCAGTGGGTTGGTGATGAAGCACTTTGTCTTGTCCTACAAACGAAGTGGTGAGCCAGCCATTTCCAGACTGATGAAGGAGCAAGTCGGAGGTAAGAAGCGGGTGACAGTCTCAAGGAAGATTATATTAGCGGTGGCTGAACACCTAGCGAAGAACCAGCAGCAACCCAACTGTAAGGAACGCCCTGTGGCACAGTGCTTCACTTGTTTGTGCGCACCGTAAAATACCATCATTTTTGCCAGTGTGGGGACACATTCTAGCTCGCATAGTTGAAGAACAAGAGGACTCAATGTTGTCTGATTCGTTCCAACATGTCAGGTTTCATTGTAGTTTGATATGGGGCAGTGCTAAGCGCTATCATAGCTACATGTACATGTATCACAACCAAGTGCCAACAGGAGAGTAATCATGGAGAAAAGTACCTATTGATAATGCGTGCACCCAGGGTTTTCCGGCAAATTTACTAATTCAGCTATTCCATCCTTGTATTGTTCTGAACGCCGAGGGCTCTAGTGAGTTTATGCAACACCTAACAGCCAAAAATCCAATAAGTTATGACCAAAGCAGCAGCAGAGAAGTACAAGCAATATAGATACGTGAATTTACCAATTTTAGGCAAATTTTGACAGTTTTTTGGATTTTTCTCCAGCATATGCACGGTGACCCCTATTTTCGCCCCGGTAAACCTGTTCCAACCCACTTATAGAACGTGTTTGAAGTATCCACATATGGGGCAAACTCAAAAATAAGCTGCAAAAAATATTCAAAGTTTCATTTTTTGCGTCTTTTTGTTCTTCTCCAGGAAATGACGACCTGGATCATATCCCATCGTCAACCAAAGTGTACATTTTTCGGTGTTGATATCATCTTAGTCAATACCTCGAACAGTCTGTAAAATTTTATGTCATATTTTCTGTCCTAACTGTTGTTATGGACGATTTCTCATCAATTTTGGGATTTTGTGTTATTTTGTGTCATCAAGGAAAATTGTGTTTTTGGCAAGACCGAAAAACTGATGTTACTAAGCGAAAATATAAGGCTGTACCTATTCAAACCTGATGTCAGATTGGGCTGATGTTGAAATTAAATTTTTAGGCCTAACTGTCCCGAACCTGGTCCCGAACCTGTAAATAATGGTGAAGACGATCGATCGCGTGTGCATGTGCTGCGCGCGTGCATTAGAATGATGTAAACATTCGACGGAGAAAGAGAGAGGTTTCGCTACGGAAGCTGGTGAGCATCGTGACCGCCGACCTAGCACTGCCTGTAACCCTAACTACACTACAGACAGTGTACAGACACTACAGTCATGTATGTTTGACAGTGCCAGCTAGCTAGCGCTACATCAGTACAGTCATGTAGCTACAGTGCTGACAACTGAAATCCGACCCCCCCCCCCTAGCGGTGCGCTAGCCGCGTTAGCGATTCGTACGAGACAGTAGGGGGGTCGGCTTTCAGTTGCCAGTGTCTATACTAGCTAGCTGGCACTGTGACCATGGTGACACATAATGCAGGCAGTGCTAGCTTCCGTGCTCACCCGCTTCCGTAGTGAAACCTCTCTCTTTCTCCGCCTAATGTTTACATCATTCGATTCTCTACATCAAATGCACGCAGCACATGTGCACGCGATCGATCGTCTTTACCAAATAATTTTCAATAACCTCTGGACACATTGGCCAACTCTCTCTCTCTCTCTCTCGATTGAAGGCAAGCGCCGGCTGGCGAATACGGCAGTGACCAAGTCCTTGCAGCTGCTCAGATTTCAATAGCGTGGATCAGAATCGTGTACCGCAGAATGTTCGGCTACGTTCTCCTTGGAGCGGCACTGTGCCTAGTCTACTGGATGCGAGATATGTTGCTTGACATTCTCGTTTTGGTGAAAATCGCCCTTGGCGGCACCACTTCGATACGTAGAATATCCGCCAAATCCCGCCTGCTGATGTATGTGCTGGAGACGGCGTTCTTGGACTCCACGTCTCTGGTAGAGGTGGAGGCGCTGCTGCGCTCTGCAATGACGACCGATCCGGGCGTGGACATTGCCGCAATCCAAGACACACTGCTCTCGTACAAATCAATAGTCTTGTATCGCGATAGGATTGATGGCTCACTACGCGGCATGGCGGTGCTGGATGAAATGCCGCGAGAATTTCGCGGCCAGGACATAGTGCAAATGCGCTCGGGACTCTGGGTAGTGCAACGCGAATACAGAGGTGGCGTGCTTCCATACATATTCTATTTATCGCGCTTTCTTGCGGCATTTATACGACATCCTGGTAAGCCCATCTATTTCTTGGTCAAGTTGTTCAGCTACAAGACGTACCTGGTTGCGATGCGCAGTTCCAGCGAGGCGTATCCACGCTATGATCAGGAGACGCCAGCCTTCGAACAAGCCCTCATGGACGAGTATGGGTACGCGAGCGAGACGCCGCAGCGTCAGTATAACGACAAAACTGGCGTTCTGGAATCTACGGCAGTCAGGCTGGAAGAACACGCGGCGCCGATCACTGATGATGAGCTTTGCGATCCCCACATTGCTTACTTTGCGGATAAGAACCCCAAGTGGAGCGAAGGGCATTGCCTGGTGACTGTGCTAAAGATAACACCAAATTCACTATTAAGGATCCTGTGGAGAATTGTTCAGCGGAAAACAAGCGTCCCTAAGAAGAGACGCATGAATCAACATGTGCCGCGTAACCTCAAACTTTTGAAGATGATATCCGTGACGGATTTCCTTGGCAAATCCTCGCAGGATGTAGGTGACGTCCCCGAAAGTAAAGGAGTGTCGACCGTCGGCGACGAAGCATTGTTCGATAAGTACCTGTAGGTCCATTACATCGTGGAGTGACAGCGGCTGCCGCGTGCTGGTCTTGGCTGCCACTGTTCATGTGTATTTGTAGCTGGTAGCATCCAGGATGCTCGTCGACAAGTCAGAGAGCCTCAGGAGAGCGGAGTATCTACCATTTACTGAGCTGTCTGAGCGAGTGCCGTGTCATGCTAAGGCCGCTTGCCTCACTTACATGTACATGTACGTAGTTGCACTGTGCCAGTAAACGAGCACCCTCTGCAGAATGATTGCTTTCGCCGTTGCAAATTATACACAATTCGTTTTCGTTGCATCCAAGGCCAGACTAGTGTGCTTCTTCGGGACCTCTTTTTACTCCGTTCTTCAGCAGCTAACGATGCCGAACCCGCCTTCACTCCTCCAGTGGCCTTATTCTATCCCAATTTTATTCAAGCTACGGTCTGTTTTCTCTGACGGACGGATATGGAATAGTCCTCCTTCTGATAGCTGCACTACTGCATCCCCAATCCTATTTTAAACATGCATTACTTTTGAAATTCTTAGGTACCCTGAAAGAAGACCTTGAGTCTATGGGGACTGCCCTATAAACATAGGAATATAATTATAAACTTGTTGTTGAATATTATTATAAACTCGTTGTTGTCTGGCCATGTCTACATTTATTATATTCTTTATTGCACTTATAAAATTACTTTCTCCACGCCGACTCTTCGAATATCATTATGATAACAATAACCCGTGAGCGAACCTGGTGGAGTTGGATCTAAACCCATTTTCAAGTTTTGCTCTCTCTCCGGCCACTGGGATCTCAACCAGTGTGTGACTGTCTGCTTGGTCATGTGACTGGTATACTGAGGTTCCAGTAGTACACGCACTGTATGTGCATGTGCTTATGATGACAATTGTTACAATTGTGTTAAAAGGATCAGCTGGGGAAGTGAACTGCCTGAAAATAGATAAATAATGCCAGGTCCACCAGGACTCGAACCCGGGACCTTGCTTGTCATGAGCAATGCTCTAACCACCTGATAATTATGTTGTTAGGAATTCACTTTCAGTCGTGCTGCAATGGTTTGGCGCTTCTGGTCAGCGGCAATTATTCGCTTTAGGAATTCTGTGTGTGTGTGTGTGTACAAGTGTGTGTGTACAAGTGTTTGTGTGTACTAGAGTCCAGGGACCGGCGGATTCTGCTCGAAAAGGTGGCAGATTCTGCTCGAAAAGCAGTGAAATTGGCAGAACCATACAAACCTTATGGCGGGCAATTCCTCGAATTCTGCTCCGTTTCTTTATCCACATACTAAACATGCATGGAACTTACCAGAAAAAGTACCGAATTCTGCCAATTTTTCTGCCGGCAGAATCCGCCGGACCCTAGTGTGTACAAGTGATTGTGTGTGTGTGTGTGTGTGTGTGTGTGTGTGTGTGTGCGCGCGCGCGCATGTGTGTGCGTATGTGTGTGTGTGTTTGTGTACAAGTGTGCGTGTATGTGGTGTGTGTGTGTGTGTATGTGGTGTGTGTGTATGTACGACTGTACGTACCTGTGTATGTGTGTGTCTGTCTGTCTCTCTTTACACTGTGTATTGTTTCCTTCTTGTCTCACTTCTCATAATATCATACCCTCTTCATAATATCATACCCTCTTCATAATATCATACCCTCTTCATAATATCATACCCTCTTCATAATATTGTATGTTGTCCCTGCCCTTTTTGGCACGTGTGTGCGCCTTTTGGCACGTGCAGGTTGCGCATGCGTGCATGCTTATCGTGCGCATCCTGATTGTTTTGTGTGCCTTCTTCCTGAGACTCTCCTTGGAGTAAGACGAAAACAATCTGTCCTCTGAGTGTGGCGTATGCGTGTGAGGTATAAGAGAGTAATCGGAAGGGCTATCGTGCGAGGGATAAAAACCCCCCGACGACAATTGGCGCCCAGCTAGTGGCATCGTTTCCCACGACCCTGAGATCGTTTTCGTTTTCGCCGTGGCTTCAAATCTTGTCTTCTCCACGCGTCCTCGCCATGGCTCCGCTTTGCTCCATCTGCTCAACCCTGTCCTCGGAGCTCCTACTCAGGTGAGCATGCTTTGTCTGCCCTGCGTAATGTTTGGTACCTTGTACGTAGTTCTCCTGGTACTAGTCTTCGATTTGGGATTTTCAAAATAATTGTTTCGCTTCGTGGCATTGAAGTCCCGGGTTGTTCTCTTGTGTACAAGTACCTCGTTCGAGCCTCGCTCTTGTTAGTACATGACTGTGGCCCACGTTGTGTGTGCGGTGTTTTGAACCAGTGTACATTGTCGCCCTCCGGCCTCTGGCTGTTCGAGTGGTCGTGTGCACTGTGTTTTCACACCTTCTGACTTGCTTAGTTCTGTTGTCCGTGCTGTCGTGCATGCTCATCGTGTTGCTTGGTACGTCATCATGGTAGTCAGCATGGGTAGCTTAGTAACTTACTGCTTAGCTCGTGTTTGCTTACTCGCCCTGTGTTGTGCACTGGTGCACGTCGTTTCGGTGTCGTCGGACTGCTCCGATCCTGTGTCGTCCGATTTGTTTCAGTTTGGTAGATGTCCCCATCGATTTACTCGATGTGGTGGCACTCCGTCGTTTCCAGTTTCAAGTACAAGTGCTTTCTTTTTCGTTTTACTAGTAATCATGTTTTGTGTCGAGCGTTTTAGTGCTCCGCCTGGTTGTCCCGCTCATGTGGAATGGCTGACGCCCAGTGGTGTAACATGCTTCTGAGATTCTCGTTGACGGTCCGGGTGGCAATATTTCTGTGAGTGTGTTGTTTGGTATTTGTGTTTTGGCACGTGGGTCTCTTCATTTCACCTAGGGGGGCGTCCGATCATGGTGAGCCACGGTCTGCCTGGTGGGCTGGTGGGATCCAGCGCTTATTTGTATCGGTTCGCCTTGCGGGTGTTCGGTTTCCGTGTTTTGCTGGCTGGCCTTTGTGCGTCCCAGTAGGGTTCAGGACGGTGTTTTTTTTGTGTTTCGTGAGCGGTTGTGTTTCACGCGTGATATTCAGGTTCAATCCCTGTGGGTTTTTTCAGGTTAGAGACCTGTGGTTTTTTCAGGTTAGAGGCCTGTGGTTATTCAGGGTAGCGCCCTGTGGTTTTTCTATGTTAATTTTTGTTTGCGTATTGGTGACCGATTTGTTTGTGTGCTATCTGGTGTCCTCATGGATAGACTGCCCCTGTATCCGTAGGCGTGTTCAACGTTGCTGTTCTGCCATTCCTTCTTGTGGTTTTTCTTGTCTGAATTTTGGCTCCTAGTATTGCTGAGATGTTTGCGTCAGTCCTTGTTTCTTTCTTTCTGTGTGTGTATCTGTGAGTTTTCGTAGCCCCATCGGCTGCGTGATGGTTTTCCGGACAACTCCTGTGCTGTCAGATGACTGGTCACCCGGTTCAGCTGCCGCGGTCTTCGCCGTACCGTCCGTTTGCCTTGGCTTCGCACCAGGGCGAGGTGGTTGTTTTCCGGGGGCCCACGCCTGAAAGATGGCGGTTCCCTCTATGGGTGGGCCCAGTCTGTTTTCTTTCCACCCCTTTGCTTTGGCTTTTCCCCCGTTGTCCGGAGTTACTAATGTATCCTACTGTTTTGGCCCTGCGTATCTGCATGTGTATGTTGTTCACATTTGATTTCTTTTTCTCCTGTCTGTCTTCTCTTTTTGTTTTTCTTCTCTCCCATCCTCAGGAGAGGATGCATTTTTTTTCGTGTGGAAATATGTTGTCCCTGCCCTTTTTGGCACGTGTGTGCGCCTTTTGGCACGTGCAGGTTGCGCATGCGTGCATGCTTATCGTGCGCATCCTGATTGTTTTGTGTGCCTTCTTCCTGAGACTCTCCTTGGAGTAAGACGAAAACAATCTGTCCTCTGAGTGTGGCGTATGCGTGTGAGGTATAAGAGAGTAATCGGAAGGGCTATCGTGCGAGGGATTAAAACCCCCCGACGACAATATCATACCCTCTTCATGATCATACCCTCTTCATAATATCATACCCTCTTCATAATAATATCATACCCTCTTCATAATATCATACCCGCTTCATAATATCATACCCTCTTCATAATATCATACCCTCTTCATGATCATACCCTCTTCATAATATCATACCCTCTTCATAATAATATCATACCCTCTTCATAATATCATACCCTCTTCATAATATCATACCCTCTTCATAATATCATACCCTCTTCATAATAATATCATACCCTCTTCATAATAATATCACACCCTCTTCATTATTGGTACAATTTGCTGAGGGAGGTCTACAGTAGAAAGGAACTTCTTTAGAAAAAGTCCTCGTTTTGAACGAAACAACACCACGCCAAACCAAGCCGGTCATGCACATGCTGATTGTATTGTACAGAACTTTTTAGTACTCAGTAGTACAATCATGATTGTACTACTACTAGTACTAGTACAGTAGTAGTCTGTCGTCAAGTAGTTGTTGGTTTGACAGCATGAAACAATGTGCATGCAGGACACCGTGTTCTGTACTACTACTACAGTACGTCTACGTGTAGTACTAGTAGTCAAACCAACAACATGATCACACATGACTGTGTGAACTAAAATAAGGTTTATCTACAATCATGTACATGTACATGATTGTACATGTTCAAGCAGTTTAGGCTAGCCTGTCCCTGCGGGAATTTGCGGAAAAAACTCTCGAAAACTTGCGCAAGAAATTGCGGCAGAAAACAACAAAAAATGCGACGAAAAGTGCGGAATGATGCAGAACTTGCTAGGAATTCGCGGAATTATTTGCAGAAAATTGCGGATTTGGGCCAAATCACGAAATTTGTTGCATCGTATATCTACTCCGGAGTAGTACTAGTCATACTGTGCAAATAACCTACAGGATCATGGAAAGCACTGTGTGAAAAGTGCATGAAACATGTGAGATATAGTGCAGAAAACAACAAAAAACGCGGGAAATCACGGATTTTGCTGAAAATCGCGGGTTTGGGCCAAAATCGCGAAATTTGTTGCATCCGTGGAATCGCGAATTCCTGGAGGGACAGGCTAGCACGCACAGTGATTAAAGGGGCCGTCCGTAAATATCGATGTTTTTTTCAAGACGATATTTGTTCATTTCTCCCCAGACCCCCTCCCTCCCCCTTCAAAACGAACATAGGTTTATGTTGACACGGTCGCACAACCTTGCCATGGCTATGCTCACGACACGAGGTTGACTTTCACTTTGTGTAGGTCATAAACTACATGTTCGAACAGCGCCCGTCCATAGATAGAGTTCGATATTGTTTCTGCAAAGACGAGACGAACAGGGCCCAAACCCCCTCCCCCTCAAACGAACGAATATCTTCTCTAAAAAAATATCGATATTTGTGGACGACCCCTTACCGGTAGTTATGATATGTGGAACACCACGATCGTACGAGTGTGTCCCTCGATAGCTCAGTTGGTAGAGCCGGTGACTGCAATAGACCAATCCCGAAAAGATTGTCTGGGTTCGTGAAAGGGGGCACGCGTGCAAGCCAGCACGTGTGAAGTGCATCGTTTTGTATTCAGTTTGTGTGTGTCAGCTCATGGCGGAGGAGAGAGAGACTTTTGCTCGCCGAGCTGAAGCTAAAGGATTTGATGGAGTCCTGCCAGCAGCTAGTCAAAGGACCTTCGGTACCTTAGGCAGACCCTGACGGAGTTTGGAGGCCAGATAGCTCTCGGTGAGGAGAGAAACATTCGCGTGGCGATCGACTCTCCGTAAA
>NC_088650.1:10489241-10564241 GCF_964019385.1 Sycon ciliatum | reverse complement strand
TCAATTGGAGGTAGCAGGTATTGTCAGCCATGCGAAAAGTCTTAAAAAAAGTTTAGAATGCAACAGATCTTGTCGTGCTTGTCTTGCCTGTCTGTCTGCTTCACTCGTAGGTCAAACAGGATCAGAGTGCCACGCCGAAGGATGACCTGAACGGTACGTGGGTGATCAACTCTGCCAAGACCGTGCCACCGTTCAGTGCCGTCTGCTACCTGACGGCGCTGTGGATGAGTCGCATGCACTGGGGAAAGACACCCATCGGTCTCGTGCAGTCCGACTGGGGCGGCACGCCCATACAGGCATGGATGAGTCCCGACGCCCTGCAACAGTGCGGCGAGCACAACCAAGGTGACGTTGCTGTTGAAAAGACGGTGAGCATGGGTGCATCGCCTTGTGTACCTTGCGCCTGTGGTGTTGTTTGCACAGTTCGCATCCTGTATTCAACTTCAGTAAAGCCTGTCAAGGCGACCACTCTGATAAGGCGAACACGTATCCTAGAGGACCACTACAGCTAGGACGAATGGATGTTATTTCCAGTCAATTGACCCTGGATAAGGAGACCACCTGTACCCGAGGCCACATTTAGAAGGGCCCTTAAGCAGTTGGCTTATGTTAGAAAGGTTTCTCTGCATGCAGTTTTGGATATCTACGGGGGCAGGCGATGTTTAGAGTTTTGTAGAGATCTAGTAATGTTTTCATGGAGTTTGATCAGATTGGAGCTTTGTGCAAGTAGAAATCGACAGCATTTTGCCATGAAATTCGCACAGGGGAATACGTGTAGCAACACATTGCTTTGTGGGATCCTGTTTGCTTACATACAGGAGGATGTTGGTGGCCCGGGCACTCCCAGCCAGCTGTACAATGCGATGATTCATCCCCTGGTGGGAATGACGGTGCGGGCTGCCCTGTGGTACCAGGGCGAAGCCAACGTGCCGCAGGGTCGTGACGCGTACACATGCAATCTAGGGTCCCTCATACAAGTAAGTATCAGGGTTCTACAGAGCCAGTAGAATATTGTAGGGGAGAGGGATTGGCACAATTGTGCATGGCGAATGTGGGACGGGCCTGCTTCTACGGAATACTGTGGCATGCCTTTCTCCACATTTGCTCACTCAAGTTAACTCGGCGTTATGCAGAAGATGGGCCATTGAATCATTTCCCAGCTCTTGTTCATGCTATATTGAAACTCACCCATATGTGTACTGCCCAGATCCGGGCACTTCTGTCAAATTGCAACTCATCCAGACTGTTCTCGGTCGGAGAAAATAATCTCATAGAAAGGAGGACATACCAGGCTATGTATGTATGTATGTATGTATGTATGTATGTATGTATGTATGTATGTATGTACAGTCAACTTTGCGTATAACGACACTCGGCCGGGCATCAGAAAAGTGTCCTTATTCGCGAAGTGTCGTTATACCCGAAGTCTCATTTATGTATACAGGTAGTATGGACTTTGCTCTGGGCATGGAAATTCTGTCGTTATTCACGAATTGTCGTTATATCCGCAGTCGTTATTAGCCAAGTTGACTGTATAACTCATAATCACAAGGTGATCGCAGAGGCATTAATCAGCGAGAGAATTGTGAATGATGTCTCTGAATCCAACTCTATCGTGTGCTGCATGAGAGAGAGCATGCAAGGGAAGACCCGTCCAACTTTTAATGTTAGAAATCCATGATGTCGCGGGCCTTCCTCTCGGTCGAGATCCAGGAGTTGATCCTTGCAGGAAGGGCTTGGAGAAAACGTCATGTCTCGTAACATGGCCAAACCACATCAACTTAAATTTCTTGACTTCGTTCGCTAGCCGCATCCTTGCTCCGATGATGTCATTGATTTCTTCCAGGATAGATTGGTTGGTGCGCCGGTCGTGGTATGTTACTCCTAAGAGTCGGCGGAAGCATTTCATCTCGAAGGATGAAATTCTTCTCATTGATGAGGCAGATAATGTCCAAGATTGGCATCCGTATAAAACAGTCGCTAGCACAATAGACCCAACAAAACGAAATTTAGTAGGCAAAGAAAGTGATAGCGATTTCCAAATGAATTGAAGCTCAATGATCTTTTGCTTCCTGTACTAGTATCACGTTGCCACGTCACGTCCTAATATGACGTACTGGCATGTGCTTCAGACTCATTACGTGTGGGTGTGCTGTGCACGCATGCATGCACCCCCTGAGCAGATAGAGCTCTCAACCACGCGGTGTTCAGTGGTTGTAATTATTATTGCAATGGCATGAAGACAGTTTCGACTTTCTATTTCTCTTCCCGTTACTTTAATCCTATCATGCATTCAACTTTGTAAACCATATGAACTGAGTGGGTGTTCGTTGTGTCGGGTGCACTCTGTGTGCGTGCTTGAGATTCCCCGACAACTTTGGTGCCGAAACCCGTTGGAAGTTCTGAAAGATGGCTTCGAAGTTGGATGGATTTATTCGCCCGTATCGGGGCAAACAGGACGACTTTGATGAGTTCTGGGCTAAGTTTCTGGTCTTAGCCAAGGCCAATAAGTGGGCCGATGACGCTGCCAAGGCTGAGCATCTTCCGTTGTTCCTGAGTGGACAAGCCTTTACGGTTGTCACTCAATTGTCTGACGAGGACAAAAAATCGCCGGCAAAAATTAAATCTGCGCTGGAGCAGGCATTTTGCCCCACGCCTGGTGCTGCCTACCGTTCATTTACGTCAAGGGCTTTGCGGAATGGAG
Source organism: Sycon ciliatum (assembly GCF_964019385.1). NCBI lineage: Eukaryota > Metazoa > Porifera > Calcarea > Leucosolenida > Sycettidae > Sycon > Sycon ciliatum. The sequence continues at coordinate 10,561,537 of NC_088650.1, read as the reverse complement.
AGCCTGTGGACGCGTACCTGGCAGATTTGAAGCGCCTACTTACGCTGTCTGGCCATAAGATTGCGGATAATTCAGATCCCGTGCTGATTGAGCAGTTCCTGAGTGGGTTGCCAGCTGATATTGGTCACCACGTTCGTATGGCGTCTGCTACGCAGAAGCTCACTGTCACTGATATGGCAAATCAAATCAGAGTCATGCAGGCATCCAAACTCCCAGAATCCCATGGTGCTGTTGCTGCTGCTAGCTCTCAGCCCAAGAAGTCGCTCGTGTGTTACCAGTGTAAGGCCGTGGGCCATGTGAGATCACAGTGCCCGAAGCGTAAGCCCAGTGTCACCTGTTATGCCTGTAAAGCGAAAGGGCATATTTCCAAGGACTGTCCGAACAAGAGTCGAGTTGGAAATGTCGCTGCTGGTCACACGCCGCCTGAACGTACGGATATTTGCCTTGCTCTGGCAAAATCGGATGGAGACCTAGTTCGTGTAGCCGTGGACGTACAGGAACCCAGTACTGAGTCTAGTACGTGGACGCGTTTTGCCTCTGTGGTGGATTCTGGCTGTACTCGCACACTGGTGGAGTCGGCTGTTGTTGACCGATTGAACCTATCAGCTGCAGTTTCTCCCTGTCAGGACAAGCTGTTGTCTATCGACGGAACACCACTTACTATCCTTGGCAACGTCACGCTACGTGTGCAACGACTTGATGGAGCCGTCCATTTGCCTCGGATCACTATTGATTGTCTCGTTGTGCCCAACTTGTCGTCCTTGAACACGGACTTCCTGATTGGCACAGATACCATTGGCAAGGTCGGTGGCCTCACTCTACGTTACGACGGTCTAGGGGGCACGCTGTCCTCAGTTGTGTTTGGTCAGCAGGCAGGTGTCGCTGCCGGTGCATCTCCCCAACCCGAATCTGAGAAGCCTAACAAGCTTTCTCGTCACATCGATGTTACCGAGTCCGAGTCGACAGTCACCTTGAAGGCGAATGATTGCCTAGCTAACTGGTCGAATGAGCGTGGTCATTGGATTGCTCAGTGGTCGTGGAAGGGTGGCGTTGCACCCGAGCAGCACATTGGTTCCGGCATTGGAGAGTACTCGCGGAAGTCTCTAAGCGTCAGCGAGGAGGAGCAGTTTGCTTCAGAAATGAAGTTGTGGGTGGACAATGGATGGCTTGTCAAGTACGACTCCGAGGCATTCGGAGAGCCTGTCGCTGTCTTGCCGATACTTGCCGTTAGTCAGCAGCACAAGGCATCCACGCCGGTTCGGCCGTGCTTGGACTACCGTGCCCTGAATGCCTGTCTTGTGTCCCACCCCGGTGTCACCGCTCCAGCTTGTGACGCGAAACTCCGTGACTGGCGCAGACGTAGTGCCGACAGCGTTCTTCTCGACATCCGGAAAGCCTACCTGCAAGTTCGGATCCATCCCACCCTGTACAAGTACCAAACCGTTGTGTACAAAGGCGAGTTGTATACCATGACCCGCATGGGATTCGGTCTGAACGTCGCGCCAAAGATCTTGGACATGATTGTCCAATGGATTACCCGTGATCACGCCGACGTTGACAACTATGTGGACGACCTCTACGTCCCTACTGCCCAGACCGACATCGTCCGCCATGAACTCGCCAGCTATGGGCTTGAGACGAAAGAGCCAGAGCAGTTCGCAACTGCTCGTGTGTTGGGCCTACAGCTGTCCTCTTCTGATGTCGAAGATACAGTCACGTGGGAACGTCGTGCTGGTGTTGACCTCAAGTTGCCAGAGTCACCAACTCGTCGTCAAGTGTTCAGTTGGTGTGGCCGTGTGATTAGTCACTACCCGGTATGTTCCTGGTTACGCCCGCTGTGCAACTACATCAAGCGGCTTGTCGGCGAGAACACATCGAAATGGGATGACCTCGTACCGCCTCATCTCGTGCAACCATGTCGTGAGGTCGAGTCTCGTGTCCGTCAAGACGATCCTGTGCATGGTGTCTGGTCTGTGCCCTGTGATGACACCACAGTGTGGCACGTTTGGTGCGATGCTTCTGGCCTGGCCATGGGTGCGGTTCTGGAAGTCAACGGCGCTATCGTCGAAGACAAGTCCTGGCTCAGACCTTCCGATGATAAGCGTCATATCAACATAGCAGAGTTAGACGCCGTCATCAAGTCGCTCAACCTCGCTCTGTGTTGGCCAGTGAAGAACGTGGTCTTGCACACTGATTCGCGTACAGTCCATGGCTGGTTGACGCAGTTGCTGAACAACATTCGTCGTGTTAAAGTGAGTGGCCTTCACGCTACGTTGGTTCAGCGTCGTTTGCAGATCATCGACGATTTGATCACTGTATCTGGCATTACAGTTGACGTTGAATGGGTCCGCTCAGAGGACAATATTTCGGATCAGCTAACCCGTGTCCCTACCTGGTTCCGTGTGCCGGACAGTCCTAAGAAGCCACAGCCTGATGTTGCAGCAGCCGGTGTTACCGTTCGTGCTCTCCCACCTCTTGCTATGGGTGACATCGCCACTGCCCAAGTTGCCGACGAGGCGATCTCGTCCGTTAAGGCCCAGCTTCTCTCCGGTGAACCGATTCCCAACTCCAGCTACAGCAGAGTCCGAACCCAGCTGGTGATTGAGGATGATGTGCTGTTTCGCAGCGTGAAATCGCCTCTCAACGATGTTGAGCTTGTGCCTGCCCTTCCCCAGAGTCTTACTGCCGATGCACTTGCAGTCGCCCATACTGTGAGTGGTCACGCCGGTTGGGAAAGTATGTGGCGTCTACTCCGTAGCCAATGCTATTTCCCTGGTATGGCACAGCGCTGCCGTGACTACGTGTCAGAGTGCACTACCTGCCGTGCGGCAAATCCTGCTCAACCTTGTCTACCGCAACCAACGCGACCTGTAACTCCCGATGGTCCCTGGCGTGTTGTGCAAATTGACACGCTCGAGCTTGGTACCAACAAGTCTGGCCGATATCACTGCGTTCTTGTCTGCATTGACACCTTCACCAAGTGGGTGGAGGTCGTCCCACTTGTTCGCCATGATGCTGAGTCTGTCGCCGATGCATTTGTTAGTGTCTGCACTCGGTGGGGTCCTCCCCATGTTATCCGCTCCGACAACGGCACCGAGCTTCACAATGCCCTGATGTCATCCCTCTACAAGGTATTTGGGGTCAACGTGTGTTTTGGCGCAGTTCGCCACCCCCAATCGCAAGGTGCCGCAGAACGGTTCAACCAAACGCTGTTGACCTTGGTGCGGAAGGTCCTCGACGAGTCCAGTGATTGGCAGGTTGACCTAGCTATGCTCCTGTACTTCTACCGCAACAGGCCCCACAGTGTCACCGGTGTCTCACCTATGCAAGCAATGGTTGGCTGGCAGCCCCGCAGTCTCGTGGTGGATGCTACCCCAACAGAGTGGTCGTTTCCCCGCTGGACGGAGGAAATACAGCGTCGCGCCTCAGCCATGTACGATCTCCTGGAATCAGAGTTGTCGTCCTGCGATTTTGTCGAGGAGCCAACTCAAGCGTTCTCGGCTGGAGAGTCTGTTCTCTTCCGCCGTCCACACCGGCACCAGAAACGACTCCCCGAATTCGAAGAAGGTTGGATCGTCAAGCGAGTCGTTGGTCCCTCAACTGTCGTGATTGGCCGTGGCACAGCAGAAAAACTCGTCAACACAGAGCTGCTGAAGCCTGCTGGAAGTCATTCCAGTCGTATCCCTGAGCCACTAGATGTAGCTAGTATTATCGATGACGAGCCGTTGGACCATGTGCCTTTGGCTGGTGTACCTGATGACACCGCTGGTGGTCGTCTTCTCCGCGACAGAGCCCTGCTCCGTGAGCCTAGTAGGTATGGCTCTTGAGACCACTATGTTCTCTGCTTTGTCCGAGTTTGGGTCTGACTCGTGACTCTAATTCGTGTTTTGGCCGTCTCTGACGATTGACGTTTAATAGTGTGTGTCATAAATTTGGTTCTTTTGTTTTGTTTTCTCAATTTATTGGCTCCTATTCTGCGATAATTGGTACTGTTTTTTATCTTCTTCTCCTCATTTTTAGTGACAATTGTCACTAGGGGGCATGTACTAGTATCACGTTGCCACGTCACGTCCTAATATGACGTACTGGCATGTGCTTCAGACTCATTACGTGTGGGTGTGCTGTGCACGCATGCATGCACCCCCTGAGCAGATAGAGCTCTCAACCACGCGGTGTTCAGTGGTTGTAATTATTATTGCAATGGCATGAAGACAGTTTCGACTTTCTATTTCTCTTCCCGTTACTTTAATCCTATCATGCATTCAACTTTGTAAACCATATGAACTGAGTGGGTGTTCGTTGTGTCGGGTGCACTCTGTGTGCGTGCTTGAGATTCCCCGACATTCCCTAGTGGTAAGCGCCTTCTTATCTCCATATCGGACTTGCCATCCGACGTGATTATGGCACCTAAGTATTTAAACTGGGATACCTCTTCTATTCGCTCATTGCCTACTTGAATGCACCCCAGATCACCACCGCCCTCCGGCGCTGCCATTGACTTGGTCTTGGAAGCATTGATCTGCATGCCTAGTCTTGTTGCACTCGTATCCACGCGCTCGGTCAGGTCTATCAGCTCTTCCACAGACGATGCAATTAGTTTTGTTTTTTCACGGCTGAGCGTAGCGAAAGAGTGCAAAAAACGTATTTTTCACTCGCAAATATTTTCGTGCATTTGCTCTTGTTCTGCGCAACTCCGTTGAACCTGCCATCGTGGTCTTTGTTTTTCCTCGTGGTAGTTGAAGTTGCCCACCCTGGTTTCATGGGGGTCTTCCCCTGTTCTTCTTGATATTGTATGCCAATGTGTGTGGCTTATGATTATGACATACACTGGTTATTACATGCCATTTCTTGCTGTCTCTATTCTTGGGTCCGACTGGCAGCGGGGCAGGAATTAATGAAATAGAAAGGTTTTTTGGCCGAAAGGTGTGTTTTTCCTCTAGCCCGGTTGAGCGGTCGCGGCTAGGAATGTAGGGAGTCATTGTTTTCAGGCGCTCCCCTGCTGTCCAGTCACCCATGCTCACCACTGGCCATGCTGTTTCACTGATTTCACGGCCTTTTCTCCCGCTTGCTGGCGGTTCTTTGATGGATTTAGATGTTTTTCGGCTATTTATCTATTATGTGGCTGCGAGTGTGGTTTTTTGCTTCTACTCATTTCTGGAAAACCACCACGGTGGTGAGTGTGATTGCTCTGGTAGACCACTACCCCATGTACTGAACAGTCGCTTTGTGAGTGAAAAGATCTATATCATCCGCAAAACGTAGGTTGGTCACGCACATGCCGCCGATACATACTGACCCATCAAACTCCTCCAAAGCGTCAGACATGATGTACTCCAGGATAACGTTGAACATACAAGGCGAGAGTAAACAGCCCTGCCTGACACCCACTGACGTGGTGAACCAGTCGGTGATAGTGGATCCAACAACGATGGCTGCTTCAGTAGTAGCGTAAAGCGCTTCAATCAGGTCCACAATTCTTGCTTCGATGCCATGCGCTCTCATAATCTTGAATAGCGTGTAATACGCGACCGAGTGACAAGGCAAAACTGGTTCAAGTACGGCGAGCAGTGCAAGAAAAACTGGCAACGAAGAGCTAGCTTACTTAGGGGACAAGACTACGAATAGATCCAACAAAGTAAGCCTAGAAAATACTAGCACTACAAAAATGTAAATATTAAAATCGTAAAGTGGCACGGAACAAAGGTACTCAGCTTGAGTTGAGACGAGAACGGCAACGGCAACGTTCACTGCACGGCGAAATAACGAGGCGTGGTCCGGAATACTGCGACTGACGAACGCAGAGCTAACACCGCTGCCACCAAATGTAATACGCGACCGAGTGACAAGGCAAAACTGGTTCAGTCTCTCCGGCAAAACACAGGTAGTATTCTCAGGGAACAATATTGCACACACGGAACGACAACCGTAGGTGACACAGAATTACTTATAGTATATTGAAAGACTCAATAAGTGAAGGAAAGACGACAGAAACAACGGAGGCAAAGACTCTGCAACAACTGAGCTGGGCAACTGACACACGGATCTATATATATGGTACGAGATTGCCAGTTACAGCTCCGAGCGCTAGCTAGCGAATGAAAGCAAGGGATCTGATGGTGTCAGCAATGCATAGTGCAATACATAGTAATACATAGTGGTTTGTGTAGGGGGAAGTCCGTCTACTACACTACATAGTAATACATAGTGATTTGTGTAGGGGGAAGTCTACTACATAGCGCTTTGTGCCAAACCCTATCAAAGGCCTTACGGAAATCGATGAAGCAATGATACACAGCCTGCTGATGGTCACGGTACTTTTCAATTAACATTCTGAGGTTGAAGATTTGCTCCACTGTGCTTCTTCCCTTCCGGAACCCTGCTTGCTCGTCCGCCAGCAAACCCTCCACTTGCGGCTGCAGGCGCTTCAGCAAGATCCTCAGTAGCACTTTGCTCGGATGACTGATGAGGCTCACTGTCCTGTAGTTTTGGCACTGCCGAAGGTCTCCAGACTTAGGGATGGGAACAAGAATGGACCTTGTCCATGATGTTGGCCATCTACCAGTCGTCCATGGGAGGTCACAAATCCTGTGCATAACAGCCACCAACGTATCTCCACCATGTCGCAAAAGCTCGCCAGGAATGTTATCGAACCTCGCTGATTTGTTGTTCTTGAGGGAGTTGATAGCGTATTCGACTTCGGTCCTCAGAATGGGATTGTTGTTGGCATTATCTGACATGGCTGGAGTAACGATTGCGTCAAGGACTTTATCATCTACGTTCAGGTCCACGTTGTACCAGGCTATATTCAATTTGATGATCAGCAAAATATAAACCGTTAATTGCACACATCTTTAATTGCAGGCAGTGCTTAGTTCTGATGGGCCTTGCCATGGGGAGGGGAAGTTCTACCATATACTGTTCATTTTGTCTTTTATGTTCCTGTATTGTGTACTACTAGTCCTGGAGAGATGTGTGGGGCATCGGTGACTTTGCCTGGCTGAATGTTCAACTGGCACCATACACGGGTGGGACAGGTTATATATCGGGTGTGAGATTGGCAGAGACGGACGTCAGACCTCATCCACATGGCCCAGTAAGTGTGTGTGTGTGTGTGTGTGTGTGTGTGTGTGTGTATGTGTGTATGTGTGTATGCTGGCTGTACCTAGCAAGACTCCTATACAGCGTGACTAACTAGGATGACCAAGAAGGCTTCGTAAAGCCGGCAAAATATTACTGCTCAGTGTATGGAGCTGTACATAAAATGCAGTCATGGTTGTTCAAACGCCACCCAACCCCTGCATCTACGGGATACATGATTTCAGCCATGATGGTTCCGCTATCCACATGCCATGCACACATTCTACATAACATGCAGTCACGTGACCAAGATGGGCAGACCACTCTATACAGCTGGGCATGTACCTGTGAAGTCATGTACATCTTTGCACACCATTTTTGATGCCACGGGACATACGACCTTTACACAATAGACGAACTGTGTCTGGCTGTCTGCCTCTTGCTGTCTCTCTCTCTCTCTCTCTCTCTCTCTCTCTCTCTCTCTCTCTCTCTCTCTCTCTCCTCTCCTCTCCTTTCTTACACACCCTCAATCCCTGTCTCTCTCTTCACACATTTTGTCACTAGGTTGACACTGTTGGAACGGCAGTCATCATTGACCTAGGCGACCCAAGCGGTATCGTCCATCCACACAACAAGACTGAAGTCGGCCGTCGTATGGCCCTGCAGATGCTGCATGTTGCCCTCGCCCAGCAGTACCCGAATGTGAGTGATGGCTTGCAAGCATTGCGACAAGTCAATATTCGCTTTCAATCAACTGACCAACGAAAATTGTTATTAATATACGGATGTACTGTGATGGCCAGGGCTTCCCTAGTGTGCTGGACTTGCGTAGAGAGTCAACATTATCGTTTTTTGAACAGGACCCCTCGAATCTTCCAGTCAATATTCGTGTTGTGTCAAACTTCAATGGATATCCAAATTTTCCATTGTAACACAGTTAAGTATTATCATACTTGTAGTAGATTTACATTGTGTCAAAAGTTGTAATTATGTTTGAAACAACATAATCCTTGTGGTGATTATTCATCAGTTGAGGGTGTTGAACAGGGAAAACCCTTATGTTCCGCTAGACCTTCTCCTGTAATGTTTTCCGTATTTCTTTTGAATGTGTTCTAGCTGACATTCTCTGGACCGGAGTTCAAGTCTGCAGTACAAGAGAGGTAGGCCAGTGTTGCTGCCTGCTGCAGGGTGCTTGCTGTACTGTAGTGCTCTCTCAACGTGCTTGGCCGTGTAGAGAGCATACCGAACTACCAGTGCCATCCACCTATACTTTGACTGAGCAATGGCTGCCGGCTGTCACTCAGCTACCGGTTTCTTCCTGTTCCGTGGCACTTCTGCAAGTGGCGTCCTCATACTAGGTTGGGTTGTGTCTCTTTGACTTCAAAACTACAAGAAAAACAACGATGTACGGGGAAAAAATGGAAGCTTTCAAAACGTCTGAAGAAGCCATTGACTGTCACCACCAGGACTCAATTGACCAGGAGACTTCACTCAGTACAGATTCCCTACCACTAAGCTATACTGAAGTTGGTGTAGTGCAGATCACATTGTTCGTATGATCAAGGATACAATGTGGCGCAGCAAAGGAAGTTATCTCAATAAAGATCTTTTAGCAAAAAAAACGCTTTACTATTATTAGTTGGTGACATCTGGCCATTCTCTCCTGTACCTTGAGCTGCACAGTTGGAGCATGCTGTCAGCTCAGATGTACCTGTTTGACTCGGGGCGTAAAAGGCACCGCTAATCGGAACTCACTGCCCAGCTTTGCCCACGTTGTGTTCCATTCTTTTCGCTCTGCTCAGCACGGGCAACGTCGTTGTGAACTTTGACTACGCTGAAGGCATGTACTGGAATGACACACATGGCTGTAGCATGAATGAAGGATGCTGCTCGAACTACAGCGCTTTTGAGGTGAGCAAAGCCTTTTAGAAAATCTAAAAGTACTTGTATTGGCCCTATCTTAGAATATGTACCCTCTGTAATCGAATTCCTCTCTTCCTTTCCCGGGTTTCGGCACCAAATCTGTAATCGAATTCCTTTCTACTTTAGGTCGGACCCTAGAGCACTACCAATTCCGTCTGTAGGCTCCCTCGATCCCTCACGTCCACACACTCAAGACCCCAAATGCGGCTTGTTTACAGGAATTAGTCTAAAAGGAGAGTAAAAAGATCCACAAAATCCAGCCTGATGCCGCGAGGTTCATGCCCTCACGCGCATCAAAGAACCATAGCAAAAATGGCGCACAGCATGATCAGATCACATGATCATGCTCTGATCAGCGATTCAAAGCGAGTCAACATATGATAACTAAATTATTTGAATCTTTCGAAAAACTATGTCAAAACATCAGTACATTTAGAGAATTATTTGAACAAGATCGAAGGAGAAGATTGATTACTTTATAATGAACTGCAAATCATGCACTTCCATTACACCTCACCGCCTGATGACATACCCATTCATGCAATGAATACCTGAATGTCATCAACAAACTTATACTACACCTCACCGCCTGATGACATTATAAATAAAAGCACAAGAATAATAAAACAGAAACAAGTAAGGCAAAGAAGATGTCACGAACATACACATGACTTGAATATACACACATACGCACACACGCACGCACGCACACATACCCACACAGATGCGCACACGCAGGCCAACAACGGAAAGTTAATGACTATACCGTGCTGGTGGTACAATAGCAGCCCTATCACGCAAGCCATATGCCCGCATAACTGAGGGCTCGGCTGCTGGCAACACACGGACATACGTGGCACTGTCACTGTCATTCTCTGCAGCGGCACCATCTGCAGGTGCTGCTGGGGCTGGCTCTGTAGGCAACGCATTAGGCTTCAACAGTTCCACATTGACCGTTTTCTCACTAATCCGGCCGGTACTGGAGTTGGTGCTGCTGATGACAACGGTAGACGGTGACACGATATGCACTACAGACCAACCAGGTTCATATGGAGTCATCCGTTTCTGGTGACGTTCTGGGCGACGGAGAAGAACTGGGGCACCAACGACAAACGGACACTCACTCTCTTCAGCCAAAACAGCATCAGACTCGGCCACAGCATCATTGACAAAGTCACGAATCCGAGCGCACTTCAGTGATAGTTCAGCTGACCAGGACATAAGCGAACCTTCGACAACAGGACACTCTACGATCAGGTCACATGGCTCCCAGTTGACCATGGCCATTATTGGCGACATCTGGATGGCAGCATGGGGGCGAGTACGGTAGTAATACAGTAATACCTGGAGCTCTGTCAACCAATCAGACGACGAGTCAATGGTCTTACGGATCATATTCAGCAGGGTACAGTTAAAGCGCTCAGCGCTGCCCTGCGACTGCGGGTGGCGAACTGCGCCGTGGCGAATATGCACACCGAAGACATCAAACAATGCAGAGACATGGCATTACAAAACTCTGACCCATTGTTGCTGCGAATGACACGTGGAGGACCCCATCGGGTACACAACTCCACCAGGCCGGCAGCAACACTGGACGCATCATGTCTCTGAAGCGGAATAATTTCTGCCCACTTTGTGAAAGAGTCAATACCGACCAACACACAATAATACCTGCCACTATGACACGCACCCAACTCAAGGGTATCAATGTGGACTACTTCCCACGGTCGGCTGGGCGAGTCGGAACGCACTTTCGGAACTGGGCCAGCAGACATAGAGCTGGCACAACGACAAGGGCTGCAGTCTCGGACATACTGCTGACAACTCTCAGCTAGCTTGGGAAAATAGCACCGACGGCGGATACTGCGCCACATGGCCTCCCAATTGCCATGGGCAGTAGCAGAATGTGCAGACGACAATACCTCTTCACGGAGCGACATACGTAAAACGGGCACTGCGACTTCACCATCTATCGGGTCCTTTACACTGCGGTACAATACACCTTCAACGACTACAAGCTGATGCTGCACACGTTTGAATGCAGCCACAGACACAGGCTTACCAGCTACCAAGTCAGAGATAGTGGCACAAATCAATTCATCACGTTGCTGTTCAGCAGCTATCTTGTCAAGTGAGACAAAAACGGATGACAATGATGGCAACGGCACAGAACACAGAGATACCACACGTACCCTCATGGCGACGCTCGTCTGCAGACTTGAGAACAGTCTTGGCGAGAGCTGTCCATCGGTGCGGAACACGGGTCAGGCAATGGGCACGATTCTGCTCACTTTTCACCCACGCGATGGTGACCTTGAGCCCAGCAACAGCGATCATGTCCGACAGGATAGCCAAACGACGTTGCACCAGAAGGGCTTGCAGACCCGACACTTTGACACGGGACGCGTTCCGTAATGTAGCTTGAATCCACCCGTGTACAGTCTTAGAGTCGGTCAGGAGGTGCACTTCACTGACGATCCAGTCAACAGCCAATTCCAGAGCTCGGATGGCGGCTTCAAGCTCTGCGACATTGATATGCCGCTTGTCGTCCTTGGCCCTGAGCCACGCGCGGTCTTCCACTGTTACACCACCTGCTTCCAGGACAACACCATACGCCAGGTCAGATGCATCACACCACACTTGCACTCTACCGGTACTGACTGGAACATGCCACTGGCCACGCACTGGATCCTCGGTGCACAGACGAGCAGATAGATCACGACAGCACTGGTACACTACGTCAAACACTTCGCTGTCTTAGCTGCCACATTCGGATGACAGACGCTTGACGGAGCTGCATGCTGTACGTAACCACCCACAGATCGGGTAGTGATCAATGACGCGGCCGCACCAGCTAAACAGACTGCGCTTGCTGATACGCTCTGGTAGAGACACATCGATGTCACGGCGAACCCATGTCACTTCGCCGGTTGCATCTTGCTGCAACTGTAAGCCCAGCACTCGAGCTTCAGGCAGCTGTTCAGCAGGTTTCGTTGCGAGGCCGTACTCTGCCAATTTTGCCTCGGCTTCCACCTGGTGATTCTTCGCAACAAACACATCGTCGACGTAATTGTCGGCTCCCGGAACATCGCGCAGGACCCACTTGACTATGGCGTCCATCATCTTTGGCGCGACAGATAATCCAAAACCCATGCGCTGCATTACGAATCGTTTGCCCTTCCACAACACAATCTGGAAGCACTGAAGCTGCTCTGCTACATGAACTTGTAGGTAGGCCTTCCGGATGTCCATGAAGACATACTCGTGTGCAGGACCAGCCTTGCGCCACTTGCGCAGCTTTTCTCCACAGATAGGGGCCTCTCTGCCAGGCTCGGACTTCACAAGACGATTCAGCGACCGGTAATCCAAGCACGGTCGCACTGGAGTAGACTGTTTGTGCTCTTGGACCTGCGGGATGAGTGGCAGAACACACTGTGGGGGACCATGAACTGATGTATCGTGCGGGCCCAGCCAGCCGTTGTGGATCCACAGATCAACTTCATCTTGGAACAACTTCTCTTGCTCCGCCGTCAACTTATGGTGCGAGTATTCTCCGATACCCGACCCAACACTGGCTTCAGGACCGACGCCATCATTCCAATGCCATGTCAGTTCCCACCGGCTCAGTACATTATTCCAGCGTACGCTGCCATCACTCGTTGAAAGTGTGACGTTACCGACCTCATCCTCATCCACTGACACATACGGTAGTGGATGCTCTGACTTCTTTTCAGCGGCATGTGACAATATGACAATGTGTGAAGTGTGACGATACAATGTGTGTGTAGACAAACATTACGATTATGTATTTGTTGTGGTGACATCTGTCATCAGTGTGTCATGCCTCTTACCTCATTGTAGCTTCATCCGTAGTCCGCTTCCATTGTCCTTGTTCTATATTCTATTCTATTTCTTCTAGTGCTAGTCGTTTCACTTCTCATCTTTCCTTGAAGTAGTATATTTGAATTGTAATTGTTTTCCTGCAACGATCGCTCGTCGATCGTTGTGTTATTTATTTGTGTCTTGACTTCATTATTTATTTCGCCAGCGCCTGCAAGGCTGCATGCGCATGCTAGATTCTGTGTTCTTACATGACACGTGATCGTTGCCGGGGCCATGGCCAATAGGCGATCTTCCCGCCGCGGGCATAATCAGGCCATCAGGACCGTTTGACGTCATTTCGGGAATGTTCGGACCGTTTGACGTCATTTCGGGAATAATTTTTCGACCTTTCGACCTTTCCACCTTTGACCTTCCCTAATATGTTCCTTCGCGCTGTAAGAAATCAAATCAAGCACGCTCTGTCTGTCATGATGGCTGAATCTTGCCCTTGCCTGCAGCCCTCGGGCCTACGGCCCTTGGGCTGCAGGCTCGGGCAAGATTCAGCCATCATGACCTCCTGAGCGTGCTTGATTACATACTTCACGCGTGACTAATGATGTCATCGCTATGCCTTTGCTTGCTGCGCGTAGTCTTGTTGTTTTCTTTGCTTCGTTCGAGTTGCTGTTGCTCGACTTCGTTTTCTGATCTATTTTCTGCATTCAATGGTGGCCGTGATGGCTGTCGCTGCAATAGCAGCTTCAGCCACGACGGGCCTCTATCGGTTGCTCTGCCGCCATGTTGGACGCCATGTTTTAGACGTGTCTTTTCCTGGCTGAAGTGCTCGTGATTTTGTGTTCTTGTTGTTCTTTTCTTGTTCTCTCTCCTTTTCCAACTTGCATTTTTCGTGATTCATACATTTCCACCAAGAGGCTGCCGTTTGCGCTGGTGTGTTGTGTTGGGTGAAGAGGGGTGATAGAGAGACTAGATAGCTCCAGTTCTCCCACAACTTTGTGGTGCCGAAACCCGGGAAAGAGCCGGGAAAGAGCCGGGAAAGAGTCGGGAAAGTGTTTTCGGAGTACGAGTGTCGTAGTGATTTATTTATTTTGTGAGACGAGAGTTCTTACTGAGAGTTCCTACTGTGAGTTCCTACTGTGAGTTTCTACTGTGTGTTCGTGGAATACTCGAGTGAATCATGTCTACCAAGTATCTTGTCCAGCCGTTTTCTGGCAAGGATGGTGAAGACCTAGAGGAATTCTGGGCAAAGTTTTTAGTTTTGGCCACTGCCAAGGAATGGTCCGACGAAGATGCACGCATGCAACATCTACCTTTATATTTGCAGGGCGATGCATTTCGAGTGTTTTCTCGTATGGCAGAGAGTGACAAAAGCAAACAAGCAGAGGTCAAGAAAGTTTTAGTGAGTGCGTTCAGTGTGACGCCGTCCAGAGCGTATGATTTGTTCAAGCGCCGTTGTTTGCGTGTGGATGAAAGTGTCGACGCGTATGTGGCCGATTTGCAGCGTTATGCAGCGCTGTCGGGGCACAAACCGGGTGGTACCGCCAGCAAGGATCCGATCGTGATCGAGCAACTGATCGCTGGCCTACAGCCCGAATTTGGCCGCCAGCTGAGAATGTCACTGGCTGGCCAAGAGCTGACGATACCTGCGTGTCTAGAGCGTGTGCGTGCGCTCAGAGCCAGTGAGACCGATGCTCGGTACACGAGCAGGTTCAGCCAGAGCGTTTCTGCTAGTGCCAGTACCAGTAGTTGCAGTGGAGGTGTACACCGACCTCGCAGTACTGTTGTCTGCTATAACTGTAATCAGCCTGGGCATGTCCAGCGTAACTGCCCAGAGTTCAAGAAGAAGCAGAAGCCCCGTTTCAGTGGACCAGTAGTGTGCCACTTTTGTGATCAGCCTGGTCATGCAAAGCCAGCGTGCCCTGAGAGAAGGAAGTGGCGAGAAGCCAAGGCAGCAGAACGTGTGGCGGCTGCTGGTACGTCGCATAGTAGCAGTGACAAGTGCCTGTGTGCGGTGTCCACTGAAGCTGCCCCCTTGCCGAGGATCTATGTGGACGTGGAGTCGGCCAAGCCGGATGACTGGTGCCGTGGAGAGGCCATGCTGGACACCGGGTCGGCTCGCACGCTAGTGTCGTCTGGCTTTATACGTGCGGCTAAGATGTGCAGCCAAGTGTCGGCGGTAAAGCAGGAGAAGCTCCTCGCCCTGGATGGCGAAGCCCTGCCGATTTCGGGGTCACTTTCACTAACGATTCGTCGCCTGGATGGACCCGTAAATTTGCCACCTACCCGTGTTGTTGCGTTTGTAGTTCCTGAGCTGTCGGTTATTAATGCTGACCTGTTGCTGGGATCTGACCTTGTCCGTGCCATCGGTGGCGTCAGGTTGCAGTACTCTGAGTCAGGTGATCTGCGGTCCGTGCTGTTTGGTCCGTCACCCGCCAGTGACCCTGAGCCTGTGTCGTCTGTCGTTAGTGATGCTCTGCAGTCGCCGGATCAACACCCGTCTCGGCATGTTAGCGTGGTGCAAGACGGTGAGGACGTGACGCTATCTGTCGAGGATGGTCAGATAAAGTGGCTAGCAGCTGAGCAGTGTTGGCAGGCAGCATGGAGGTGGAAGGACGACAAGCCACCTACCGGACGCATCGGCAGCGGCATTGGGGAGTACCCCCAGAAACTTAGCGATGATCAGGAGAAGCTGTTCCAGCAAGAAGTGGACTCCTAGATCGGTAACGGATGGCTCATCGAGCATGATGAAGAGGTACACGGAGCTCCTGCTGCAATTCTGCCATGGCTTGCGGTCAGCCAGGAGCACAAGCCTACTACACCTGTTAGGCCTTGCCTCGACTACCGTGCGCTGAACCGTGCCCTCGTGTCTCAGCCCGGTATGGATGCCTCCGTGTGTGGCGAGAAGTTGCGTGAGTGGCGTACGCACGATGCCAACGAGTATGAGATGTTGGATATTCGAAAGGCCTATCTGCAAGTCCGTATGTCACCTGAGTTGCTACGGTATCAGTGCGTGAAATGGAGGGGAAAGCTGTACGTGATGACCCGCATGGCTTTCGGGTTAAGTGTTGCACCGAAGTTCATGGACGTAATAGTCTAGTGGTGCACGCGAGATCATGATGGTGTTGACAATTACGTTGACGATCTGTACGTCCCGAAACCGCAGACAAAGGCTGTTGCGGATACCCTCGAGCGCTATGGCCTGCGGACGAAGCCAGCTGAGCCCGCCAGTTCCGCCCGAGTACTTGGACTTCAGCTGTTCACTGGCCAAGATGGTCAAACCCGTTGGAAGCGTCGAGACGGAGTGAGTCTCGAGTGTGGCAAGCTGACCAAGCGTGGTGTATTCTCATGGTGCGGCCGACTGGTATCGCACTATCCCGTGTGCTCGTGGCTGCGACCTGCCTGCAGCTTTCTGAAGCGCCTAGCATGTCGTGATGGTGGTGGCTGGGATGATGACGTCCCCAGTGATGTGGTAACCTGTTGTGCCGAACTAGCAAGTCGCGTCCAAGATGAGGATCCGGCCACAGGCGTGTGGAATGCGTCAGTGAACGAGCAGCAGCTCACCGTGTGGTGCGATGCGTCTGATGTCGCATATGGCATTGTTGCCGAAGTTGGTGGTGAAGTCATGGAGGACAAGTCTTGGCTTCGCAATGCCGACGAGAAGAAGCATATCAACATCGCAGAATTGGAAGCAGTAATCCGTGGGTTGTCGACGGCAGTCGAATGGAACGCCAGCAACATCCGTCTTGTCACTGATTCCAAGACCGTGTACGGCTGGGTGAAGTCGTGCCTGAACAATGAGCGGCGTGTCAAGGTGTCCGGTCTGAACGAAGTGTTGGTTCGCCGACGACTAAACATCATCGACGACATTGTCGCGACCGCGAAGCTGTCCGTCACCATTGAGTGGGTACCGTCCCAGCAGAACAAGGCTGACAAGCTGACGCGTGTCCCAGATTTGTTCATCCGCTGCTGGAAGAAATCAGCCAAGCCAGATGTAGTTGCTGCCGTCTCTGCACCCCCGAAGATTGTGAGTGCTATTGTTTTACAGGACATTCTTGATGCGCAGAAGTCTGATCCTGTTGTTGTTAGTGTGATTGAGTCTGTGCGTCATGGTCGTGAGATTTCCGACCCGGTATTTAAGAAATTGAAGTCTCAGTTGTCTGTATCTGATGATGGTTACTTGTATCGTAGTGTGAAGGTACCGCCGAATGATGTGCGTGTTGTACCAGTTGTGTCTCAGTCATTGCAGCAGCGAGTGGTGTGTCGTGCCCATGCTGTGAGCGGTCATTCCAGTTGGGAGACCACATGGAAGCTGTTGCGTGCGAGTTGTTATTTTGCAAATATGGCTGTTGTTTGTCAGTCGTTGATTCAGTCATGTGATGTGTGTGCTGCTGCTAATTCGAAGCGTGGGCCTGTTGCTGAGCCAACACGTCCGGTTATTCCATCTGGTCCGTGGAATGTAGTACAGCTCGATACCCTGGAGTTGGGCCCGAATAGAAGCCACTGGTATCATTGTGTTCTTGTCTGTACCGATATGTTTACTAAGTGGGTCGAGGTGGTCCCATTGGTTCGCCATGATGGTCCGTCTGTAGCAGCTGCGTTCGTGGATGTATGTTCCCGCTGGGGTGCCCCAGCAGTTGTACGTTGTGACAATGGAACAGAATTTGTCAATCAGGTAGTTACGTCTTTGTATGATGCATTTGGTGTAGAGGTGCGACATGGTGCAGTGCGTCATCCGCAAAGTCAAGGTGGTGTAGAGCGTTTTAACCGGACTTTGCTGACTTTAATTCGCAAGATTGTGCAGGAATCCGACGATTGGGTGTCTGCTTTAAATGTATTATTGTACTATTATCGTATTCGTCCCCACTCTGCGCTTGGTGTTTCCCCAAGTGAAGCCATGTGTGGCTGGGTTCCCCATGGCTTGATTGTGGACGATGAGCGTTGTGACATGTCCCCCAGTGCATGGGTTGATAGCTTGTGTAGTAAAGCCGCTGTTGTGCGAGACTACGTAGAAAGTGAGTTGTCCTCTGCTGATTTTGTTCAGCCTGTTGGGTGTGTGAACCCCTACAGTGTTGGTTCCACGGTGATGTTGCGGCAAGGAGATCGCCGCCAGAAGCGAACAGCGCCGTACGAGTCCGGATGGACAGTTGATAGTGTCTTGTCTCCATCAACTGTTGTAATTGTTCGTGACACTAATGGTCGACATTCGATGAAGACTGTCAATATTGATCTAATTAAGCCGTCAAGTGTGAGTGTGCCTGAGTATGATGATGCATGTGCTTCAAGTACTAGTGATTCTGATTCTGATGTGCCAGCCCAACCACTTCAAGTTGGTGGTCATCGTCTTCGCAACCGTGCTGGTCTCGTTCCTCCTGTTCGTTACCGTAGTTAACTGTTGACGTGATGTCACCAGGGGGAGGTGTGACAATATGACAATGTGTGAAGTGTGACGATACAATGTGTGTGTAGACAAACATTACGATTATGTATTTGTTGTGGTGACATCTGTCATCAGTGTGTCATGCCTCTTACCTCATTGTAGCTTCATCCGTAGTCCGCTTCCATTGTCCTTGTTCTATATTCTATTCTATTTCTTCTAGTGCTAGTCGTTTCACTTCTCATCTTTCCTTGAAGTAGTATATTTGAATTGTAATTGTTTTCCTGCAACGATCGCTCGTCGATCGTTGTGTTATTTATTTGTGTCTTGACTTCATTATTTATTTCGCCAGCGCCTGCAAGGCTGCATGCGCATGCTAGATTCTGTGTTCACGCGTGACTAATGATGTCATCGCTATGCCTTTGCTTGCTGCGCGTAGTCTTGTTGTTTTCTTTGCTTCGTTCGAGTTGCTGTTGCTCGACTTCGTTTTCTGATCTATTTTCTGCATTCAATGGTGGCCGTGATGGCTGTCGCTGCAATAGCAGCTTCAGCCACGACGGGCCTCTATCGGTTGCTCTGCCGCCATGTTGGACGCCATGTTTTAGACGTGTCTTTTCCTGGCTGAAGTGCTCGTGATTTTGTGTTCTTGTTGTTCTTTTCTTGTTCTCTCTCCTTTTCCAACTTGCATTTTTCGTGATTCATACATTTCCACCAAGAGGCTGCCGTTTGCGCTGGTGTGTTGTGTTGGGTGAAGAGGGGTGATAGAGAGACTAGATAGCTCCAGTTCTCCCACAGGCAGCACAGACAGGTTCAGCAGCTGTAAAGACCACTGACGCCAGATCATCGCCATCGTAGCGTACGCGAACCTCACCCACAGCTGATATCAGGGTCAAGCCAATTAGTACATCTGCACACACTGACTTGAGATCTGCCCCAACGAGCGCCTCCACCTCTGTCTGCGGCAGCACAACATTCGCCGAGTCTTGTCGTGATAGTGTGACTCTGGTAGCGCCCAAGACTGGCAATGGCCGTCCATCGACTGCAGAAATCTGCGCATTGGAGGGGGTCAGCTGGCAGTGCAAGGCCTTAGCCAACTGGGCAGACAGCAACGTTTGGGAGGATCCCGTGTCTACCACTGCAACAGCACGATGTTCCTCCCCGCCAGGCAATTTTGCATCGACGTACACCATGTACACGCGAGGCAGACGAACATTTGTCGATGGCACACATAGAACGTGATGAACGGATTCACCAGAAACTGGAGCAGCAGCAGATGCTGACGTCTTACTACTGCGGGACCTCTTCCACGCTTCTCTCTCGGGACAATCTTTCTTGAGGTGTCCCTCCGCATCGCAAAAGTGACAGATCGGACGCCAACCTGAGTTACCGCTAGCACCATCTCGTCGTTTCTTAACTTTACTCGGCAGTTCCGTGAAATATGCCCGACTTCATGACACTCGAAGCACAGCACTGAACTGGATCGTCCTCGCCCGCTGGATGAGGATGACGACTTCACCGAAGACGCTGCTACGGCTGACACACCACCCGACATGTGCGACACCGAAGTGCGCAGGCGACGAACATATGCCACGCAGGCTCCAATTGATGACGTGTCACCATTTGATGTCAATTGGTTGGCTTCCGTCGACGGCAAGCCCCTTTTGAACTGCTCGATGAGCATGGGTGACTTGCCGTCCGCTTCGACTTTATGTCCGGCTGCGATCAACAACCGGCGCAGATCCGCAGCATATGCATCCACACTCTCGGATCGACCAAGGGTGCGCGTAACAAACTGGCCATACGCCTGGCCTGTCGACAGCGTGAAGGCATCACGCAGCCGTTGTTTCACACTGTTCTCTTTTTTCTTATCCTCATCAGAGAGCTGATCCCACACTAAAAAGGCATCTCCATCCGAGAATAACGGAAGTTGTGCCATTCGCTTTTCCTCTGTTGTCCATTGTTGAAGTTGAGCAGCCACCGTAAACTTTCTCCAAAAGACATCAAAGTCATCGCGAGCTCCACGATACTGTTTCTAATACGAATCAAATTTGGAGGACATGGTGCATACAAGGTGTTCACCAGCACGCGCAACAGTTCCTTTATCGTCCGCGACGTCCAAATTTGTCACACTGACAGCACTGACACTCGAACTTTGATCAGTCTGCTCACAACCAGCACTACCACGTTGCTGTTTTTGGACTGTATTTCCACGACCACGACGACTTTTCCGGGGCATCCACGTGGGTTTCGGTACCAAATCTGTAATCGAATTCCTTTCTACTTTAGGTCGGACCCTAGAGCACTACCAATTTCGTCTGTAGGCTCCCTCGATCCCTCACGACCACACACTCAAGACCCCAAATACGGCTTGTTTACAGGAATTAGTCTAAAAGGAGAGTAAAAAGATCCACAAAATCCAGCCTGATGCCGCGAGGTTCATGCCCTCACGCGCATCAAAGAACCATAGCAAAAATGGCGCACAGCATGATCAGATCACATGATCATGCTCTGATCAGCGAGTCAACATATGATAACTAAATTATTTGAATTTTTCGAAAAACTATGATGTCAAAACATCAGTACATTTAGAGAATTATTTGAACAAGATCGAAGGAGAAGATTGATTACTTTATAATGAACTGCAAATCATGCAATTCCATTACACCCCTGAAATGATGCCCGGAGAGATAGTGTATTTTGCCTGGTGGTGGATGGACCAGGCACGATAACTTGCTGAACACTTAAAGTGATGCACTGCAAGACCAGATATTTGACGTCAATTAAAGTTAACGATCTTTGGACTTTTGTGGGTTAACGAGGTTAAATTCTAACGAATTCCGTCTCAAAACTGGCAAATGACTGTACATGTACATATCGTTTTGCACATAACGACTTAAATGTTAACGATTCTTTCAAATTCGTAAACTTGTTAGAATTACTAAAGTGCTCGTTAACATTACTGGTCTTACAGTATGCAGCAAAGAGACCGTGTGTTTTGAGTGTTTGAATGGAGGTACCCCGATGTGTATACAGCTGCAGTGGAGTCTGCGAGTGCTTCGAAAATAGTTGGACATTGTTGAAACATCCTCTTACTTGTGCTGTTTGCATGTGATCATGAGATAAACGAATGGAATAGAACTCTGGTAAGATGTGTGTGTCCCCATGAGCAGCAAGAAAGTGCTCTTAGTATCAGAGGTGCTTCTTATCATGCTCACGCAATCATCAGGTTGTTCCCTGATGATTGCGTGAGCATGAAACTTAAAGTAGCAGCAAACAAGCCTTGATTGTCCTTGTTGTTCTGTTGTGTATTACGCTCTGCCTTTGTCGT
This sequence comes from Sycon ciliatum, assembly GCF_964019385.1. NCBI lineage: Eukaryota > Metazoa > Porifera > Calcarea > Leucosolenida > Sycettidae > Sycon > Sycon ciliatum. The sequence continues at coordinate 10,539,998 of NC_088650.1, read as the reverse complement.
GTTGAGCACTGTCAGCACTCTGGGTACATCCTTCGGTATGTATAATTATGTACATACTAACTGAGTTCCACTGTATCTCCTAGACGTTGCTGCTGCTACTGTTTCATGTATTATGTCCTTTTTCCCCGCGATGGCGGGTGCAGATTTCTGCTGACAACGTAACGTGGATGAAAGCTGAGCCGAAGCTGGGCACCTCGAGTGTTGAGCTTATCGCTCCCGCTGGAAAGGTGGTGAGTGTACAGGCAGGGAAATCGCCGTGTTTGAAGAAAGCATTATACAGTTGCAAGACTCTGCAGAACTTAGAAGTTGCGACTTCGGCGGTAATAGTCATGAAGTTGATTGTTCCAACTAGGAACACACTATGTATTGAGCAGGGAGTGGTGCTTTCTTGCAGGTTTGCCGAGTGGAAGGTGCGACGTGCTCCTCGTGTGCTCCGGATAGCAGTCGTGAGTCAGTCAAGTTCCGCAAGAAGCGTGTGTTCCTAGTTGGAACAATCAACTTCAAGACTCTGCAGGTCGTACAAAACAAAAACCTCTCATCCAGGTCTCAGTGTCTGCTCTAGGATTGTAGGACAGCCGGGTACACGTGTACCTGGCGCAACCATTTCAACCGGGTCGGAGCCGGGTACACATGGACCTGGCGCTGTCTCACCAGCCGAGTCATATGCTTCAACTGGTTGGTTGGTTTATTTTAATTCGGACAATAAACGGGAACTAGGCCCAATGATATAAAGGCGAATGGATAAGCCGCGTTTAGAAAAGAGAGGACAGGAATTAGAAAATTACGAAAGAAGAAGTATCTGACACATACAAGCCATGTAGTCAGTCCTTTCAAAGTTCGAAAGTGTAAAGTACCAACCGGGTCACAGGTGACCCGGTACTATATTTTCAACCGGGTCCAAGCGCCGCCCAACTGGGTAGATTACCCGGCTCACCCGGCGCTGGGGCAGACACTGGGTCTACTGAAGTATGTAGGATACATGCGGCGCATTCCCTCGTATTTTCTGCGCATTAATCATCATCATTCAATCAGGAGCAGGTATCCATCTGTTCACTAGTTACGTAGGTGGCCAGTTTATGCTACTTGTCGCATGAATGAGATCCTTGTCATTTTTTTAAAACTATTTGTTGTATTTCCTGAGATTGTTGCATGCAATGCTTGCCTAGTGCTGACAATAGATTAGTGCATAGCGAAGAGTCTGTAGTTTTCTAGTGCCAAATAGGTGGCTGTAAGTTCATAGGCCTGTGGGCTAACAAGTGCATGCATGCTGTTCACATGCTGACTCACTTTTAATTTTACTTGTTTTGGCTTTCTGCTTCAGATCAAATTTGTCCGCTTAGACATCAGCAACTTCCCTGGATGTGCTCTCTTCAATAATGCTCAACTTCCAGCAACGCCATTCATCAAAGAGGTTGTTTCTTGGCAAGAGGAACAGGCACTGAGAGAACAGGACGTTCACAAAACAAGTCCTACCTACACGGAAACCGAGGATCTGACTACGCCTCCTATGGGTTTCAATAGGTAAGAGTTCTGAAGAGAGATGCGGTCAGATTGGTTGTATTGGACATTGTTTGCATTTATTCCTGCTGTGATTGTGTCCCAGGTGGCTTTAGAATCTCGAATTTTGGGCTAGTATGATTGTAGAATAGTAGCAGACGGTGTATGCATGCCATTGTAACATTGTGGTGGATGGTGTGTGCATGCTAGAAGCCAGCACAGATGGGATCTGTGTGCACAGTGTCCCTGTTCGAACGCAGTAAATTGTACACATGCATGCCAGTACATGACGTATAGAAACGTCGCAACGGATCACCAGCAACGATGGCAAGGCAGCTTATTTCCTAAGGCAGAACCGTACGGGCTATACATCACCCTCAGACCTTCCCCCACCCCACACCTGCAGTAATTGAGGCTGAATGCCACACTCCAGTTCTTAGTTTTTTATGGAGTTGTTTGCTGCATGTGCCGCAGGGCGGCTGGCTTGATTTCTATGTAAACAATGTGCAACTCAGACCATCAAAATATAGTACTGTAAATATACAAAATTTCGGCGCTGCAAAATTTCGGCACTTCACGATTTTTGACATTTCGGCGGCGATTTATTTTCGGCGTGGGGTAGAGGGCATGGTATAGTGCGACAGATGCTGTGAAAAATTAAATTTCATCGGCGTTTTAATTTAGGCGTTTTGAGTCGATGCCGAATATAGCCGAAATTAAATAGCTGCCGAAAATTTGTCTATTTACAGTAATGGACACCTTCACTGGCAAATTACATGTATTGGGTTATGTTAGGGGTGGGGTAGGGGTGATAGCCCGCGACTCAAAATTCACCAAACAAACACTCCCAAGAGGTGACTACCGGTATCTAATATTTGCTTTTGATTCACCACTCTTTGCATGATTATTGGTGTACAGCTGGAACTTCTACCATTGCAATATTGACGAGAGGATCGTCATGAAGACGGCAGATGCGTTCGTTGAGAAAGGATTGGCTGCGGCAGGATACCAGGTGAGAAATGAATCAGGTTGCCCTAGAAATGCGTGTATAAGAGTCTCTGCATAGCAAGGTTGTCTATTGTGGACCGCCCTTGTTTCCTTCTCATGATACCTTCCCTCTGTTAAGCAACCTATAGAGTGGCTGTACTGGTGTCTGCCTCTTATTCCCAGTATGTAAACATTGATGACTGCTGGCAAGTGCAGCGAGATGACGATGGTAACATTGTGCCTGATCCAGTGCGTTTTCCATCAGGGATGAAGGCTCTGGCTGACTATGTACATTCAAAGGTGAGTGTGTCATAAGGCGACAGTCAGCCCTGACATTTTTGACTTCTCAATTTTTTCAGAAGTTTGAGGGATTGAACTTTTTTTCATCTACTGTCTGTTTTGATGATCTTTCCCCCCCCCCCCCCAAGCTACGCACGTTGACTGTTGGAAGAGTGAGCACATGCTTTGTGTCCAGTTTTTTTAAATCTGTAACTGGGGTCAATCGTCCGACAGGGTCCAGCACAGAGTCAGCATCAAAATGTACACAAAGTGCTAGCCCTGCACACCTGCTGTATTCCTTCTCATGGCAGCCTAGTTGGTGAAGGTGTGTGTGTCGGGGGGGGGGGGGGGGGGGGGGCGGTGCTGGCTGAAACTGCAATTCTAACTGAATTCCCATGCCAGTTTGGTACGCTTTCTCTGTGGTTTTGTGTGTCGGCAGGGCTTGAAGTTTGGTCTGTACACTGCCCAGGCAGAGTTCACTTGTCAGGTAATTCATCCACTAATATTTATTGCATAGGCACACTAACTAGTCTTGAAGGGAGTCAGTCAGTCAGTCTAGTTACTGCCATTGAAAATCCCTGGCTCAAATCATCGTGTGTGTGGGTGGCAGTCGATCGTGTTCTTCATACCTACTCTTCCTTTTTCACTTTCCTCCAACTATCCACACAGCATCTTGAGCTCAATATAATGAATCTCGTACTTCCGGTATTTCCCTATTTCCCTTCTCCTTCCTTTCATGCTTCATTTTGTCTTCTTTGGTTCACCGATCCATGACACTAGCCCCTATAAATATCCATTTACATTAGGAGAATCTTTCAAGTCAGTGTAAGAAGACTCTTCAGAAGGAATAGAGGAAGCCGTAGAAATGTTTCCTCGATTCAGACTCAGTGTGCACAGGCCGAAACCTTTGCTGATCACATTGAAGAAATACAGACCTACTCCACTCAACAAGCAGGTTGTTAGTTCTCACTATCCTGTGTGGCAGGTCCACCGTAAGCTTGTTTCGTCTTTTGTTGCACCATTCTTACGATGTGTGTGTGCAGAAAAGGCCTGGCTCCTGGACCCATGAGCTGCAGGACGCTGCTACATACTGTGAGTGGGGAATTGACTACCTGAAGGTGAGTGTGAGTATAGGTGAGTAGCCCGCATGGGGCACAGGGGGGGGGGGGGGAGGGGGACGGGGGAGGGGGGGGGGCATGACTGTGCTCCCCCCCCCCTAAAAATTTCAACCTAGGTTCAGCATGCACATAATGACCATGAATGACATGCACCAGCTATCCTACACATCCTTCCTTCCTTCGCCCACTGCCACGATTGGCTATGCCGATGAGTGTCCCCAAACGGGGCAACTTGAAGGAGTGCTGTTTTCGGGACGGGGCATGAGGCCCTGCGAGTCCGGCGGGACGTGAACGGCTGTTTCACTGTTTGTTTTTTACTTTTGTGGAGCGACGGGAGGTGCAACTATGTCTAGCGATGTCTTGAGGGCGGCTGAAACGGCGTGTGCAGACCATACACAGGAGTGGTTTCACGGCAGGTTGTACACAGAGCATACCACGCTGTAGACTCCATCCTGACACCTGGTTCTCCACTCTCCCTCATTCTACACATATGCGGCCGTGCACCCCCTGAAAGGGGAACCAGCTATGTTGCTGGAATAGCACTGTAGCAAGGCACTTTCTTACAGATTGTAGAACTAATGTAGCTGTCCTATGCCCTCGGGCACCTTTCAGCTGCAAGGAGGTACAGAGGAGCACTGAAAGCCCGTCACGGATTTCTGTTTGGTATACTTTGGCAAATGGGTCGATATTATTTGTGTCCACCTTCTATTTTCACATGGCAGAATACTGCAAGAAATGCAATGGGAAGTTGCATTTTGTGTGTAAATTCTTTGCGTAGATCGACCACTGCGGCGGACACACCAACCCGCACCTGAACGACAGCTGGATTCTGTTCAAGCAAGGCTTTGACAAGTGCAAGCAGCAGACTGGAAAGCAGATAGTTATGAGGTGAGGTAGCACTAGATATCCGTGAGATATCACCTATGGATTAAACTCAGATTCACAACACGTCGTCCATTCTATCTGCAGTGTGGAAGAACTAACAAAAATATAGCTGTGGCTTGGCAATCCGCATTCCAGTAGGATTGACCTTCAGAATGATTTCATGTGGACAGCGTGGTAAATTTGCCAGGCATTTTCTATGCCTGGAGTTTTATGTGCTTGTGCTTCTCTGTGCCTTCTTCATGATGCCGTCACACACCGGTAGTGTGGAATCGTGCCATGACGTGACGGGATGTGGCAGCTGGATTGCAAAGGAGGCCAACCTTTGGCGGACGTGTGGAGATATTCAGGTTGGAACGTCTCACTTATCATGGACATTGTTCTCAAGTCGAACTCACACTCGTATGCTCGTATCCTTTGCTAGAACCATTTTAGTTAGATTTTAACTTAGAAGAATTTGCCCGGATACTAACCAAATTGACCTTGAATGATCCCAAAGGTACATTGCACATTATGCTTTGCAATTTTGCACGGCGGGAGATGACTTTGCCCTTCAGCATATGGAGATGTAAGCTGCAAATGGCGCTGTGTTCCACTAGATTTTCCTGACCTGCATTATGCTTGCTTACAAAGTGTAATTTTTCATTGTCAATGTCACTATTTTTCACTGAGAGCTAGTAGAACTTCAGTAAACAGTCTTCATAGGCTATTTCACAGACAGTGCACATGGATCCAGTGTGCTGTTTGTCCTTGGACAAAAGTTGTACATGTACTGTGTTTGCTTTCCCCTCAACTGTCACCTGCAGTCCAACTGGAAATCAATCATGGGTAACCTGGATAGCAACAACGTGATGGCATCAGTGGCTACGCCTGGCCACTACAACGATCCGGATATGCTCCAGGTATGAGTGCTAGAGTACTGTTTGATGCCAAAGAACATTTTAGTCCTAGGACGATATCATTTTTTCCAGTAGAAATCTCTATATATCTGAGCCAGCTTGTACATAATAGGCATCCTGTACCTGGTAAATTTGATCCTCTTCATTCTTCGGCGCCTCGCTCTTTGGCCCTCCATGGTACAGTAGTGGAGGTAGTCTTTACATAAAAAGAGACCGTGTTGGTGCGACCCGGCATGCATGGACCTGCTAAGGTTGTGTTTGGTTGGGCATTTCCAGAATGTAAATGATAACCATTCTGGAATGGGAATGGGTAAGAATCACCTGACCAAACAAACGCGCCAGAATCAACTAGGAATCACTTGACATAACAATTCCATGATGTCGTTGTGGAATGGCGGCTCTCTTCTCTTTTACCCAAATCTAGTTTCCTTGAGAGAGTCAAGGTACTTCTGAGTGCATGATTTGAGGCACTTGAACCTGATGCTACATTGTTTGGCTCTTGGCAACCATTATCATTTTTGATTCCGGAATGAGAATGCTCATTCCAGCATGTGAGGTGGAATGATCATTCTCCAAATAGAATCATTCTCAGCGATTCCCATTCTGGAATAATAATAATAATAATATAATAGTTACAGCTCGCATGTCACTCATGGAAGGATCCATGGGCTTAACGCATCTGTCAACGAAATCCAGGCAGAAGAGCCGACAAAAGGCATCTCATTATTGTAAGAATGGGACTAACCTAACGCACTTTTTTGACCAACCAAACGGGCGAGAATGATTCCGAGTGATTCCAAGTGATTCCCATTTGGGAATGGGACCAACCAAACGTAACCTGAATGTGGACTTGCAGTATAGAATCTCATGAACAAGCTGATGAGCCTGCCGATTGTGTGCGCACTCTTCAAACCCCTTTGAGGTGCCAATGAACGCCTGAAAATATGCAATTGCAACTCACTCCACCATTTCCACCATAACCAGCTTACGTTCTGTTTCGTGCAGGGCTTGTATAATTACATAGGCCCCAATAACCATGGATGATCTCAGCACGTATCCCATCACCTCCAGCCGCTACTTGTGTTCATAATAATAATAATAATAATAATAATAATAGTTACACTTCGCATGTCACTCATGGAAGGATCCATGGGCTTAACGCATCTGTCAACGAAATCCAGGCAGAAGAGCCGACAAAAGGCATCTCATTTTTGTTAGAACGTATCGCAGTAAGAACAACTACGCAAGCGCAGCACATTTTCCACAAGCATCAGCCATTCTTTCTTGTCTAGAGCCAGTTCAAAACAGTCAGAAATATCAATATTGGTGTGCTTTAGATCATTTTTAATATTGTCAATCCATCTGAGATGGGGTCGTGTTCATTGACCGAGAATAACTGCTTTGACCTTCTCGATTGTGAAATGTTTTTCAGACACCACTTGCTTGGTTGTTATTGATAACCATGGCATCAGGCGCATGTCTGGTTCATGCTTATCTTGTGTATGCGAGTATCGGAGCTTCAGGGCTTCTGAAAACCAAATACGGTGTGGCTAACCCGTCTTCACTTCATGCACAGGTTGGCAATTCCGGTGTGTCACTGACCGAAGCCAAAGCTCATTTCTCTCTGTGGAATATCATCATGGCACCACTGCTGGCTGGTAATGACGTCCTCGGCATGTCAAATGAGGTAATCAGGTGCTGATACTGAAAATGTCTCCTACCATTTTAAAACAACATTACTTTAAGCTCAAGTCAATGCTGATTTGCCAACATCACATGGCAAATTTAAAATCAGCTCCACTTTTAAAAAGGTGCCGTAGTATAGTAGAGACATGGAAGTGTTTCAAGTAGTGAAATCTATGTCAATATCTAATTTTTCAAATTAATTTTTATCCCGTGAGTTCAGTTCAATACAGTGATAGGTACAATACTGCTCAAGGAAATTCGATCGTGCGAGGCATGTGTGCGCTTGGCATTGTGCCGCCCTTGACCTGTGAACACTGGGCAGTGCACTGGTGCAGGGCGCCAGCACAATTCACACGATCCGATTTCGTTGAGCAGCACTGTGCTAGTATGCATATGATACCGAACCTTCAAAATAATTAATTGCTGCTGTCACGGAATGGAAGCTGCGTATAAGATTGAACGTTTTGGACCAGAGCATCATTCAGTCCAAGCGTCACGATGCACAGCACTGGGTCTGCTAAGCGCACACCCTAACCAGAGAAGTTCTGGCCTGCTGTTTCAGAACTTGCACATGTGCAAAAGTGCATGTTGATGTTAAATTTTCAAAATACCAAGCCGCTGAATGTCCGATGCATACCCCGCCTGTGCACTGTCCTGTACCTGTTTAGACCGTGGCCATTCTTACAGCGCCCGAAGTGGTGGCGATCAACAAGGACACTCTGGGAAAGCAAGGCATCCGTGTATCACCTGCCAATTCGACAGGCGGCGAGGTAATTATGCAGCATGCATGCCGGATTATGACTAGGATGATGTCATGGGTACTTGTCACAACAGTAGAATTTGAGTAAATTACGATCGAAATTCAAAAATCTATTCTCCACGCAGCAGATGTGATCGTATTTCGTATGTTCCTTTAGTTCTGTCTTGACCGGCCTTCGTTGTTGGCGTCTCTGATGCAGTTAGAATGATAAGGTTGTCATGTCATGCACTGTTCATAATGCTGGAATGCTGTCATCCAGTGATAGTTCAAGTGGCTACTCTGGCATCTATGCTGTGGATGTGAAAGGACTATATTTACCCCTGAATGGTGCCGAACTTCATTTGCCGCATCACTTGTACCTCTTCTGCAAAGCCACAAGCTCCCGAGGAACTTCATTTGCCGCATCACTTGTACCTCTTCTGCAAAGCCACAAGCTCCCGAGGAACTTCATTTGCCGCATCACTTGTACCTCTTCTGCAAAGCCACAAGCTTCCGATTGGCTTCGGGACGTAGCATGGCTGGAAAAATCAACTCCGCTTCCAAGCAAAGCTTGAATCTGGTACCTCTTGTTTCTCGATCATGGTCTTTGACCAACCCACAGTGCTTACCTGCGCATACGAGTTATTGGGGACAAAGCTCTTTGTCTCGGTGTATATCTCTGTGTAGGTGTGGGCCAGGAATATGACGGACAAGAGTGTGGCCGTGGCACTGCTCAACCGCGGTAACGAAACAACCAACATAATTGTCACTTGGGATATGATCTCAATGCCAAACGGTGAGTCTATTGAGGGGTTTTACTCACTGTGTGTGCACAGTGTGTTACATCATGTGAGCCTGGCAATTCTTCCTTGCCACATTTGAGGCCGGTGATGTCCTTGCAAAAATAGTGAATTGAAAGTTCAGCCAGGTTTCATGAAATCTGGACTGTTATGCCATGATGAATTGCATGGAGAAGGAGATCCAAAACCCATATTTTTCATCAAAAGTTGTGAATTTTGAGCCTCGGCTCGGCCAGAATTGGGCTTTCGAAAGCCAGCGGATCTATCATGGATGAATGGACTGTAAGTATATCACGTCTGTGTACAGTGAAACCTCTTTAGGAAGAACACGGATAAGAAAAATGTTTGCTTAAGAAGAACTAGTATTCCTAACTCCATTGGATAAATCACTGTGTATTCATTAGGAATATCATACGGATAAGAAGAACTCCCGTTATTGCGAACAAATATCATTGGTCCCTTGGTGTTCGTCCTAAAGAGGTTTGACTGTCTATACCTCTACTGTACATGTACATGGAAAACCAATCATGCTTCATGTCACTCAGGTCACTGAGCTATTTGGGAACACACCTCGAAAGTTGAATATAGTATTTTATGCTTGAGAAATCTGGGCTCACCGGCGGTATTTTTGAAATCTGGGCCTCATCATTATTTTTGAAGTAGATAATGTATTGTGTTGTGTATGTTATATGACTTGAATTGTTTATTATGATACAAGTTCAGTGAGGAGAACTGTGCAGTTTATTTTGTCAGCAAATACACTCCTTGCCGAATAATAAAAAATACAGCCCGTATATGGGCACTATAATTAAATTGGCTCAGCTCCCAGCACACGTCTGCTTGTACTGGAACAATTCCTCTCCGGCAGGATACTAGTGTGTGCGTATCACCATGCATGTTATCAATGTCATGTAGATTAGATTGTGATACCATGCTTTGGAAATGTATTCGTTTTGTGCGGGCAGATGCCAAGGCCACAGTTCGAGACCTGTGGGAGGCAAAGGACGTGGGGTCTTTCACGGGCTCTTTCAGCTCACCGGTAAGCTCTTGCTTGTTGGCCATTTTCCCCGGTCTGTGTCCCATTGCAAACAGTTTGTACACTGCCGATGCTTGAGTTTTTTTATTCAGATAAAGTGAATACTTTTAAAATTTGAGCCCCCAAACCTTAGTACACTGATAATGTTCTTACCCGGGCAGTCCATGACCGGGCACTACCCATTATTTGGAAATGTCCCTAACTCTGAATCACAGAATATTATTTTTTTTGATGGCAAAGGACCTGGCGTATGACGTCACATGATTTCCACAAATAGAGGCAGGAGGAGTTTGGGCGCTCCAGCAGTTCTTGCAGCTTCATTATATCCACTATGTTGTGGGCTAACAGCCACACCACAAATTGGCAATTGCACTGCATTGCAAAGGCAAGAGAGTAGACTAGTGCTACTATTTCCACTAACACTCACGCACTGGGTGGCCGGTAGACCGAGGTGCCCATAAATTGGAGGTCCGGATAAGAGAGATATGAGTGTACAAGACTTAATCTCTTTACCCCAAAGTTCTACACTGTAATCGAGTCTGACAGCGGAGAGGACACGCTGATGAGCTTTTGGTAGGTCTGACCCGAGAAGCACTTTGAGTAAAGCGTATGTCCAGGCGGACCATTTTCGAATGCCTTTATTTTACTGTATTACATCTCGCGATGTGTAATTTTATAGAATAGAGAGGGCCTATGGTGAGAGGAGAGATCCATAAAAATTAGTGACATCGACCGGATGAATATTAGCTTTACGACTCTGGCATAGGCCATTGCCTATTGCACTCTTCTTTCTTGTTGCTTTTCTTTGCTGCCATGGTTGCATGACTATCGCCCTTTCGACTCAGTGTATTCCGGTCTCTATTTCCTGTTCATGGGAAGGTGAATACAAATAAATAGATCAATGTCTCCCTTGTCTGCTCCTCCGCAGTATCTCAGTCCTTCAAAGTTAATTGTTTTGCCTGCTGGGTTATTGTTTGCTGCATGACAGGTCCTGTCGCATGAAGCTGTCCTAGTGCGCATCACCCCGGCTCAAGCCAACTCAGTATCGCTGTAGTTCATGCGGCACAAGTGGGTCATCAAATCGAAGGCTGCCGCCTCAAAGATAACCACATTTATTCTTCAAGGATTTTTATCTTCATGCAATCTTATCTTATCTAGTGGCGTGCTCTGAAGACTATTCAGAGTCGGATATCAACTTTTTCTTCTCCTGCTTCGTACCATGCCAGATAAATGTGCATGAGCAGTGTTGTGTCGTGATTTCGGATCTACTAGATACATGTTCTGTACAGATTATTGGCAATGCCCTCACGGTCCCATGTTGCCTACGATCGCGTTCTGTACTGTGAACTGTCATCCTCAATGCTGTCATCGTGAGTTCGATGCAGATGGGATTTTACTGTGCGATTTGGACATGAACAATTATGGCGCAGCTGCTGTTATGTGTTATGTGTGTTCCGCTGCGGGTCTAGCGCCTGCAATACTACATGTATGTACAATGTGGCGGTACTTCGGCTAAGTTCTGTGTCAGTCGTGGATCTGAGTCTGTTACTGAGAGGGGCTAGCCAGTCCTGAATCGTGGAACAAGCAGTAAGCCTGGGTAAGAATACACAGCGGACTGCCCCGTGTTTGCTTGCGGGATGATTGAGGCCGGTCGACTGTGCAGTACTGAGTAAGAAAATCATTTGCATCCAACAAGTCCAAGACCTAACTTCGCCGCGTACAGTGCTACATGTAGATCTACTAGTACAGTACGGTGTCGGACCTACTTTGTACGGTAAGCCTGGCTGGCTGTGCATGATGATTATGACCCTTGGCTTGAGTTGACACATTTCATTGCCGGACCTGGCCGAAAAAAACTACTTTGTCCACTTTTTGGAGAAATAGACAAACATAATTATTATGGTTGGAGCACTCCATGATCCATGCTGCATGACAAAAACAATTATTTGAAACGGTCAAAATAATGGACCCTTTGCCTTGGGCCATTCATTTGGACAAAACTTCACTTGGAAGCAAGCATAGATCACTAAGCCTACAACTAGAAGGCCTACACTACTGTCACTAGCTAGGGTAGACAGGTCTACCAGTCCATGGTCTAGGCCTAGCCCAAATTTGCCGGCAATTCTTTCAGCAAAATATCGACATTTCCCATGAAAAGAATTGCTGGCAAATTCCGAGCAAAATATCGAATTTTTAGAGGATCCGGGTGTGTTTTTGGCAGTTTTATCCTGATTTATTTGTTTTTTTAGGCCGATCTTGCCGGCAATAACTGCCACAGAAATGTTGTCAGGGTGATTATCACCAAGAGTACGTAACTGAGGGCTGGAGACATGTCATTGTGCTCTTGATATCACCCTGAATGACTTAGAGCGCTCAACACCGGGAGGACTGTCACTTAGCTTATACCCCTGCATTGATTTGGATAAGCCAGTTTCAAAGTACCCAATGGCACCATGCAGCCACTAGGATTTGCTCTGATGCCCCAACATGCCATCAGCACATCGAGCGAGCTCTCTTGGCGACTACTGAAGAGTTGATTCAACAAGGAGAAGACCCTTTCACTGGCGGCACTTGACGGCTGGACAAGTAGAATGCGCTTAAGTGCCTGGATGAGGCTGGGGAATTCTTCCATATGCCGTCTCCACCAATGCAGAGGTTTAACCGCTTCTGCCAGGTCTTGAACGGCAGCTGCGTATAATGGGACCTCTTGGACAATACCACCTGCAAGTGCAACAAATGTGGGCTGGCCAGCCATAGCAGCCTGGAACTCTTCTGCCATTGGCTGCTTGTCTGCCATGGTATGAGGATGGAAGAAACTGGCCAGCTTGAAGAACTGCACCTGTTCCTGGAATTGGGCAGGATTCGTAGGCTCACCAACAAACTTCTTGCGGAAGTGGTCAAATCCAGGTTGAACGCATTGAACACCGATGGCTTTCAGTTGCTGCTGATGTTCAGCACTATCAGGGTAAAGCCGCTGACACAAGGCGGACAACTGTGGGAAATGGTTTGTCTCCACTGTTGACTGCACGCCCTTGATAACCTCATAGGCGATGAGCGCCAATGGGCCATCCCCTTCCAATGTGTAGGTGGACTTCACGAACACCTCTCCAGCATCGACAACAGCAGCCATTTCGACCTGGATGAGAGTTCTTATCTGTGGGTTGTTGAGCATGGCAAGCAACTTGCGAACTGTGGCAGGAGACAGTTCGGTCTGATTGGCGATGAATCCATGAACATCGGGGAAGAGGTCGACAATTTGCTTGATCACTTCCCAACGGGACCACCACCTGGTCTTCGACAGCAACTTTGGACTCACTCCTGTTTTCTCTTTAAACGCCAAGCGGGCTTTAAAGGAATGAGCAAACAAGGAAATCCATGCGTTTACAAATTCCAGGGCATTGGGCATCTTGAAGTTTTCGCCGACACGGTCGAGGGTATGACTGAAGCAGGTTACGTCGATCATGGATGGAAAAATCTGCTGTAGGTTCCTCATCGCGACTCCATTAACCGAGGCACCGTCCCGCATTGCAGCAATCAGGTTATGGCGAGAAACACGGAGGCTCTCCATGAGTATATCAATGAGCAGGCCACTGACATCGTCCCCTGTCATTGACTTCGCTACACATTTAAGGCATGCCAGCCTTTGGCTAATGCGAAGGTCATCGTTCACATAGCGTATCACCAGGGCAAATGCTTCTCCCAGTCTGGTGGAGCCATCAAACACAATTGAGATGGGCATCCCCTGGAGCTCCTTGGTGAGGTCCTTGGTAAACATCTCGTGTATTATTGGGATACACTCCCTGAGGTGGCTGGCAGATGTGAGCCGCAGGCCCCCCTCCTCCAACAGGGCTCTGAAATCCCCACTGACCTTCGAGATGGGAATGCCGGCCTCAAGCAAACAGTGTGTTACCCTCAACCGATACAGCCGCGTGGCTTCAGGCAGGTTTTCACCAACCGGGTGATAGCGCCCAACGTAACTGCGAAGGTGTTCCGTCATGGTAGGCACCTCCCCACTCGCTGTTTCCCTCTTTTTCTTAGCATTTAGATGCTTCACAGACCTAACATGTGCATTAATAGAGCTTTTCTTGGTAGGAAGCTCTTCACGGCAACATGAGCAAAACAGCTTGCCAAGGTCCACAATCAAAAGTTCACCAGGAAATTGCTTGATTCTTTCCTCTGGTTTAATTGCCACATTGCTTGCACTCTTGGCATCCGACCGTCCAGGACAAGATCGTTTGGCGGTGTTTCCAGTAGTCAAATTGGAAGGAACAGATCGCTTTCGAGAGATGTCGGCTGCCTTAGGTGTTTGAAATCGTGCTACAAAGTCCTTTATACTGACACCACTTGCAGTTTCGCTTTCCTCATCAGAGTCACTATCCAGATCCACCAAAGTAGATGGTTCATTCGAAGCCATTATTCCCACACAGCATGAGCAATGTGGTGGCAACTTCTGTACCTTACTTTGTAATGTCACACACAAGAAAGCTGATCTCTACTCAAAGGAAGAGATGTGAAGAAGAACTAGAGATAAGTCAGTGTTTGTACAGTAACAAAATAGAACAATAAAAAAGAAGCCACATTAGGACCATTAGATCCATACAGGCCGGGCCTACACGACACGAATCAACACACAGCCAGAATAAGACATGTGTGTAGCTACAGCACAGCCAGAAACAGATACATGCCCACAGAAACAGAATCATGCATACAACGGAGAGCAAGCAGAGCACCCCGCGAGTTGCAGGACAGGCTTAGACAGCCAGAAATGGACACATGTATGTAAAGGGGAGCACACTGCGAGCTGCAGGACAGCCAGAAATGGTTACATGCCTACAAATGGCCCTGTGCGGGTGCCAAAAGAGGCACAGGGTGACTCACGACTGATTGTTCGTGGCAAGCAAAATGGAAGCAAAATATCGGACGCGAAAGGCAATGCCAAGCAAAATATGGAAAATGCTCGGGCAAAATTTGCCGGCAAAATATCGAAATGCCTCGAGCAAATTTGGGCTAGGCCTACCATGGTCTACAGCCTGTCACATGCATTCTGAAGTGAATGGACTTTTGACAGTTTTGTACTGCTTAGATCTGGTGACAGTCACGTACATCCGATCTGTACGGGAATCGATCCACGTGACTTGCTCAACATGGTTTTTTCTGTTTCAAACACATGTTTCAAACAATAATTTCTTCTACAAGTTTCCTCCTGAGACTCTCCTGTTCCCAATGACTTCTGCATTCCTCGTCTTTCTGTAGTCCATAGCCATGGAGAACATACCTGCTCTTGTGAAATCGTTCTTCCTACTTCTGGTAGCTTGTGTTGCCGGGGCTTCAGCCGCCCAGCATAAAGGATTGTGGGGTAGAAGTTCAAGTCGACCTGGCTCGAACGACAAGCATTTCGTGCTCCCCACTGGGCAAGATAAGAGTTCTGTGCGGCGCTCGAGTGCTTCAGGTAAGTGTTATCAATGTTCGGTGAAGGAACTATACGGAAGAAATCGTTTTCCTTCTACTAGTCACTTTGCAGCAAAAGATTACCCTTGTGTCGGAACGTACACAAACACGTACACGAACATGTACACAATCATATTATGCAATACACCAAGAGTCCATAGCCACAACTGTATGCAGCTCTGCGTATCAGCCCAAAGGACGAGCACAAGTGCTGCCAAATGCCTCTGGTGCCGGTGATTCACTGCTTCCGTATACTTTTCGTGCACAAATAATTGTTCTCCACTACGAGTACAGTCCATTCAGAAAAAGATGATATCCTAGCCTTTGGCCATAAAGGGGTCAGATTTGGAGTTTTTCACAATTTTTCTGCGATCCCCCGTGGAATGCTCTTCCAATTATAGAGAGGTTTTGCATTCCGAATTTCGAAATTATTTTCGGAATGTGGCTGCAGGAGTCGAAAAAGTACCGTAAAATCCCGCCAGAGCGCCCCGTCTCTCCCATCCGCCCCTCCCTGACTTCTTGTCAGGGACGTGATTGATTGTATCCTCGTATGACTCTGTCGCAGTCTGTGATGCCGTACTGCACTGCAGACGCGTGCTCGACCCCGTTGGAAATGTACGCAACAGTGCCCACCCTCCTGACCAGGGATCGCACAAACCCTGCGTTTTGTCGGGTCTGTTCGACTCCTGGCTCTTGACCTTTGGAGTTTGGTCGGTGTACGAGATGCACGAACAGTTTTCGTAGGGTGAGTACTTTTCATGTAGCACTGAATGCGGCAAGTAGGACTCGCCCATCCGCCCCTCCCCACCTGAACCTACTCGAAGCGTCGAGGAGGTAGGGGCGCTCTGGCGGGATTTTACGGTAGTCGAACTTTCGGAAGTGTGGTGGCGAAAGTGCATGGTTTTCCGAAAATGGATTTTCGGCTCTTTCCTGTTTGGGAGTGCATATTTGAATATTTTTCATGTTTGTATTTTTGTTTTCTGCTGCTCTCGCTGATTATAATTATTTGAAAATTTTCACGTGTGTAGTTTTGGTTTTTGCTGCTCTCGCTCATCTCGCCATGTTAACTAGATCTTCTCACACTCCATCACACACTATTTTCCTTTGCCATGGAGCCTACTGACAGTACAAGATAGCAGTTCGCCAACCTAGTCTTCAGCCGTTGGATCACTCGGTCCATCATCAGTCCGTCCTCGTCTTCGAGCCGCACCCAAATTCAGTTTGACCTGCACATGGATTTGATCCTGCTCAGGCAACTATTTTGTGCTCAACCCCTTTGTTAGCGGCTCTGTGGGATCCGAGGAGACTGCAAAAGTTCTAGCCTCGTCTGACCCAAAGTTTGCTGGTATCACCAGTCACCTGGTCACCGTGCCTAGCCTAGCGCCGGCAGGGTACAACTTACAGCCTGTTTGATCTTTTTTGGGTGCACTCCTGTCACTCGAGTTGAACCTTGGTGTGAAAGTTGTCGCCTGCTGGCGCGGTGACCAGGTGACTTTGGCACGCAGGAGCACGTGACCGCTTGTTCAATCATGTTCGATTGGAAATAAAGGAGGAACGCTGCATCGCAGCATTCTCGGACCAAAACCAGTCGACTCAGCGTCCAAAAGACTACAACACGTGGGCCAATCGCGGTCATCCGTGCTTTTATAATAACGAGATGGCGCTTTTAGTGACATTTTGCATACAAATCCCCATCTAGTAGGGCGCAGTCACCTAGTTTCGGTGGAAGTGCGCAAGTTCGATTGGGAATAAAGGAGGAATGGAGTGTCTCAGCTTCCTCGGACCAAGACCATTCGACTCAGCACCCCGAAGACTACAACTGGTGAAAATTTGATTTTAGGCTTAACTTCCCCTTTAATTTAGTCAAAATTTGCGCTGTCCGGCTGACCTCGTTCACCATTCCAGCCACACGACTCCCAAATTGTTGTAGGTGCCAGTGAGTGCAGGGCTCTGGCACTTGTTCAGATTTTTCGGAAATGCTCTGATTTTTCAAAGTTACCTAATCTGTTGTTTCATGCTCTTAGAATCCTAAAAATGTGCTTTGGCTTATAATGGGAGTGCTGCCTCCTTATCCCTCGGTCCCTGGCTGGGGGACACACACGACCCCATTCACAGCTGTTTCGGTCATACAGATATCTCAACATGGCAGTGAAAGTTGTAAGCATACTGAATGGCTACTAGAACTTGTGACTAATACAGGTCGTCCCTCGTTAATACATAATCTCTGGGACTTGATGAATGTTATGTATTAACAGGGTTTATATATTAAACGAAAGTGTACATAACTTGCTTGTGTACCAGAAAGTTTCACATTTTTCAACTTTTCTGAGTGTTTCTTGCTACGATGACTAGGGAGCGAGATATTCTTGATTCCCTCAATATAACATAACAATTATGTTATAACGGTCACAGTCAGCGAAGATTCTACAGTTTACATGATACATGCGCCCAGCCGCGCCTGTACAGTCACTCGAAAAAAAACAGCTTTGTCGGCTTGTGATGTGCGCTCTGATTTCTGAGCGAATTGTGTCCACAAGTAGAAACTAGAACACAATGTGCCTCCACTGGAAGGCCGAAAGACCAACAAATTATGTACTATTGAGGTAGGTGGCATGCGGGTACGGAGAAATGTTATGTACTAACGGGGTTTATGTACTAACGAATTATGTGCTAACCGACAAAATTTGTATGGAAGTGACCACGTTTCGTCCGGGACTTGAGATTTCTTATGTACTGACGGGGTTTATGTACTAACCGGACTCGTATTAACGGGGGACGACCTGTACTCTGTTCATGCCGAGAATGACTGTGAAAGTGAAGTAGCACGACTACGCACTTTGAGCTGACGTAAGCGCTAACACACGGAAAATAAGTGCATGATGGCAGTAATACGCGCAAGGCAATGTGGACATTGATACATATAGTATTGTAGGCGCACACAATCCTAGCCCTTTGAAATATCGCGCTGAATTTTGGGGTGACAGGTCAGACTTCGGGCTCCAGCGCAGCATTGCAAGTAGTCGCACGAGCGGCCTCTCGGTCATTCACTCCTCGCACTCACTCGCAACTATGCCGCGCTATTGTCACACAGCCAGGTGTCATCACAAGGAGTTTGTAATGAAAGGTACTGTTGTTGCGCATCTTCATGGTGCCTTTTTGAGAGACAAAAACAGCCGCAAAGCCTCAAAGCGTGCTTTCGCGCTGCTTCACTTTCACAGTTTTCCTCTGTATAAAAGAAAATTATTCACAAGTTCTAGCCTTTCAGTATTCCTACGACCTTCACTGATCAGATCTGTATGCTTGAAACAGCTGTATGGAGGAATTTATGCCAGTATCTACAATAACTTGGAGTCGTGTAAGCGGGTGTGGTGAATGAGCTCGACTGGAGAGTGCATGTTGTGGGGATCTTGGACTAAGTCAAGGGCGCATGTAACTTTTAAAATGAGTAGTCTCGCGATATACTCCGCATGGCCTTATTTTATTTTTAAACTTGTTAGGAAGAGCTGATGGTAAACTGCGGAGCATGGAGTAGTCCATTGTAAACTTGGTCAGTTTGAATGACTTTTAAATATGATTGTGCTGTTGCTTGCAGGTGAGTTTTGGCATCAGCATTTGGACAATGCAATTTACACCAACGTGGCCATCTCCCTCAAGGGCTATGTTGGCGCTGCCACCGACCTGAATCCACCGGAGATGGTGGAAAGCTTCAAGATTAGCGGTGAGTTTTGCCGAGGAAAGCAAGCAGAAGGCTTTGCCTCTGGTCAGAGCGCGACAGCTCTTGTAATTACTTATTAGGCATGCTGTTGCTCAGTTCTGCACCTTAGTGCTACGTTGTACGTCATCACCCATGTTCTGCCATCTGTTCTTACCGGTGTAAATCCTTTCTACTGCTAAAAGTGTGATACACCTAGTGCCAAATAGTTTTCTCTCTTTGTTTTTAAATGGGATTGTAATGGAATTGCATGGTTTACAGTTCATTATAAAGTAATGACGCTCCTTTTTAGACTAATTCCTGTAAACAAGCCGTATTTGGGTGCTTGAGTATGTGGTCGTGAGGGATCGAGGGAGCATGCAGACGAGATTGTAGTGCTCTAGGGTCTGACCTAAGGAATTCGATAACATGATACAGCGCTTTTATTTTCGGTCTTTGATGCACTCACCTCCCTCCACTTCAGTTACGAGCTGCATTGGCGCTTTGATCTGGGGGGGGGGGGGGGGGGGGGGTGGCGCTCATACGGATGTGAAGAACTCGGTCTAATGCCAACTGTAACATTTATATTCATTTATTTTGTTTATTGATTTGTTCTGCTCAGGTGAGAGAGTTGCCAATAAATCGTCGGTGACTGATTGGGCGCACGACGAAACCACAGGTCAAGTGGCAATGTCGCGGAACTCGACTATCTGCGCTGGGGTGCTGTCGAATACAGACAATCGAAATATGATGGTGTTTGCGTGGTGAGACTCATTTATGGGTTGTGTGTTGATGATGGTGTTTGCCTGGCGAGACTCATTTATGGGTTGTGTGTTGATGATGGTGTTTGCGTGGTCAGACTCGTTTATGGGTTGTGTGTTGATGATGGTGGTTGCACCACATGAATGTACACTCCTGTGCTGTGCAGTGTGGTTCAACTAGTGCTGATTTGAAACATTTTCGCTGTGAGCGCAGCTTTAACAGTGTGCACTAGGTAGAAGAAGAGTTGCTACAACAACAAAAAAAGCAGCTCACTAAAACTTGAGACTCGGATGGAAAGCCAAGGAAAATCATTTGGGTCCTATCTTTTTTAATTAAAACTAAAACTTCAACAAACGGCGAGGAGACAACAATCTTGCAATGGCCATCACGAGAACAAGTATATAAAGTAGCCACATGACCGTTCAGCTTATTCTCTTCATTGCGATCCTAAAACTTCTGTTCTGTTCGTGTCCGTTCAGCTTGTTCTCTTGATTGCGATCCTAAAACTTCAGTTCTTGTTTTGCTTCTCATAAGGTATGAATTGTTCAGTGCATCCCAGGTCTTCTTGCTATTGTTTTGATTTTTCCGTCCTCTTGCTTTTCTATTCTTTCCTTCTATTTTTCTTTCTTTCTCTCTAACTTTCTTATCCTTTAACCCAGGGACTTGGCAAGTTCACACCCAGAACCTCTTTGGGCATTTAAGCGGACGTCCGCGGAAGCCATTTCCATTGATGTGTCGAGAGACGGCTCGCTCGTTCTTCTTGCCGACGTGGAAAATTTGGGCAGTGACGCAAAATGGACGGTAAGATAGGTGTGAAGGGACATGGTCATGTATGTACTCTGAGTGAGTGCGTTCGATTATGCACTTGAATCGATTCATGAATCCACTCGCATGCATTCAAGTCGTTCGATGTTCACGTCATGAGCCCTGGAATCGATTCGGAATCCATTCACCCTATGCACCTGGGGTGATGTGAATAGCACGAATCGATTCGCGGGCATAATGGAACGCACTCAGTGCCTGGCTGTACTGCTGAGTTTCTCTGAAAGAAAGTCGTTGTGCCATCCATTGTTCAGTGATCCCTAACAGAATACTGTGCTCTGATGCCACGTGTCCAGTATGTCAAACACTTACTGCTGGGGGTGGGGGGAGTGTGAAGATCGTTTTTCGGTACCTGAATCCTCATCACATTGTATTTTGAAACTCGGATGTTGAGCCATAAATAAATGTAGAAAGGAAAAGGACATATGGATACGAGTTAAGAGTAACTCTCCATCACTGTAACTGGATACTATTATACATTTCTACATTGTATTTTCAAATTATTTCTTTTAGCCTTGATTTGAAGAATAATTATGATCGTGTCTGTGAGCCAGGGCTTACTTCATTTAATCTTTAAATTGAATGGCGTAACAGATCTACATGTATTTTGCATCCCTCTCCCCCTCTTCATATACACGTGTACGTGTGCCTGCGGCTCAGCTCTTGCGAGCACGTTCCTTCTCTCGAATGCATACACATTCTTTCGTTCTCTGACTGTCTCCGTTTTTTAAGGTCACCGTATACAACGGCAGAAGTGAAGAAGTCTTGGTTAGGTATGCAACCGAAGGCCGAAATCAGCAGCTGAGAGCGGCAGGTAAGTGGAGCTCGGGCTTGTTGTCATAGTACATTATGTTATGATAGGAACATTGAACTCGATCGCGAGTGGATTCAAAAACCCAATATTTGGTGGAGATGCCAGCCATTCTAAGACAAGATTGCTTGCAACCATGGATACATCATTTGTACAGCAGTACTGCCTTTTTTGTGATTGGCAATTGGACGACAGTAAAGGGAGAGAACGGAAGATATTCTTCCGTAGAGTTTGCAGCAGGCGTTTAATTTGAATGTTCTCACTGTTCTGCGTGAATTGACTTTACACCACTGTTATGTTTTCTGTGTAGCGTTGAGTGACGATGGACTTTACGTAGCATGGGTAACTCGAATTATCAGCCAGGAGAGTGTGGAGAATTTCAATTTGACCGTCACAGAGTACAACCCTGTGAAACAGTCTGTGAGTATGTGTGTGTGGGAGTCCTGTGTCCTCGGCAATCCACCTTGTGTGTGTATGCGTGTATGTGTGTGTGTGTGTGTGTGCGCACATGCACACGCTCCCGCTCGCTTATGATAGAGTATGTGTGCAGGCATCCAGTGCATTTGCAGATCTGCGTCCTTCTCTTGTGACGAGCGTACATGGTACATGGTGTGTGCGTGCACACGCGAGTTTGTGCGTGTGTGTGTACACACCAGACACGTGCGTATGCACTATCCGATATGTATTATATGTTGCATTGCAGTCAAGTGCAGTGTGGTCTGGAAAGCTATTATTTATGAACCAGCAAAACCTAGTGCTATTCAGTCTCTTCTTATCCAGACTCGACCTTTGTAAGACTACTGTAAAGCGTGATATTTTCGCGGCGTTTTTAGTTCGCGTTTTCAGAATCCGGACGGGTTTGCGAGGTTTTAATTTTGCGATTGCAGAATGGCATTCTTGCTAAACCCGTGGCATTCTTGCTAAACCTTTCATGGATCTCCTTTTCGCGCTGTCTAAATTTCGCGATTTCCACGCGGTCGCGAATTTCGCAGCAATTAGACCATGGCAATAATTTCTAAGGTTACAATAGTACTTTTGGGTGTGCATGTGCTCTACCAGCACCGTGCAGCAGTGAGCTTTTCCGTGCTCTATTAGCTGCATGTAGCTCGGAGTAAAAACCCTTTTTTCGTCATCTTACTATTGTTTGAACTAGCTCTGTCTTTCGGTATTGAGCACTCTATTTGACAGCCTGGAACCTCTGTGTTCCTCTATTAATTGTGTTGGTTACTTGTGTTGCTGTTCTGTAGTTTGGGCAGCAAGTTGTCACTGCTCTCGACACAAACATCCAGTCAATGATAGTCTCGAGCTCGGCAGAGTTTATCGCCGTGCAAGGCTATGACAATCGCACAATGCTAGTGTTGAAGGTCTTCCGCAGGGCCGATGCCGACAAGCTGACGTATGCTCGTCACGATCTCGTCGAGGTGTGTTGTAGAGTTTGGCGTGTACCTTTCCTTGCACCATCGTGTGTGTGTGTGTTTATGTAGTATGTGTGTGCGTGTGTGTATGTGTGTGCGCGCGCGCGTCCGCGCATTCGTGCAAAAGACGCCGAGTGTGTGTGTGTACACGTCTGCAGTCGTGTGTGAGTATTGCAGGCAGCCTTACGACCACTGTTGTCCCGTTGCGTTAGGTTTGTAAGAAATGTGTTTCACGGTTATGCACTGGTGATGAACATAACCCCCACACACACACACACACACACACACACACACACACACACACACACACACACACACACACACACACACACACACACACACACACACACACACACACACACACACACACACACACACACACACACACACACACACACACACACACACACACACACACACTTGTACTTGTACTTGTTGCTCACTGCCAAAACTGGTCACGTGGGTCTCCCCGGAAGAGGGGAGAGAGACTCAAAAGGAATCTTGGAAAGATGACTCAACTGGCTATTGAACCGCCCAACGGCCGACACCCCCTGAAATCCCCAAAACTCTGGGTGGACTTGAAAATGATCCCACTTATGGGCTCACCACACCTCAGTAAGTGGGTGAGGACAAGGTGCAGAAAACACACACACACACACACACACACACACACACACACACACACACACACACACACACACACACACACGGTGTCTCATTGATCTACATCACACTTCTTTTTTCCTTACTCGTCTGCTCTGTTGTTTTACGCTCCACCGCTCGCCACCCATATGTTACAGACACCCTACCCGAATGACTTAGTGGCCATGGCTTTCTCACCCGAAGGCCTGTATCTGGCAACGACCTGGATCAACCGAGATCTCAACCACAACCAGCTGGTGGTGTACGACATGCGCACGCAGAAGCAAGTCTTCAGTTATCTATATCCAGTGGAGCACGACGGCGATTTCTACGACAAGCCGTGCTCCGTGGCGATGTCGGACCACGGCGAGTACGTGGTGGTCGGCTCCTGGGGAACCAAGAATAAACAGCCTGGCACGGAGCAGGTTCAGGTAGGCACTCTTAGCTTGTTGCCGCTTGCAATGTCTTCATCTTGAACATCACCTCTAACCGTGTTCTCTCTATAGGTGTATCCAAGAATCGGCTTAGGGCTGATTTGTTAGCCATGATGAGTCTACCTGTGGCCTTCTTGAACTTTGCACACACACATATAATTATATATATATATACTTACAGATGCCCATCGCGGAAGCGATGATAACGAATAAGATATGTTAGACATAGCAACTTGTGCTGGGATTACACCATTCAACACGCCTCATTTCTCTCTCTCTCTCCTTCTATCTCTATCCCTTTCTCTCTATCCCTCTCCCTCTCTCACTCACTTTCCCATATCGATTCATGTTTGTGTCTCGGTGTCTGTCCTGTGTTCTGCAGGTATTCAAAGTCGGCGTCCAGGCTCCAATCTTCAAACACTTCATCCCAGGCTCAGCATTGTCTGTGGATATGGTGAAGACGGACACGGGAAAGCTGTACGTCGTTGCAGGTGGCAAAAAGAACCCCGCCGACGTCCTAGGCGAAGGCGGGGATCTCTTCATGTTCGAAGTCAATCCTGCAATGGTAGAGCAGGGACCAGAATAGGAATGATGAGCACCCAAGACCAGTGTGTGTTCTCTTGAGGATGACACCGTTCGTCATACTTCGCGATCTGGATCATCACGCGGTAGTATATACAGTGCTGTGAGGTCTTGATTGTTATACCGTAGTACATGCAGTGCTGTGAGGTCTTGTGTTGAGTAGGCTAGTGGATCCGGCGTTAGTGTAGCCCGGTGCAGTTCGTGATACTCTGCTCGTCGTTAGGAGCGCGTGTGTTGCGTGCTCGTGCCGTCTATGCTAGGGCTTGCACTCGGTGATACCGATGCGGCTGGCTCTCTCGGTGCAGTGCGTTCCTGCACAGAACGATTCCTCTGCTGACTGCGTGTTGACTTCTTATTCTACATGCTATTGCTAGCTGCTGTGTTCATGATCATGCCAATGTTTGGATTAGTGTATGGTACTCGCACCCGGCATGCACAGTATTCAATAGCTTTAGAGCAAAAAACCCCACTTGCTGTACAATTGCTGTACAATTGCGAAATTTGTCGCTTTTTTTTACATTTTATTTTGGAGCGCTCAACCTGAATTTATCACACTTTTTTGACAGACAGCGTTATGCCCCTTACAAATCTGGCTTACCCTTGAACTGTGTTCAATGAATGCACAATCATACTTTGCAAGCACCAAACTATCTCACCAATTACCATGATATACCGTATAATTATGCTACAATTTGAATATGAAATAGGGGAGGCTCAAGATAGCAACAGGATTGCAGCGCATGTGTACACAAAAGCATAGAAATAAAAATCATAAAAATGAGTTGTTGCTGGTTGTTCCTACAAGTAAAATACGTCATTTACTTGTAGCCCCAAAGCCGCTACTTCTAAGTGTGGCTGTGTGTAAAAGAATCTACGCGTGAAAAACAGATACGATAATTATGAATAAAGTTTTGTGTTACGTATGTCCATGATGTCCTTGTGGTGTGACAAGCTCACACGCAAAAAAAACATGTATGAGTGGAAAGCTGAAAAATTATAGAAAATCTAAGGTGAATCGTTCTATTTCAAATACCGGTAGACTAATATCTCTGTTGATAAAAGAAGCTCAAGAATAAAAAACGAAATATCTACTTTTTCTTAATCGGTGACAGGTACTTTGGGTGACTGGGATTGACTCGTTGTTCAGTATTGCACCAAGCACGACCTGCATGGATACATGCAGTGCAGCATCCGTCAGGCACACCTACCTGTTCTATTGGATCTTTCTGCTACTATTCTAGGCCTGGGTTTCCATTTAATAGGACTAACAAAAAGCACGATGTCATCCAGAATGAAGATATCCGAATATCCATTACCCCATCCCAGTACCCGCAGACCAACCAGTAAATAAAGAGTATAGTGTGTGGTGGTGGTGGTGTGATCAGTGATGTGCAGTTAATTTCACACCACAGACCAACAACAGCTAAGACAGGTCAGTATTAACGTAGCCAAGGTCTTTGTCTGCGTAGGCGAGGTCCGCGTTAGCACGGGTGAGTTCGGTGTTTTCATAGCCCGTGCGAGCGGCGGGTTTCGCACCGACCAGATCCGTGTTCTCGTAGCCATCATCCAGATTCGCCGACTGATTCTTGACCAGCAGGTCCCTCCGCGACTCGGTTCTCACACTGCTGGGGTTGACCACGTAGCGATCCATGCCACTGAATGCAGTCTCGTCCACCTCTTCGAGGGAGCGTGCAAGAGTTTGTTCCGGTATCGGCGATGATCCTGGTGCCCCGTTGCGACGCCTTACCACCTGCTGTGCTTCAACGGTTGTCTTCTGCAACATGGATGACGGCACCACCCAGCATTCAAAGAGAAAAAAACACATAATAGCAGAACATGAGTACGCAGGAGCACAGGTTTCTACAACAACTGTCAACAAGAACAGGCAATTGCAGCTCACAGTCACAACACCACAGCGAGGAAATTCGTTCTTGGGTAGATGATACTAGATGTTGAATATCCTCCAGACAGCTGTTTCGCTCATTGAGAGCTCCTCAGTGTGGAGTGGTGGAGTGTTTCAAATAATATTTGAAACACTCCCAATGATATTCGTAACACTCCACCACTCCACACAATTATTCCAAATGGCCAAGTTGGGTCGTAGCTTCTACATGTATGCTAACATGGCATCACTACACATACTGTCCATTTCAAAACTATAGACGCGCAGTGTTTTTGAAATATTTCAAATTTGGCTGGAACTTTTTGAGAATAGTTTTCAGAATATTGCAAAGGTCCGCTCCACAATTACTCTCATATAGTTTCTAAACGATTGGATAACAGACGCCCAATTTGAAAATTTTTACGCACAAGGTGATCACAGATTTTATGTGGTATAGATGCTGGCATAATGGTTTTGCCTAGGTACGCGTCTATAGTTTTGAAATGGACTGTAGATAAACACAGCAGCTCACTTACCATACTGCCAGCTGTTCCTCCTCGGTTTCTACGTGTCCGCGGTGCCTCCACACACGGCACAACGAGACGAGGATCCCGGCGAAGGGCAGTGACAGCGTCCGCCCCTGTCAGACGGCTTTCGGGATCGCTGGTCCAGCAGGAGTTGATGAACACCCTCCTGCAGGATGAAGGCCAAAGGCAACAAACCAGTTCTTTGCTACGCCATATGATGGTTGAAAGTGTGTGCAGACCTGGGTGCCTATAGTCCGGTAATGGCACCTAGGAATAACACATGGCTGCAGCCTTTTCGTGCGGCAGCATGTCCCCGGTATACTCGGCCGGTACAGGCAGCTGTAGTACACTTATGAGTGTGACTGTACACAGTTCATGACCTTAATGAAGGCAGTGGTATGATTATCATACTGTACACGGTGGAGCAGTGGTATGATTATCATACTGTACACGGTGGAGCAGTGGTATGATTATCATACTGTACACGGTGGAGCAGTGGTATGATTATCATACTGTACACGGTGGAGCAGTGGTATGATTATCATACTGTACACGGTGGAGCAGTGGTATGATTATCATACTGTACACGGTGGAATGCCTCGTGAAACCAATGGGCGAGCAGATATGCAAAGCCCCCAATACTGGCGACCTGAACAGCCACACCAATGCACCTGCCTGTGGTGGACAGCTACACAGCCAGAGATGGCAGTGAACAACAAGAGTGGATACCCGGGTATTTTAGAAATGCATGATCCGTACATGTGGTGGAGTGAATCATTTGCCAGTAACTTCTAGATTTGGCCTGGTACCATAACTCAGATGGTTATAGCGTTGCTCACGACAACCAATGTCCCATTCTGCATATATTTTGCTTTTCCGGCACTTCATTTCCAAATAGACCAACTGTTTTAGTCCAGACAGACTAATGGAATTTTCTGATGTATATTGTGTGCATTTTGCTTACAGATTCTGCGGACAGTGTGGCGGTAGCAGAGCCGTGCCACCCTCGCGTACGTGCTCGATCACCTCGCCGTTTACCATACCCGGGAAGGGCATCTCACCGAACGTGATCACCTCCCAGACAACCACACCGAAGCTCCACATGTCCGAGGGCAGAGTGAAGCGGCCGTCGAAGAGGCTCTCCCGCGCCATCCACCGTACAGGTAATGGAGCTACAGCAAACAGGACACGGGAGATAGCACATAATTACACTTGTATACAGCGCTTGAAAGTTCTACGACAGCCAGCCCGGAGTCATGGCAACGCTAACTTTTGGATCCACTCAGATCCAGTTCTTGTACGGATCCATGCACGTTTGGGTGCATAGCACCACATCCACCGGTATAGTGACTGAACTGGACCCTCCCGGTCAGGGACCCACTCCTGGTACAGAAATACAACCAACGTGCCCGCGACACAAGGGGTCCACCCCACAACATCCAATACTTTCCCATGGGCAGACTGGATCCAAAATGTCGGCATTTTGTCGTTAGATTTTGACCTCTGACGACTTCTGACATCATCGCTCTCAAGTCCTATAGCAGGGGCGTAGCAGCCGCTCCGGCCGGACCACCGCCAACGGCGGTGCTACGCGCCTGTATAGTGCTAATCAACGAAATCTGATCGACTGAGTCGGTACTACATCGAACACTGCACAGACCCAGATCTGTGAACACAAGACGGTTCACTGGTGTAGAGTTCCAACGTATTCATGACATTGGATTTCATTGAACAGCACCGTGGGTGAAGTGTTTTTTTTTTTGCGACACTGCACTGCTTAGCCGGGAAACCTCTGATCCGCAAATTAAGGTCATGGCAAAAACTGTACCCTATATAGTAAATGTATAGTGTAACTTAGTGTTAGCAAACTTCCCTTCTGGGAAAGGTCCCCGATTGGCCGTAACCCTAGTAACAGTCACCTGACGTGTAATAAATCAGCACACTTTACCTTCTGCTTTCACTCTGTAGTAGTCGTTTGTGTACATGTCACGCGCCATTCCAAAGTCGCCAATCTTCACCGTGTAGTTTATGGTCACCATGCAGTTACGCGCTGCAATGTCACTGCAAGCAACACATGAAGGCACACAAGCATAGGTTGACAGCTCAATGTTGCGAAGCATGATCTGGACTTTCAAGGTGGAGCACCGAGGATGCGTAATTACATATATGGTGTACTAGCTGTGCTAGTACTTGTTAGCAACAATTCGAACTAGCGCACACACTGCACTGCATTGCTTTGTACTGCATTCAAGACTGACGTCATGCGCTTTGTTTTGTTGCGTAATCACAAATGGCACCAGCCCATTTTGCGGAAAAGAAAAACAAATCTTGCTTGCCCTGGTGTGCTCTTCCAGACAACGGATCGTGCTTCAGCAGCGTTTCTTTTTCCACCATCCCTCCCTATCCAACTTATTCACACCATCATAATTATCGTACCCACTAATCGGGTCCACTCTCACAACTGGTGTTATCTAGCTATTTGCTGCGGCTCTGCCTTGCGCTATATTACATCCATTTAGCATTGCAGCTCTACGTTGTGCTAACAGCAGCTCTACTTTGAGCTAACAGCAGCTCTACTTTGAGCTAACCGCAGCTCTACTTTGAGCTAACAGCAGCTCTACTTTGAGCTAACCGCAGCTCTACTTTGAGCTAACAGCAGCTCTATCTTGAGCTAACAGCAGCTCTACTTTGAGCTAACAGCAGCTCTACTTTGAGCTAACAGCAGCTCTACTTTGAGCTAACAGCAGCTCTACTTTGAGCTAACCGCAGCTCTACTTTGAGCTAACAGCAGCTCTGCTCTGAGCTAACAGCAGCTCTGCTCTGAGCTAACACCAGCTCTACTTTGAGCTTCAAACCAATTGTTTCGAAACCAGCACTCCTCAATCCAAAGATGCCTCTTTGTTGACTTGTTTGTGTGAGGGATGGGGCTAATCAGAAAAACATGTTGCTGAATGATGTGCAGAAAGGAGGACAAAATGTTACGAGTTATGACTAACTGTCTACCAACGTAACCAGATCTTATTCCTTTTCACCATAATTTAATTGGCTCACCATCCGAGTGAAATGATGTGCAGGGCTGGAATTTTTGGTTCCATTCAACACTCAGAAATGAAATCCATCCCATCGATACGACTTACCGATGCACGAAGCGTAGTTCTGCCAGATAGGCCATGCCGTTAGCGATTTGTGTTACCATCGACGTCAGCCTTTCGCTATGCAGCTCACTCTAAACACGGCAGAAGTGGAGGAAAGCAGCAAGTTTTCGGGTTTCTTTTCAAAAACCAAGCAACACATGCAAAAACAAGAAACTCACTGCATCTTTTCAATCTTCCAGCATGCAGGTATGCAACAGAGATGAGCCCATACAGAAGGTACATGTACTGTACTCCGAAGTAAGTGTACACATTTTCAGCGCGCTTACGTTTCGACCTCCCAGGGCTAAAACACGCTTCGGGCACATTAAAATCTCAGCCTCTACTACTGCTGCCTGCATATACTGTCACACTGAACCGTGCAAAGCAGAGTTTCGGCCGCAACAAATTTTAGGCCAAAAAAGCCGAAAATAGATGTGCGCCGAATATTTGTTGATTTACAGTATACTCGGTGGAGAGCCACGGATAAATTTATAGTAAAGAAAAAAAGACCAAGAAACTACAAGGTACTGTATAACAGGAAATTTTCGGACGGAAATATTTTCGGACAAAGCCACAATTCGACCTTTCATACGGATTTTATTTTCGTACAGTGCTGCATGCAAAAAGCACGTGTTCGCAAGCAGTGCGCATGTACAGTGTACATAGTTTCACATGAACAAATTTTAGTACGGAATTTATTTTAGTGCAAAAGAGGCCGGGTACGAAATCGTACGAAAATAAATTCCGTCCGAAAATTTCCTGCTATACAGTACGCTATAATGTTATACCGTATTTCCCCAATTATAAGTCGCACATTCTTACACTAAGATTCAGGGTAAAAAAAAGGGGTGCGACTTACAATCGAGCATGACTTACTTCTGAAGTGAATATATCGCAACAATATTGCTCAAACCTGAAATTGGGGGTGCGACTTCTAATCGGGGAAATACAGTAATGTTATCGCCTGAGCTGATTGTTTAGCAACTGGTGGTGTTAGTGGACATTATAGCGTAGCTTGTAGTTTTTTGGTCCTTTTTTCTTTGCTATAAATTACAGTATACTAATCAAGCTTTGAAAATAGTTTGATATCACGTTTTATATAATTCATGTTAGCCTGGGATACGCTGTGGAATACTAAGTGTATCAATATCCTCGAAAAGTTACCCCAACATCATCATAAACAAGTTAATTGTAACTGGGTAATTCCCTTACCGGGTCTCCGCTACCACACAGATGCCGATAGGACAGAAGATAACCCTTGAGGTCACCGTGCATCATCAACTCCATCACAACGTAGAACGGCTCGTCTTTGGTGCAGAAGCCCAGCAGCTTGACAATGTTCTCATGATCGAAGGTCGTCATCAGCTGTCCCTCTGCCAGGAACTGACTCTGTAAAGGAGAGAAATGAGCAATCGTTGCAAGAGAAATATCTCAAGTTTTCAACAAAGGCAAGGTGCTCAACACCATTGAGCAAACAGGCAGAAGCTACCTTGCTCAAAGGAACTTGCGCATGAACAGCACGAGTGCACGGTGGTGCAAACCCGCACCGTTTTTCTGCGAAAGCACTGGACGTACTACTCCACCGCAAGGACCCCGATGCTGCCCGGTAGTAAGGGTATGCTGCTGAAGGTACCCCCGCCAGTCCATGTTACAACAGCTCAAGGTTCAGCGAAGTAAGGCCTAATTTACACCACACTTTGCCAGCTATCACTTGTCACAGTCGTATGTGGAAAGGCAGCAAGGGAAAAGAAGAAAGGCCTCCTCCGCTATGTCTGGTCAGTGCCCGCTACAGAAAGAAAAAGTGTTCGTTTTGAGCTCATTCGTACAAGGATATAGCGTGCCGATAGCAAGCTACCCTATGAAAAGATTGCTTGGTCTACTCACGATAAGCGCGGCACTTCAGCAATCAGAGCAGCATGTCCTCAGTGTGCATATGTGTGCAGTACCCTTGGTTGGTTTAGCTACACATGCACGGCCGCCTCCACTGCTTCGGATGCTATCGCTGTGCGTATCCCTGTGCTTTTTCGCCGGAGTTTGCACCATGATGGTTTGTGGCTATTATTCTCATAAAAAGTACATTATCTGTGAACCACATACTCGTGTTTAAAAGTCACTCAATCTTGTACCAAGGATGGAGTGTGCATACTATCGAGCACAGACAGTACCTTCTCCTCGTTGTTGGCGCCATCGTGAAGTGTCTTGACCGCCACTCCAGTGCAGGTCATATTGACAGTACTGGACGTGGAGTTACCTCGGTCCGGGATCAACTCTCCACCGTACACTGCTCCGAACGCACCTGCAGCGTGCGAGGGGTAGAGCATGTGTCAGGTGGTGAATGGTAAACAGGGGTGTGGCTGGTCCCCGTGTAGGGGAGGGGGGGGGGGTGAACAGCCGCATATGTGTAGGTTGGCATGTGATTATAAAGGTCATTATGTGCATACTGGACCTAGGTCCACATTTCTAGGGTGTGCACGTGCCAAATGACCTGAAATGATGCTTGCAATTGGCTTCGATTTTTTTCCCCAGGGAGGACCCTGCACCCCTTTCCACGGCCACCCAATCTCTGAAGTCAGTGCAATGGGCCTCTGTGTGTGTGTGTGTGTGTGTATGTGTGCGTGGGTACGTGCGTGCATGCGTGTGTGCATGTGTGCAGTGCGCGGGAACCCTTTAAAAATAGCTGGCAATAGGAACCGTCTTGCAAGCACGCACATTTGATACACCTGTACCCAGGCACAAATTGACTACCAAACCATCCCGATTCAGACTCATTCAGACCGCCGTGGCTAAAGCTCACCTTCGCCCAGACGCCGGTTGATGATGATGCTGGACCTGGGCAGCTCCCACTTGCTGAGTGCCTGCGTCTTCTCCATCAGATCAGTGCTGTCCATGTCTAGACCATACTGAGCTGCCCGCTTGATCACCTTGATCTTTTTCTTGTACCTGGTGAACGTGGCAACATATCAGAGTCGTATTATTTCGACTTCTTAGCTTCCTGTATTTAGTACAGTAGCAAAATTCTGCTGCAATCTACAATCATGACATGCACGTCATGGAAATCACCTGCTTCGAAATGATGAACTACGTATATAATAGCCGGCCAAAAACCGTTCCACTTCAAGCGTAGGAGTTAACATGCCGTAAACATTTGCCACCAAGACTATCCACGATGACACGCATAAGATATACATTGGGGGGAGCACTATTATGGTAGCATATCCTTTTCCCTTAATGATCGCCGCACGTCACTATTTTTTAAATTTTTCATATAGACAATACTGTCACAATAGTCCTCTCCTCCGGGGACGTCAAAAGACTGACCATTATTGAGTTAAGATGGATGGTAAGAGTCAACCGTGGCAGAACGGAGACGCTTGCAATTTTGCCGTATTTTCTCTTACCCATTCCCCTATACTGGTCATCAATCCTGCCATGAGATATTGTTTAAGTACACACAATTAACCTGGCATGGCTACGCATGCACCACGTGCACATGGGAGATTGGACTTCGACGGTGCAATATTATCATTACTCAGCACCCTCCAAGTGAGCTTTGGCACCACAAGTGCAACACCACTGTCTGTACATGCATGTGCTCACCATCTTTGCCAAACTACAGCCACGACCGCGAATATCAGAAGCAACAGGCCAATACCTACAGACAGCAAAAAAAAACAACAACAGGACAACACAAGTAGCAGGCCATGTGTCAGGCATATTTCACCGTTCAAAAACATTCTTGGCAAGTGAATGTATGGCACTCTGGTAGAGGACCTTACAGTAAAACTTGCCTAATCCAAGCAGGTTGGGACCAAGTCCTGCCAGTCACTATGAATTGCCCGCAACTCAGAATAAACTGACTCGTACATACTTCAAGTACTCTAATACTGCACGCAAGTAAAATAGTTTTTGGCGCCGTTTTTCATTGAAAAGCCAATATTTGTGACTATAATTAAACAATGTATGGTCAGAAAGATGCCCAGTAGGTGGATGTGCCGTGACTAAGTGGCGTCAGGTTTAAAGGGAATTTTACTGTGCTATGTATGGTTGGGCACTGAAGAACAACACAGGTTAGGATTTCACCGAGCACAGCACACCGGTATATACACACAGTGCAGGACTCAACTGCACATAAACTAAGGGAGCGGTCTAGGCTACAATGCTAATTCTCCCTCCCCCCCCCCCCCCCCCCCGTTCTTTGGCAGGTGACAGTGCTATAATACTCAGCTACATAGAGAGCTGCATGCGGGGTCTTCAAATCGAATCAACATTGTGGGATAGCGGCTTTCTTTGCTCACTTTTAAAACATAATGGTCTGTGTGGTAGAACTTACTGAATCCGATGATAAAGCCTAGAGCCTGGGAGCAGCCTCCGAGGTTCTCCACCAGCGACTCAGACAAATAGGTGCATTCAGAA
The DNA here is from genome assembly GCF_964019385.1 of Sycon ciliatum. NCBI lineage: Eukaryota > Metazoa > Porifera > Calcarea > Leucosolenida > Sycettidae > Sycon > Sycon ciliatum. Next base: position 10,505,512 of record NC_088650.1, on the reverse strand, counting down.
TCCGTTTCTGAGAGAAATACATGTACACAGGTCAGAACACACACGGAAGACATTTCGTGATGATGATTAGCAAGTATCCAGAACAGAAGGAAGCATACAAAGTCTGTAGAAGTTGCTGTAATGCTGAACAAGCAAGTATACCTATCCAAAAGAAAAAGGATCAAGGAACTACAAGTTACGCTATAATGTCCACTAACACTACTGCCGGTCAGTGTCGTGCAGCAACGTCAGTACCGTCGGTCAGTGTCGTGCAATGTTATCACATGAGCTGATTGTTTAGCAACTGGTGGTGTTAGTGGACATTATTTTTGAATTTTTGAAATTTTTGCTATGCTGTGACGTAGCACTTTCAAGCCCTACTGCAAGTACACCAAAGACATTTGCATCTTTCAAGTCTCTTTCAGAGGCACTATCGCCCGACGCCTCGGAGCTCATTCCACGCGGGAGAAAACCAATTTTGGCCGCATTGAATTTTCGGCCTGTACTGCTGCTGCCTGTATACTATGCCATACTAAAACTCGCAAACTAAAATTTCAGCCGCGACAGATTTTAGGCCTAGAAGGCCCAGGCCGAAAATAGCCGAAAATAAATGTGCCGAATATTTGTTCATTTTTATGCAGTATATAAAATCTTACCCGGTATGGTATCACTTGGTATGCTGTTGGGGCAGCACTGTCCCCAGGTCAGCCTCTCCGGCAGATACGTGTGGATGCGATACTCGGGGTCCAGCGTTGCTATCAGCAGATCCGACCCATTGGCCGTTCGCTGCCGGATTGTTGCATTGACCTGCGAGGTCGCCAAAACATACGGACCAAGGTGAAAGTCACAAGTGCTCGAGTTCAGTTTATCACCTCACAAGGTTTGAGCATGTGATAATGCTACAAAACTACTCACAATCAGAATTCTGTTTGAAGTAAGTGATTTCTATATTACAGCGCGATCAGACTTCCTTCAGGCCAGCACTCTATCCTGTAGAGAGAACTGAGTGCCATTCTACAGGTCGCCACTCATATGTCAGAGAACAGACTACCAGTATCCTCGCCTAGTGAAGTGTATACGATGACCAAATCCTCACAAGAGCTGTGGTCTCTTAAACACCAAAGGCCGATTCATACTTCATGTCGCGTACGGGAAAGCCATCGCGCGACCGTCACACGACGGCTTTCCCGTACGCGAAATAGTTGAGCTCAAATCAAATTTTTCCCGTACGCAAAATGAAGTATGCATCGGCCTTGGTGGTAGTCTGGGTTCAGAGGGTCAAAAAACAAAGTTTCGATTTTCTGTATTTTTTCACTGGCAGCGTCTTGTGTATGGTCCAAAGGGTTTATCCTGAAAATTTGAGCGTAATCGGGTGCTTCCTTCCGGAGATATAGTCGCGCAAAGTCTGCACAATTGTTTTTGAAATACTGAAATATCAGCAAATTTCTACAAAATTTAGGTTTGCACACTATTCCGATTTTTACCGTCAATCTTTGAGCGATTTCATTAAAATTTTCTGGAGCGACTCCTAGTACTCCTCTGCGCTGCAGACTGACAGCCGCGCACGATGTTTGTCACCATGGCAACCAAGATAACTTTTGCACATGCGCAAATTCAAAAAAATTCAAATTTCGACTCTCATGATCTCAGCTGATCGCTCTGCTGTTGAAACTTTTGGAGTAATTGTTTCTTGGAGCTAACCCCTTCGTTGGCTACTATGGGGAAGTCTGGAGCCAAGGGAAAGCCCGGACGATCTAAGAAAAGGAAAAGAACGTTCTATGGAGTGTCTCAGGCGCCGAAGTCTCCCTCTGGTGAAATTTCGCCTGCAGAACAAATTCCTGACTTGCCACTGTCTGATGACGACCTTGACGTGTCAGCTGAAGCCACGTCTTCAAGCAGCGATAGTGATGGAAGTGGCGGTGAAGTCGACAGCAGTTCCTCCGACAGTGACTCGGATGAAGAGTGTGAGGAAGGGGCGCATGGATTTCGCCTGATTGATCTCGAGTGCCTTCAGCAGCTTTTGTCAGTTGCAGTTTGTTGCGGTGGCTGTAATGGCGCAGTCACGATCAGCGAATCGCAACGGGGAGGCCTTGCATCATGCCTGGAGCTTTCCTGTGTTAACTGCGGCGACATAGCAAGCGAATTTATGTCCAAGAAGTTCAATCGGGTCTGGGAGGTGAACAGACGAGCAGTATTCGGAATGCGACTGATTGGCCGTGGACGTCAATCAATGGTACAGCTGGCGGGTGCACTAAATATGCCATCACCTATGAGTCGGTCGACATTTTACAGACATGCTAAAGGCCTGCATTCCGCGTCCAAGAGCGTCGCTGAGCGTAGCATGACTGAGGCAGCTGAGAAAGCAGTGTCCGCAGCAGATGGGGGTAGCGATATCGCTGCTTCCTATGACGGTACCTGGATGCGCCGAGGATTCGCATCGCTCTTCGGAGCCTTCACTATAATTGCATATGATGTCGGCAAAGTGGTAGACTGCGAAGTGCTTTCAAAGTTTTGCCACAAGTGCACGCACTTGGCGTCAAGAAAAGAGAAGGGAGAGCTAACCAAAGATGACTATGATCGACAGATTGCCGAACACGATTGCTCAGTCAACACCACTGTATCAGCTCCTGCCATGGAGAGTGCAGCCGCCAAGACTCTGTGGGCCAGGTCCTTTGAGAGCCGCAAGCTGAGGTACACCACCTACATTGGTGATGGAGATACCAAGAGTTTAAGGCTGTGCGTGACGCTTGTCCGTATGGGCCCGAGGTGCCTGTAGTCAAGGAGGAATGTGTCGGCCACGTTCAAAAACGCATCGGTACCAGCCTAAGAAAGCTGAAGAAAAACCTTGCGGGCAAGAAGCTTGCTGATGGGCGCACTATAGGCGGACGTGGTCGCCTCACGGATGCCATGATCGACAAGCTGCAAGCCTACTATGGCATGGCTGTGCGGAACAACAGCGGAGACTTGCAAGCCATGGCCAGGGCCATATGGGCATCCCTCATGCATCGTGCATCCAGCGACAGTAAACCTCAGCACCAGTATTGTCCGCCTGGAATTAACAGCTGGTGAAGATGGTAGCAGCAACAGGCAGGTGGTGATGTCTACGCCCACCACAATATCCTGCCAGAGGCAGTATGGAAGGAACTGAAGCCGGTCTACATTCGGTTGTCCGACCGGAGTTTGCTCGAGCGCTGCCAGAAGGGTGCTACGCAGAATCGCAACGAAGCATTCAATGGACTCGTGTAGCAGTTGTGTCCAAAGACAGGCTTTGCATCCGCTCCCACTGTCCAGATGTGCGTCTACCTGGCCGTGGCCTGGTTCAATGATGGAGGTGTGGCAGTGAAACGCGTTCTGGACGAGATGGGCCTCCCTACTGGACACCATACGACACGTCTCATCAAGCTGCTAGACCGTGAGAGACAGGCACATGCTGCCAGAAAGAAGTCAGAAGAAGGGAAGAGGTCACGAAAGAAGCGAAGGAGGATCAGGAAGGGCATCCAGGATGAGCAGCAAGAGGAAGACGGTGTGACATATGAAGCTGGTGGCTTCGACTAAGTTCTAGTTGGACAGACATACCTCCATCTGTACTTGCACAGAGCACTTTTTTTCTCCATTTTCCACTGAGTCCCGTACCTCTTAGACAGCGTAGCAAAGAACCTGTAAGTCACAGACCCCATAAACCATACATTTTTGGAAACTGTGAGCATTTATCTAGGTGCTAAGTGTCATGGATTTTTATATTTGTCTAGTAGCTTTGAGTAAAGTGCTACTGATCGAGGACCTAAATTTTGCGCGATTGCATGATTTTTGTTTGACAGCTTCAGTACTTTGTTCTGAATATGATTTCAAAATTCCGCTCCACTTAGCACCTAGGTATATGTGAAGGAAATCCTGTGGAGCACTCAGTTTCTACCCAGCTTCTTTCTGCGTTTGCATATTGCGTCTAAGGTATTGGTGGTACGGCATAATCGCAGATTTGACTATTTTGTCTGCGGATTCCCATGTGTGAGCTTGATTTATACTTCATTGGACTTAGTGAAATACACTGGGTATGTGGGCAAAATTTGAGCAAAATTCATCAATTATTATGGAAGTTACGGCTGTTTTCATGCGGTCGGGCCGCGAACCCAGACTGCCACCTTCTACGGGTAGGAGGCCTAATGAGAAGCTACCTGCTACACAGTAAAATAATTTTTTTTAAATCAAGGTTCGCTTGACACTCGGTTGGAGGCCGAGTTTTCCGCATCCGCAGGAACGCCACCACCCTCTAGGATCAAGGCAGGAATGCCACCGCCCTCTAGGATCAAGGCAGGAATGCCACCACCCTCTAGGATCAAGGCGTAACTCCAGCTCCTAAGCGGTCGATCCACACAGTAGACTAGAATACAAGTAATTCCTGTAGTGTTCATTACGACCCGCTTTTGGCTTATCCACCACCACCCCCCCCCCCCCCTGCTTAGTTTCGTCTTGTATTTATAGTCACAGCCAATCAGCCCTTTTTCATGCCTGGAAATTGCTCTCATTTGCAACTCATGTGAAGTGCAAAACAAAACTGCACAAAAACATACCGGTCGATTAGGCTCACTGGCCCGAAAGTCACCAATGATACTGGAAAAGTTGCCGTACTCCATGATCTTCTCCACCTCCGCCTGGGCCTCGCGCACATTGGTGGTAAAGGTGCGGTTCAGTTTTCTGAAGTAGACGTGTCCAGACAGGCTCTCGAAGTCCACCTTGCCAACCAGGTAGATCAGCACCCACCGTATAGCCAGGCTGTAAGGAATACATGCACATTATACTGAAGATGCTTGCAAAGTACAATATTCGCGAAACTAGGCTAAGTGACCACGTTAAATACAATGGTTGCAGGTTTTTGAATTATTCATTTCCAGTTCTTCAGCTTTTCACCCGACCATTCATGTTACATCAGTTGTTGGCAGTGGCGCGACCATTCGGGAGAGAGTTAGGAGTAATGTGCCTGTAGGTGCGTACTTACAGCTTCTGTCCTTGGATATAGTTTAGCTTCCAGTCGGGACTCCGGTACGTGGTGTTGGAGTGTTTCAGTGTCTCCTGCAGCAACTGCAGAGCTTTGTAGTAGATGACGATGGAGTCGTGCATCAGACTGTCATAGGCGACGGGGATAGTTGGAAACGCGTAGCACTGGAGTGGGGTTGAACAGATAAGGACCACAGTCACAATCAACACCACCATAGAGAGGTCAGGAGTCAGGAGCAAGTCAGGAGAAGGGAATCATGCTGGACTGTGCAAAAAGCCAGGGCCGTGGATATAACATTAGTATCAGCTTTGCAAATTTGAAAAACACATTTTGCAAGACGTAGATCATATCTGGGCATAATTTATTGATACGCTGTTAGGCAGTGCGACCAATACAATACAATACAATACAATACAATACAATACAACACACAACTGCTTACAGTTACAGTGATTCCAAGAGAAAGGAAGGGATGGGAGACATGAGGTGGGCCAGGGCCAGGGATGCTGTCATTCACTGGCTTCAAAACATATTGGCGTGATTGCACATTCACTGCTGCCAGTGTGCTGTAGAAGTATCTGCTGGTCAAGAGTAGTGCTGAAAAGGGCGAAGGGCTGGACATAAGGGCACTTGGAGGGCATACTACGGAGAGTATGAATTCAGTTTCAGCACCATTCTCACAGCTGTCCTGTTTACCCTACACTCTCATACCTCGTTTACCCTGATGGTCTAGGACTGGGCACTGTCTGTAACTTTGGAATGTCCATAACTCTGAATCGCATACGTTTTGATGGGGAAATATGGGATAATATTATGATGTCACTATCTCCACCAAAAGTAACAAAGGAGTAGTAATACTAAGGTAATGAGATAATCAGATAGTGCAACAACAAGGTACAAAACTGACAAGGATATTGAGGCATAACTATTAACTTATAGGTCCTTTTCTCTTTACATATTACTATTGGCTCAACATCCGAGTTTTTTTTTACAATCGTGCAGTGTTGAACTCACGTGTGTCGCTGCAAGAGCGTTGAGTTGCTTGTAGCGGGTAACGGACATCTTGTAGTCATTTGTAATGTCCAGCACGGTGTCTTCGTCGGAACGGTACAGCTGCTGGCTCATGCTGAACGTATGGGCGGCCATGGACATCATCTGCTCCGACGTGCAGTTGTAGGTCACAGAGTCTGTGATGCGCGGAGGGTACAGAGGACAAGAAATAGCCGTATGACAGCATAGCACTGTTCAAACAACCCAAGCTGTAGCATGATCGGATTAAGCATCGTGGACCGGCATTCAAAGCAGAGTGGAACCTCTCTTCCCGACCACCTTGCTACTTCGAAGTACAGCCTGAGGCCAGGGAGAGTGCTAGTAATACTCAATTGCCTTACAGCTAGCTGTTTCGACCTTTTTACGTCTCCTCATGCAGCATAGCTCAGAGTCCGTGGCCGAACCGATCGTAAGAATGTCTAGTGAACAGCACGGCATTTTTAGGCCTGCAGCCCAAAGCCCAAAGCATCACAGTCAGAGTGCTCTAACTGCGAGAAACACTGTACAGCGAGCTTTGCACACGCCTGGAAATAGGATATTCTATGTATTGCACCGAGAGAGCCGTGTAATGTGTCATCAATGTGTCAATGTGTCATCACACATAGCCTATTCCCTCGATTTAGGCTAAGGCCTGTGGAGAATCCATAAAATTTATGGATTCTCCACAGGCCTTAGCCTAAATCGAGGGAATAGGCTATTTGTATTTAATACAAATACAAAATTCAACTGGGGCTCGGTAACGATAAGTTAGACTGTATTACTATATGAAACAGTCAGAGTATGCATCTAGCAACCCCCTTCTGGCAATGGTAGCAAATGAAATCCAACCTCATGAATAGAGGAGAGCCATGCTCACTACACACTACTACTCAGCCTAGTTGCAGTGTTAGTATTGAATAGCCTTGTGTTTCAGAAGCGCATACCGAATGTCCTTGTGTTTCAAAACCTTTATACTGCACTGCCTTGCATGTCAGAAGCTCCTACTGCACGTGTAGTGCTTGAAGAGCTCGTACAGCAAAGCCACATGCGTGTTGTGCTAGTACACACACTGCACAGCCTGTGGGCTACTAGTGCTAACATTGCATTGAGGAGATAGGTTTTCCTTAGCCACAGCCATACAATCACAGTGGTTATCAGGCTTACTGGCAACGAAGGACACGTTCTGTGTGAACCAAAACTCAGAGTACCACCCCGGCACGACGAAGGTGAGCTGTGTTTTCCCGGCGCAGCACGCGCTGCTGAAGCCCTGTGAGAAAGCACACAGGTAAACACGCAAAACGACTGAAGCACGGTCACATGGAGTAATGCACACGGAGACTGCCTTGATTTAGACTAGGGTCTGTGGAGAGTCCAGAATTACCAATACAGTAAGACCTGTGATTAACGACCACCCCTTCCTTGGGGCCAGAGCAAGCGGTCTTTAGTGGCTGGTGGTCCTTAGTTAGAGGTTTTCACCGTACAACCATGATATGAATGTGGGACCGTCCGCGCCTGGCGAAGTGGTCTGTAGTGCCAGGCTGGTCGCTAGTCACGGTGGTCTTTAGTTACAGGAAAATGCCACCTGCTCTGAAAGCGGACTGGCATTCGGTCATCACTGATGCCGCACACATACTGCAGTTTCAAAAAAACTACACTGTGTGCCGTGTTTAGTGATTGTCACAGCATTGTCTCTCTCCATGCTGTCTCTCTCCGTGCTGTCTCTCTCCTCTGTATCGAGCATGCGCATATATAGTACAGATGAGGGAGACAGTACGGAGAGAGACAATGCGGCGACAATCACTGCACACTACACCATGTGCCTGGACGTCTGAATGTCGAGTGTGTCTCACCTTATGATATGCCGAGCAGGCAATTTTCTGCGCAAGTGGCTCAAACATCATGAGAATCACAACTCTTGTTCTGGCACGGCGGATGTTGCTCCACACAATGTCCACGTCAAAGTCATTGGTCACAGATTCCAATGCCTTGATCTCGATCTTGTCAGCTTCCCTGATAGCGTGTGATTGAAAGGCGTCCAGGACCACCTGGAAATCTTCGCTGTTCTCCGATATCACAGACACCGATTTCCAGCCAAGATTCTGCATCATTTCTATCCAGGCGTTGGTGTATATTTCAGACGTGGCCGCAATGCGGTGAAACGAGGCGTAGTCAACGCGCCTGTTGAGCCTGGAAGACTCCACACTATACGCCACGTCGGCCATGCTCAGGTACGGAGCAAAGTTGTTGAGCAGCTCGCTTGCCGCGCTGCAGGCCGGCCCCACGATGCCCGTGCCAATGTTGTTGACGAGCAGATCGGCGACTGTGCGTGTGGTGCGCAGGGTGTCACAGTCCGTCTGCCACAAATTGATCGCGAGCTTCAAATCGTCCGACCCGTAGCTGTTCAGGTGGAACAGAGTGATATACGTGGCCCACAGCATCTGCTGACCGACCGGAAACTGCGCTGGGTTGCCCAACGGAAGCAAGGCGTGAAGCAATGCCGTGAACGTTCGCGTCGTCGGATTGGGCAACCAGGGTGGGCTCTGCACGCGATTTGACGTACGCAGACAGCTGCAGAACATCTTTGAAACGTTGGGCGAGATCGTGTCATAGTCGCTGATGTTGGCCACAAGGTCTCTGCATTCGCCACGGAAAGTCGCATCATCGACCAAAGTGCCGGTTTCATTGTAAAGGGTTGTACTTGGTGTTTGGCCTACATAGAGACAATGAGACACAGCACAGGATGGCCATCAATATGGAGTGTACCACATGTAACACCATTTCAAACACTACATAACTGAACTACAGTAGAGCTCTGACAAGACTTACCCCTATGAGCAGCAGAAAAGTGCAATTAGTGTCTGAGATACTCGATATCCCAGTATGGATCAAAACACCAGTGCTCCGAATAATGTCCGTACTAAGCGAGAGTATGTCCTATCAGAGTAACAGGTTATGTAGTAAGTGAGTTTCCAGGGGTGTCGGAACGTAATCTAGGGTGCTACGGTCAGCCATCCGAGCTACAGTTTAGTTGTTGGGAGGGGGGGGGGGGGTGGCTCCGCTGAAAAATTTCGCAACTCCGAGTCCAAATCAGTTCTTTTGATTGATTCGTGGGGTACCTGGGGGCAAAAAATGTGGTGCGGTCAATACCGTAGTGACCGCACCGTGTCCATGGCTTCACCATACTGCCTTAGAGCCCTGGCCGTGGCTGGTCTGTGCACTGAGCAGGTTACACGGCTGTCGCTACTCAGCGATCAGCAAGCTGCACCGAGACTTGCATGATAAGCAAAATGAGACATACAACATTCCGCTACTCCTCTTCTCCATGCGCTCCTCAGCCAGACTAGCTACTCACGGTAGCCATTACACACTACAAATTACAACAACGAAAGGTTCTTTACAACAACGAAGGGTTCTTTACAACAACGAAGGGTTCTTTACAACAACAAAGGGTTCTTTAAAACAAAAGAAGGGTTCTTTACAACAAAAGAAGGGTTCTTTACAACAAAAGAAGGGTTCTTTACAACAAAAGAAGTCAGACGTATTTTAAGGTATTTTGCAGATGTAATAATATTATGTAGAAAAATGTTTGGTGGAAACATTCTTTCCCAAAGCACTGCAAATAGACTGAACTAATTCTGCTTTTTGGCAATATAGTTACAGTGTCGGACACGGATAAAAGAATCATGCCATGCAGGCTTCAAACCGCAGTCTTATAACAAAACTACTGCCAGAAACCAAACAGCAGGACCTCGCGCCATATGGCGAAATCAGTAGCAAAGGTGCACATAACAGTTATAGATAAGAACCATATCGCAAAACATTATTCCAGACGAGTATCAAACATATCGCAGAACATTATTCCAGACGAGTATCAAACATATCGCTAGGTCACATTCGGTCACTGCCACTTTCCCAATTCCTATGTGTAGATCTCGCACCTATTTAACCACCTTGTCACACAATGTGTATGCACTGTTATGTAAGAGCATACCAATGTGAGAAGCTAGGAAGCGTAATAACAATAATAATAGTAATATCTTAATGAAGTTGATTGTTCCAACTAGGAACACACGCTTCTTGGCATGCCTCATACACAAGGGTTTAAAAAAAAATAGGTGTGAGAATATGTGGGCCACAGCCAGCTAAAACATGGCTTTGGGTGAAAGAAATGTATCCCAGAAAAAAGTCACTTTGCTCGCCAGCTGCTTGGACTAGACCGCCAAATACGTGTGAGAACGAAGTTCGACAAGATGCTCACGCCACTGGTTGATGAATGAAGCCAGCGTGAGCGTGCTCGGCAGAAACAATCCTTCATACCGTCATGTCTCAAATAAATTACGAAACCCGAAGACATGTTTTAGCTGACTGCGACCCGTGTGCATGTAGGACTTTGTAAGGTGACAGTGACTGAATGTGATCTCGAGATGTTTTGATTTTCCCATAGTCACCTACATCTTTGCTGCTGTGTTTGCCTCATGGCGAGAAATCCTGGCATTTTTGGTGGTAGGCTTTCGTTATAATACTGCTCTTTTGTTGCCTTGTATCATTCTTTCACTCGTACCTGACCATGGCAATATTGCCGAGACGTTGTACAGTAAGAATTAGTCATTTGTCATGTTGTCAATGATGTTTATAGTCATTTGTAGTGCTTTGGGAATGGGTGAGTCCACCCAAATACATTCTACAGCAAAAGAAGGATCTAAGAAAATGAGAGACTGCTTCATGTACAATGGTGTACTCTTTTTGGTGTCTTCACCTGAAGTTCCGAACTCAGTCTTAACTACAAGGTACGCAAGAACCAGTGATGAATGGGAAATTCTAGCTTCAGCTTCACCAGTACAATTGCACTGACGTCATCCCGTGTGGCCTACATCTCGTCCATGCTCTGTCCCATGGCCAGCATTACCAACACCCCCGCAGCCCTTGCAGATCATGCACGGACGAACATAATTATGGCATGCCCCGCTGGTGATTGGATCATGGATTTTACCAGGGACCAAGCCGTCCTCAGCAACATGCGAGTATCGTAACGCACGACGCAATCATTTAGCGGCACAATTCGATACTGTTAGGAATCGGAGAGTGCTTCTCCAGCGAGAACTGAGACAGTGTTGCATTATGCATTGAGAGAAATGAAGGAAAGCAACATTGAAAAATACTGAGAAATCAAGGGTTGTATAGAAGGAACACTCACCGCTCGCGTCCGCAATCAGTAAAGCCACAAAGAAGGACGCCAGGATCCAGCTGACAGGGTGTATCCCTGTTGAAGTCGACATTGCTATGCTATGCACCTAGCTTGAAGGCTTCGCTTGACGAATCACCAAGACCATTCCATTCTTGTGTGCTCCATAACCAAAATACCAGCGTTGCAAGTGTGAAGTTGTACTTGGAGAAAACGTTTCAAGACTTTTACTTTCTAGTTTACATGGTTTACCCCACTCAAGATAATCAAGCATATGCATACTCATTTAGACCACGATCCAGGCCCAGGGTCAGGGTAGATCTCCGAATGCCCGATGGCGATGCATAGCTAGGACTAGTATTAGGAGGCTGGCGCATGGTATGCACAGAAGACTGAGAGTGAGAGCACGTGCACGCTAGGCTGTCCACATGGTCCACCTCTGACTCCACAAGTCGTTATCTGGTTATACGTTAGTGATCATGGCGATCCACACAGACTCAGTGCACTGGACCACAGACCACACTGCTAGTATTGTACTAGTATGACTGTACAGTCTGTAGTTGTTTTTAGTTCGGTCAGTGCAGTCGTAGTTCTCGTACAACAGACTTCTACTCGCGTCTGACGTTACGGAGGGAAACCGACATAACCATGATGACAGATCAGCTGTTTTACATGTGTGGTGACTACGACTCGGAGTCGTACAGACTCCATGATACTACACGTACACTACTAGACTGAGTAATGACTGGCTGTCATGCCAGTGCTGCCAGTGCAGTGGCTTTGATCAGAAGCTCTCACGTGCCCAGAACACATACTGTCATACACACCCCCAGCATGCACGGCCACCGCCCGTGCCAGGATCTCCACTACAAGAAATCTGCCTCTGTCTGGGTGGAGCGGATATTGCTAGCCAATGCCAAACAGAGGAGGCCGGCGGAGTATCGGGCAATGCCAATATGCAATGTCCCCATGGTCACTATCAATGACATCACTACATGTACATGAGGGCACAACAAAGAGAACCATGTTTATGTATCGGTAGTTTTGATGTGCTCTTGGCAATACAATGCATAATGGTAGTCTGATAGCAGTACAATCATGTAGCTCTACCTAACGTTTAGACGTAACCGTCGTTGCCATCGTATTGTTTGTTGATGAAGAGACCTTTCGCACTCCGCGAGCATGCACCAGGCGATGGATCCAGTACGCGGAGCAGACCACGATTCGAATGAATCGACATCTTCCCAAACTTGAACGAGGCTTCCTTTTTTGTAGGGAGCCTGTATGGTTCCTCGAACCCAGACAACGGACTAGCATTCAAACCACTAGTCGACTGGATCTGGATCTCCCGTTCAGGATTACTTCAGTACTTGATTCGAGTCATACAAGAGCATGAACGGGCGAAAGGTCTTACTGACCAGGGCTCAAGAATGAAGCAGTAAAGGCGTACTGCCTTGTAGATTATACGATTATCCTGGTACTTCAAGTAGATTTAGACATTACATCGCTTCCGTCGTTCTACCATAGCAATAATGGTTAGCTGTACAAACAATCTCTGCTTGCAGATCTGACAGCGATCGAGACCTGGATCAAGTACAGTCAAACCTCTTTAGGACGAACACCAAGGGACCGATGAGATTAATTTTGTTTGCAATAACGGGAGTTCTTCTTATCCGTATGGTATATCCAGAGGCTAAGGCTGAGGCTAGTAAGGAACGAAGGAACGCAGGTCACTCTTTTTAGACTCCGTGCGTGATCCGAGACTCGCGAGGTCACTGATCTCGTCCGGACGGTGTCATGTGTGACGTAACATCGCTACATGCAATCATGACACAGATTGACCATAACTTAAGTTGGCATCACCCAACACGACCTAGTAGATCTACTAAGTACTAGACCTACTACTGCTAGGTATGTACGATGTAGATCTAAACGTATGGTCTGCCTAGGTCAGGAGCCGCCGAAAGCAGAGCTGCAGTTCGTCTTGCGGAAGGGCTTGGCCACGAAGAGGAGCGAGCCCATGACACAAGGAACTAGTTCACAATGGAAGGACACTTTATTCTGTTCTGTTGTTGCCCTGGGGCTGAGCTTCGTGGCAATGGAGTCCATCATCAGACGCCATTGATCAGGGGTTGTGTAGATCTACATGATGTATGCCCGCTACTGAATCACATACTACATTGTAGTAATGTTATGTCTTTCCCTCAAACCAGTGAGTAGCGTTATGTATTACTTACTATTACCGTAGGTCTCTCTACTGTCTCTAGGGAGCTGGACAGCCTACACTACAGCTACATCTCTCTTTCCGGCCCCCTGAGACTGTTACGTAGTCTTTCTGTTAGCATCATGCTGTATGTATCATGTGTATAATGCTAGATCTACCCACTCACCGGCTAAGCATGCAGTGTCTCCGCCCTAGGCCTACTGTCTCTCGGAAAAAACATCCTTCGTCATCGTGTCACGGACGCCGGACGGTAAGCCGGGAAGGATCATACTTCTGTGTACTCTGACCGTGCATGATGAATCCGCCACTGCATGCACTGCACTGCGCCAGATCAGATTACAATCATCAGCACAGAGTAGACTAGTACAGTGCTGGCAACTCACACTGAAATCCGACCCCCTGAGCGGTGCGCTCACATCGCAAAGAGTGCCAAAGACCCAACACGGGATGGTAAAACTACGAAACAGAGACCGCTGAACCCACCAGTCAGGGTGTCGGATTTCAGTTGCCAGCACTGACACTGTACTACAAGTAAGTAGTTATGTAGACCGACATCCCGGATCATTCAATGTTGTGCAGACGCCAATCCATGGACACAGCATTGACAACTTCGTGAACATAATGCCGGTAATTATCACGTGTTGCTACCAATCTCACAATGGACGACCAGTCAACAATGTTACATGATTGTACAGTCATTTACTAATACATGCATGGTCATACATCACCGCGAAGACGTAGCTCAGAGTCAGAGCTGCGTTTGGAATCGAAGCAAGACATCCCACAGCATTGGCTTACTTTTTTCACCGCCCCACGCCATAATTTGTGTCTTTCAATCATCCTGCTTGGCCCTCGTCCTCGAGGCCTCCGGCATCAGTATCATAGTTGCTCTGTTATGCCTGAATCGCACCTCTCGCGCAACTGGATCAAGATGTGAACGCTACTCGTCGAACTGGCCACAAAGTCAAACGCTCGTTCTCACCCAGAAAGAAGGGCTCCAACATGCATTTCTCTGCGTTTCTCGGATTTCTTCCCCTGCTGGCGATATGCTGCAGCGCGATGGACCCGAAACCAGGTAAGCGCTTGGTGGATCGCCACACTGTAGCTTCCAGAAACGATTGTGGGATTGGGGCATCTGCACGGATGACTTTCGAGTGTCTGGCCAGTCGTATAATCCATTCATCGCACAAACGGAAAACTTTGAGCGATTTGGGCCGACTAGGTACATGTAGAGGATGGAATGTACACTGTACTTGTTCCACACTACACCATGACAAAACTCGATGGAGAATCACTCCTCCCATTCTGTGCACGCCGATTGTGTTTGCCTTGGACTCATGTCCCGTTTTCCTATGTGCGTTTGCTTATCACGCATTATACAACTCTACGAAGCAGAGCGGCTGTCCGCTGCAAAAAGACAAGTATTACAGCATTGCTTGAAGTTAGTTGTCTATGAATTATACAGAAGTATATTGTGTATTTCACCGTGCTGGTCTGTTTGACTGTGATTGGGCTTTCAGTGTCAGTGCATTACTATGACGACGGCGCAGTGGTGGACTCGGGCATGTTCTATGGACAATGCCAGGACGCTGTGACCAATTTCGACGGAGAAGCGACTAATGCAGAGCTGTTCTGCGAGTGCATACGATCCGGCAACCACGTGCCGTCGTTCAACAACTCCGCCGAGCTGGCGACCATGGAGATTCACAACTTCCTGCCGCTCACAAACCGACTCGAGTACCCGTTCGGCGAGCAGCTGAAATGGGCGTCATACCTCTCGCTGTTTCTGATCAACAGCTTCGCTGACAGCAACATCCGCCTGCACAACAACATCTTCGACGCTAACTGCACGCTGGGCAGAGCGACTCAGGCCGTGTCGGACATCTTTCAGGATAACGCCGGTGCTGGCATTCTGGCACCGACGTGCCACTCGGCGAGCCTACTCGTCTCCAGCTTCGGTCAGCACATGGCCATGTCGGCACTCAACTACGTCGTGGAGCTCACGCTACTCAACGATCGATCCACGTATTCATCGGTGTATCGCATCGCGCCGACCAACACTCTCTACATCCAGGGTCTGCTGCCGGTGCTCCAGAACTTCAGCTGGCACCACATGTCGATCATTATCGAAGGCGGTGGGGTTTTTGCCGAGGGGATTTCCCTGCTGCGTCAGTATGAAAGTCCGAACACGTACAGCATCTCTGAGGCGATCACTGTCACCAACATGCAGTTTAGTCCCAAGAAGGTGTGGGACAAGATACGCAAGACGGGCACACAGCTCATAGTAGTGCTGAGCCATCAGCAGATGGCGGAGTGGACGATGTGCTCGGCGTTTCACCAGGTAAGTTCCATGCTTGAGTTTGTCTTGTACAAGGCCAGCTGTGAAACCAGCCATGCTCTATCAAGATTCCCACCCATGCCTCGCACTTACTTAGATCCGTCCAAAAATCGGGCATTCCGTAATCATAATTGCTGCCCTCTCTTTAATCATGTTGAGCAAAATCATGCCGTCAATCAGTGGATGTCACTGTTGATGTCACTGTTGATGTCACTATGGTTAGCTGAGAATCAGATTACTTTCATATTACTTTGGGATGACGGCTACACCATAGCTCAGTGGTTAGAGCATTGCTGGCCTCAAGCGAAGGTCCTAGGCTCGAGTTCCGGTGGTGACAGTCAAAGAAATTCTTCAGACTTTTCCCTCTTCCATTTCCTCAGTCTACGGGTGTATTACTTTGAACAAGAAAGGTTTTATTGCATTTCCAAAATCCGAAGCCCATCCATGTGCACACTGTTTTTGTCAACTGTGCACTGTACCTTCTGTACAGCCATAAATAAGTTAGTGCAGCCAGGCAAAGTAGATA